>NW_026294562.1:165035896-165577071 GCF_007827085.1 Peromyscus californicus insignis | reverse complement strand
TGGACCCCTGAGCAGCAAACTGAGGGGTTCTGGATAGGGACTGAAAGCAGTACAGTGTCTCACAAGGAGACACCAGTGGCTGTCACCCTAACATGGCTTAGCCCAGGAACAATCTGGGAACAGAAAGCAGGCCACCGAAAGCCTTGAGCCCCCTATGTAGGAGCTGGGAAAACTGTGGGTAGGGACCGCGGGGGCTCCCGTGATCTTGGGGAGCAGAGTGAAGTGCTGGATGGCTCAGGGAAGAGGGAGTGCCTGGAAAAGCTGACAGTCAGGAGGTCGAAAGCTAAGCGGGCCCTTGGCTTTCAAGGAGGGGTACCCGGCAATGGGAAGGAATGAGGAGTACCCATAGGCAACAGCCTAACCCTAAAGCCCATTTCCTGAGATGGTCACCAACCAGTGGAGATCAAGTTTCTTCTGGTCTGGAGCCCCAAGAGGGCAGCACTAAGGATCTGTTAGTTTTCCAGCTCCCAGGCAAACCAGCGCTGAATATATCTGCTAAATAAAGATGTTCTCAACAGGGCCAGGCTTCCATAGGATGGGGCTGCAGACTGAGTGGGACCACAGGGTCGGGGTTCTGCTGGATGTGAAGGCATCTTAGTTAGGGTAATTGTTGCTGTGATGAAACACCATGACCAAAGCAATCTGGGGAAGAAAGGGTTTATTTGGTTTATGTTTCTACATCACTGTTCATTATCAAAGGAAGTCAGAACAGGAACTCAAGCAGGGCAGGAGTCTGGAGGCAGGAGCTGATGCAGAGGCCATGGAGGGGTGCTGCTTACTGGCTTGCTCAGCCTGTTTTCTTTCTTTTCTTTTCTTTTCTTTTCTGGTTTTTCGAGACAGGGTTTCTCTGTGTAGCTTTGCGTCTTTCCTGGATCTCGCTCTGTGTGGCCTCGAACTCACAAAGATCTGCCTGCCTCTGCCTCCCGAGTGCTGGGATTAAAGGTGTGCGCCACCACCGCCCGGCCAGCCTGCTTTCTTATAGAATCCAGGACCACCAGCCCAGGGATGGCACCACACAGAAATGGCTGAGTCCTTCAACATTAATTAAGAAAATGCTCTACAGGCTTGCCTGCAGTTGGGGGGTACATTTTAGGGTTGGGCAGAAGCCCGGTGAAGGGGAATCTCCCAGTAGTCTATGGGGAGGACCCCAGCTTAGAATCCTTGCAATAGCGGATAAGTAGCCCGAATTGGCCATGTCCTGTAACCAGATTGGTGTCTGGCCCAATTATCATCAGAAAGGCTTTATCCAGCAACTGATAGGGACAGATGCAGAGACCCATGGCCAAACATTAGACGGAGTTCGGGAATCCTGAGGAGGAGGAGGAGAAAGGAGTGTAGGAGCCAGAGGGATTAAGGACACCACAGGAAGGCTCACACAATCAACTAACCTGGGCTCACAGGGGCTCACAGAGTCTGAACTGACAACCAGAGAGTCTTCATGGTGAAAGACCCTAGCCCTTCAGGCTTACACCCCCCAAGCCTCAGAAAGAGAGAAACTTTAAGCACCAGGAAATGAGAAACTAAAAATCTAGTTCCAAGGGCCACCTGACTCAGCCACTACTCAATCACCCCTGTAACAATTTAACAATGTAAAAAGATTTCTGTTAAGAGATGTGCTCAACTGTGACTGGGATAGTTGCAGGTGTTCCAGGAAGGACCACTGTGACCTTTGTGTAAGCTCCACTCCCGCCCTGATACCCCCCTTGAGGTTTCAGGAAGAATGTGCACGCGGACGTGACTGTACCCACTCTGTGATCACCCTGTGATCAGGCCATGAAATTGTATGGGAATTGTAATCTTGTGGGTTTTTCCTGTAAAAGCCCTTATGGGGCTGCAGTAAGATGCGACTCTTGCTCTTTTGAGCAAAGGAGCCCTTCTATATAGAAGCTTAATAAATCCTCGTGCTGTTGCATCAACTGGACTGGAGTCTGGGTTCTTGGGGCGCCCACTTGAGACCCTAAACTTTGGGGTCCAACAATGGGACTGATATAGGCACTGATATATGTCACAGTTGTGTAGCTTGGTCCTTTTGTAGGACTCTTCACAGTGGGAACAGGGCCTGTCTCTGACTCTTTTACTGGCTTCTGGGACCCTACTCCTCATACTGGATGGCCTTGCCCAGCTGAAATACATGGGGAGGTACTTAGTCTTACTGTAACTTGATATGCTATGTTTTATGTATACTCATAAGAGACCTGCCCTTTCCTGGATGGAGACAGAAGAGGAGGGGATTAGGAGGTGGGAGAGGGGAAGGGGGAGAGGGACTGGGAGGAGAGGATGGGGCAGGGGAGGCTATGGCCGGGATGTAAAATAAATAGATTAAAAAAAAAGAAGAAGAATAAACCAGGCGGTGGTGGCGCACGCCTTTAATCCCAGCACTCGGGAGGCAGAGTCAGGCGGATCTCTGTGAGTTCGAGGCCAGCCTGGGCTACCAAGTGAGTTCCAGGAAAGGCGCAAAGCTACACAGAGAAACCCTGTCTCAAAAAACCAAAAAAAAAAAAAAAAAAAAAAAAGAAGAAGAAATTAAGTCATCCTCTCAGATGACTTTAGCTTGTGTCAAGTTGAACTAAAACTATCCAGAACAATTAACCCCTTGTCAACTTGACACACAATCATATCATCATTAAGCCACAACCTTTCCTTGTTCCTCCCCAAGATCTCACATTAAAAACAAAGCACTTTATTTATTTATTCACTCATTCTATCCATCTATTTATTTATTTATTTGTTTATTTTGGTTTTTCAAGACAGGGTTTCTCTGTGTAGCTTTGGTGCCTGTCCTGGAGCTTGCTCTGTAGACCAGGCTGACCTCAAACTCAGAGAGATCCACCTGGCTCTGCCTCCTGAGTGGTGGGATTAAAGGTGTGTGCCACTGTTGCTCACAGCCCATAAAGTAGTTTAAAAGTCTCTCAGTCTTTACAAATTCAAAGACATTAAAATCCAGTCCAAGAACTGGTCGTGGTGGCACATGCCTTTAATCCCAGTACTCCAAGGAGGCAGAGGTGGGTGATCTCTTTGAGTTCAAGGCCAGCCTGGTCCACAGAGAAACCCTGTCTGGGTGATGAGAACCATCTTAGCTGGGAGGTGGTGACACACGCCTTTAACCCCAGCACTCAGGAGATAGAGGCAAGTGGATCTCTGTGAGTTCAAGGCCACCCTGGTCTACAAAGTTCTAAGACAGCCAGAGCTGTTACACAGAGAAATCTTGCCTCAAAGAAAAAAAAAAAACCCAAGACAAAACAACACAACACAACAACAAACCAGTCTATTTAAAATACCCAGTCTCTTTAAAAATCCCAAATCTCTCTTATTAAAACTTTTTATTGATTCTTTGTGAATTTCATATCATGCACCCCAATTCCTTTTATCTCCTTGTCCCTCCATAGCTGATCTCTGCCTTTGCCACCTACTCTGCCAAAACAACAACAACAACAAAAAACCAAAATTTAAAATGATAAAAAAAAATAAAAATGAAAGTTAAAACTGTAATGGGAAGTTTTCCTGTGTCCCGCCTGACCCTCGGTCAGGACAAATCTCTCACCCACAGTCCCTCAACCTTTTATAAAATAAATCACACAGAGGCTTAATATTATTTATAACTGCTCATCCATTAGCTCAGGCTTATTACTGACTAGCTCTTACACTTAATTTAACCCATAATTCTTATCTATGTTTAGCCACTTGGCTTGGTACCTTCTCTCAGTTTTGCCTTATCATCTTGCTTCCTCTGTGTCTGGCTGGGGACTCCTGACCCTGTTCTTCCTCTTCCCAGAATTCTCCTCATTTGCTTGCCCGCCTATACTTCCTGCCTGGCCACTGGCCAATCAGCATTTTATTAAACCAGTGTACAAGGGCATTATTCCTCTACCTGCCTGAGTGGGCATGTGTATGTCCTTCACCTAACACAAACAATAACAGGTCTAGCCTATATTGTTTGCTCCCAGGGTCCGTGGAAGAGTCTTCCAACCAGCTGAGGATTCTTTTTTTTTTTTTTTTTTTTTTTGGTTTTTCGAGACAGGGTTTCTCTGTGTAGCTTTGCGCCTTTCCTGGGACTCACTTGATAGCCCAGGCTGGCCTCGAACTCACAGAGATCCGCCTGTCTCTGCCTCCCGAGTGCTGGGATTAAAGGCGTGCGCCACCACCGCCCGGCCAGCTGAGGATTCTTATCTGAGGGATATCAAATGAATCTAAGCACACTGAGTTCTTTAGTCCATTCACTTTATTCTTCTAAGTCAATTCTACCTACACAGTTTCTTTTCTGTCCTCATACTTAGTTCCTCTCAGTCCTTCCTGCTCTCAGTCCCTCCTGCTCTCAGTCCCTCCTGCTGTTCTCTCATCTCTACCTAGTTCTGAAAGACCCCCACCAAAGGCCCAGACACAGTTCCCCCAGAAACCCAAAAGAGCTGAGGGAAGAGATATCTTAAAATAAACAGAACTGAGTCAGTTCCCCCTTCCTGGAGAGGGTGAAGTCAGGTGTTTTCAAAAGAACAAAGTCAGGATGTCTGGTGGTGACCGATTAACCACGAGATGCCCCTCTCTGGAGATAACATGACCAGACCCCAGAGATGGGTTGTAAAACTCCTGACAGGGCAAACAGATAAGCTAAAATAAGACAAATTCCAGGCCCGGGAAAAACTGGACCAATCAAGGATGGATCTGTACTAACCCCCTCCCCTCTAGGGAATTTTATGGTTTTTGTCTATAAAAACTAACTTCCCCAAGAAAGAGGAACTCTCCTCCCTGCCTTGAGGCTTCAGGCGTGGTGGACAAGAGTTCCCTGCTAGCTTGAACTACGCACATGCGCTGAATCAAATAAACCTTGTTATTGCATTCTGGACATCTTCGGTCTCTAGTGGTCTCTTTGGGGGTCCTAAGCTGGGCAGAACAGTTCTTTCCATCTCCGTCCTCATCTTTGTTCTTCTCAATCAATTCTCCCCAGTGCTCTCAGAGAACCAGTATATATACCCACACAGTAATTCTTTGGCAAAGCAGTGCCAGGCTTGAAGTTTTCAGGGTCGCAGAGAGAGGTAATAAGGACCCACACATAAAGCTGTAATTGTCAGCTTCCGATTACAACCCAAAAGGGGAATGACTAAAGGGGAGTTCTCTGGTAGGATCAACTAAAGGCGAAGATCAATTAGGGAATTTATGTGTTCAAACTATAATGTAGAAATGGCTGGATAGGATGTTAGGGGTCAGTAAGTCACAAGAAAGTAAACTGTCTTTGGCAATGCTTTTCCTGCTCATCCCAGCTACAGCTGCTTTCTGATAGGGAGGGGGACATATGTTAGTTGGCTAAGCAATCTATGTCAGAGCATGTAGCATTTAGTTAGTAAAAGTACTTTTGCTCAGAATAATTGCTGAGGAGAAAATTTAGGAATAGCACCTGGCTGAGGAGGAATTAAAACTTAATTTGAACAAGAAAGAAGCTTGGCACCTATCACATCTCCTTGGTTCAGTGGGAAGTAAATGCCTTAACTCAGTAACTAGCAAATGGCTAAAACATCATCCCAGTAAATCTCTTTCTCCCCCCCCCCCCAAGACAGGGCTTCTCTGTGTAGCTTTGTGCCTTTCCTGGATCTCACTCTGTAGACTAGGCTGGCCTTGAACTCACAGAGATCCGCCTGCCTCTGCCTCCCGAGTGCTGGGATTAAAGGCGTGTGCCACCACTGCCCAGAGAGTAGTACATCTCTTAAATTAGGGTTTTGTGTAAATAACCCGGGGTGAAGGTTAGGAGTTGAGGATTTAATTGTTAGTGGTTCTTTTTTTTTTCTATCTGTGGGTGAGATGAGCTAATGTTTATCTATCTGCTTTTGTCCTAGGATAAAAAGGTATCTTTGCTGAAATACTTTTGTCTGGAGAATGGCCTTGGCCAGATAAATGTTAATGAAAAATAACCACAGCTAGGGACAGTTATCCAATTACCCCCAAATGTATAGGGAAAGTTGTGCCCAAGATTGTGATGTAATCATGAGATTACATGTACATGTAACATGGAGATGCATGGTAAATGGGGAGAATCATAGCTGTTATTGCACAAGAAGTTTGCAACAAGAGACAGCCAATTCATTCAAAAGACAGTAATTCCTAATTCCCTGCATGATGGTTTCCTCTAATAGAACCCTTAGTTCTGATAGGTTGACCTTCTGAACTCTAGTTGTCACTGCTGTTTACTCTCATGGACTTTTGCTACCAGTGGCTCTCAATACCCACTCATCAGAGCCCAATGGCACCAGGTGGGCCTCTGGGTGTCCTCTACCTGCCCGAGCCCAGCAGCATCGGGTGGGCAGTCTTCTACCTACCTGGGGCCAGCAGTGCTGGGTGGGCACATGGATGTCTTCCACTCGCCTGGGTTGGGCTGTGGGTGTCTGTCACCTGGCCATGCCTAGCAGTACCAGGCGGGCCTGTGGGTGTCCTCTACTTGCCTGGGCCGAGTGGCACCAGGTGGGCCCAAAAGTCTCTTCAAAGCTTGAAATTTCTCAACTTTGGGCTCCTGTAAAAGTCAAAATTAGGTTTAATACTTTCTTACTTCAAGAGGAAAAAAACCAGGACACAGTCACACTAAGATCAAAGCAAAAACCAAACTCCCAACATTGTAAGTAATGCCACGTCTCATCCCCAACTCTGTAAGAAGAACACTTGCTGCAGTCTCCCTTCCCACTTTGACCCCATTCCCAACAGATCTCAAAGATCTTCTCCTCCAGTCTTAACTTATAGCAGCTCATCCCACTATCTCAGCCTCCAACACCAGCAGGCACCCCTTGCTAACCCATAGGCCACTCCTGCCATGGAAGCAGATAGGCTGTTTGTCCAACTTCCTCTCTTTTCTGTTCCTCTAGATACAATTCCCCAGTCTCATCCCCAGAGCTGTAGCAGAGCCTCTGGGCTGACCTCTCTTCACTATCTGCTCCCATTCCAAGGGGATAAACAGATCCTGGTTGAACATGCTGTTCTCCCCCTCTTGTGAACCACTTCAGACCTTCAGAGATTCCCTACTCCTAAGTGTCAGCTCCGAATACCCAGAAACAGATTTGATCTGGAATTTTCAGTGTCCACACTTATCAGGTCCACAGATAACACAGGTAACACACAGTCATCATACTTGTCTAAAATCCAGAGAGGAAACAGAAGCCAAGGAAGAAAACACCCACCCAACAAAGGCAAATCCAGAAGTCAGCACTCAGACCTATAATTATCTTAATTCCAGATGCCTAGACCCCAGATGAAAACACAACCAATAACAACCAGGGCAATATATTTACACTAGAGCCCAGATACTTTATCATAGCAGCCCATATTCCAACGGAGCTGAAGTCCAAGGAAGAGACTTTAAAACAGCCTGTATGAAGATGATAGAGGGGGCTGGAGAGATGGCTCAGAGGTTAAGAGCACTGGCTGCTCTTCCAGAGGTCCTGAGTTCAATTCCCAGCAACGAGGTGGTGAACCACCTGTAATGAGATCTGGTGCCCTCTTCTGGCCTGCAGGCAGACATGCAGGCAGACCACACACTGTATATATAAAATAATAAATAAATCTTAAAGATGATAGAGACCCTTAAAGAAGAAATTAATATATCCCGTAAAGAAATCCAGGAAACATAAACAGTGTTTATGGGACATGAAAGGAAGTGAATAAATTCCCAGAAAACAAGCAGTGGAAGGAAATCTTTCTTAAAGAATTCCAGGAAAATACAGACAGTGGAAGGAAACAAAACCATTCAAGATCTGAAAAAGGAAATAAAATCAATAAAGAAAACCCAAACTGAGGAAATTTTATTTTTTAATTTTTTAATATATATTTTATTATTATTATTATTTTTTTTATGTGTACAAGTGTGTATGTCTGTATATGTGCGTGTATCTGAGGTTAGGGCCATCCCCTGGAGCTGGAGTTACAAATAGTTGTAAGCAGCCTGATGTAGGTGCTGGGAACTGAACTCAGGTATTCTGCAAGAACAATACATGTTCTTAACCACTGAGCCATCTCTGCAGCCCCTAAACTGAGGAAATTCCAGAACTGAAAAGTTTAGGAATTTGAACAGGAACTACAGAGGCAGGCTTCACTGACAGAATAGAAGAGATGGAAGAGAGAATCCCAGGCATTGAAGATACAATAGAAACAATGAATGCCTCACTCAAAGAACATGGTAAATCTAAAAATCTCTTGACACAAAACATCCAGGAAACCTGGGACACTATGAAAAGACCAAACCTAAGAATAATAGAAATAGAGGGATGGAGAAAGGAGAAGAATCCCAGCTCAGAGCCCAGGAAATATTTTCTTTCTTTCTTCCCTTCCCTCTTCCTGCCCTCCCTCCTTCTTTCTGCCCTCCCTCCCTCCCTCCCTCCCTCCCTCCCTCCTCCTTCCTTTTCCTCTTCCTCCTCCTCCTCCTTGGTTTCTTGAGACAGGGGTTCTCTGTGTAGCTTTGGAGCCTGTCCTGGAACTCACTCTGCCTGCCTCTGCCCGAGTTGCTGAGATTAATGGCATGCACCACCACCGCCCAACTTTTTTTTTCTTCAAATGAAACCATATATACTAATTTATTTTGGAATGAAGGAGCATGTTCTCTTTTCAAAAGATTTATTTACTTACTTAATGTGCACTGGTATTTTGCCTGCATATACTCTGTGTTAGAATGTCAGATTCCCTGGGACTGGAGTCACAGACAGTTGTGAGCTGCCTTGTGGGTGCTGGGAACTGAACCCAGGTTCTCTGGAAGATCACCAGTGCTCTTAACCTCTGAGCCATCTCTCCAGCCCCCAGAAATTTTTTTCCTCCAGGGCTGAGGACCGAACCCAGGGCCTTGTGTTTGCTAGGCAAGTGCTCTACCACTGAGGTAAATCCCCAACCCCCAGAAAATATTTTCAATAAAATTATGGAAGAAAATTATCCAAACTCAAGGAAGGAGATGCCCATAAAGGTACAAGAAGTATACAAAACATCAAATAGATTAGACAGGAAAACAAAGTCTCCATGGCATATAATAATCAAAACACCATATGTAAAGAACAAGAAAAGAATATTAAAAGGTGCAAAGAAGCTGAACATGGTGGCCCACACCTTTAATCCCAACACCAGGAAGCAGAAGCAGGTGGATCTCTGAGTTCGAGGCCAGCCTGGTCTACAAAGTGAGTTCCAGGACAGCTGGAGCTACACAGAGAAACCCTGTCTCAAAACAAAACAAAACAACAAAAACAAAAACAAAAGCTGCAAGAGAAAAATACCAAGAAACATATAAAGGCAGACCTATTAGAATTATACCTGACTTCTCAATGGAGATTCTAAAAGCCAGAAGGGCCTGGGCAGATGTTCTACAGACTCTAAGAGACCGTGGATGACATCCCAGACTACTATACACAGCAAAACTTTCAACCACCATAGATGGAGAAAATAAGATATTCCATGATAAAGTCAAATGTAAACATTATCTATCTAAAAATCCAACCCCAGAGAAGGTGCTAGAAGGAAAAGTAGATCCTAAGGAGGTTAACTATAATCCTGAAGACAAAGGGAACAAATAATCCCAGACCAGCAAAATCAAAAGAAGGGAAGCACTCACTTATATGCATGCACACACACACCACTACCGCTGCTGCCGCCACCGCTGCCACTGCCACCGCTGCCGCCACCACCAAAATAACAGGAATCAATAGTCAGTGGTCTTTGATATCTCTCAGTATCAATGGTCTCAATTCCCCAATAAAAAGACACAGACTAACAGAATGGATGGGAAAACTGGATCTGTCTTTCTGCTGCATCCAAGAAACACACTTCAACATCAATGATAGACATTAACTGAGGGTAAAGGATTGGAAAAAGATATTCCAAACAAATGGACCTACAAAATAAGCTGCTGTAGTCAGTTTAATATCTTACAAAATAGACTTCAAACCAAAAGTAATTAGAGGAGATAGGGAAGGACACTACACACTCATCAAAGAAAAAAATCCACCAAGAGGACATCACAATTCTTCACCCCCCGCCCCAGTCCACCTGAGACAAAGTTTCTCTGTGTAGCTTTGGAGCTTGTCCTGGAACTTGCTCTATAGACTAGGCTGGCCTCAAAATCACAGAGATCCTCCTGCCTCTGCCTCTCAAGTGCTGGGATTAAAGTCATGTGCCACCACCACCTGGTGTTATTGTAATTTTTAACATCCATGCACCAAATACAAGTTTGTAAAAGAAATACTACTACTGCTTAAATCACCTATTGACCCCCACACACATTTAGTGGGAGACTTCAATACTCCACTCTCACCAATAGACAGGTCATCCAGACAAAAACAAACAAACAAACAAACCCCAGAAAAATGTTATAGCTAGCAGATGTTATAAACCAAATGGACCTAACAGATATTTGCAGAACATTACGCCCAAACACAAAAGAATATACCTTCTTCTCAGCACCTCATGGAGCTTTCTCCAAAATTGATCACATACTTTTACACAAAGCCAGATCAACAGAGATAAGAAAATTAAAATAACTCCCTACATCCTATCAGACCACAATGGAATAAAGCTGGATATCAACAACAACAGAAACCAAACCAAACAAAACAAAAAGCTTACAAACTCATGGAAAGTGAATAACACTCTACTGAATGAAAAATGGGTAAATAAAGAAATTAAAGATTTTCTGGACTTGAATGAAAATGAACACACAACATACCCAAACTTATGGGACATAATGAAGGCAGGTTTAGGTGGCAAGTTCATAGCACTAAGTGCCTACACTTAAAAAAAAAAAAGAGATTCATATTAGCAACCTAACAGCATACCTGAAAGTTCTAGAAAAGAAAGAAGTAATCACATCCTAGAGGAGTAGACAGTGAGAGATAATCAAATTCAGGGCTGAAATAAATCAAAATCAGGGCTAAAATACAAAGAGAACAATACGAAGAATCAGTGAAACAAAGAGTTGGTTCTTTGAGAAAATCAACAAGATAGACAAATCCTTATCCAAATTATTGAAAAGGTAGGGAGAGAGAATATCCAAATTAACAAAATCAGAAATGAAAAAAGAAAATCCAGAGAATCATACAGACATACTTTAAAAATCTGCACTCCATCATATTGGAAACTCTGAAAGAAATGGATAATTTACTCAATAGATACCACTTATCAAAGTTAAATCAGAATCATATAAGCAATTTAAGCAGACCTCTAACCCCTAAGGAAATAGAAGCAGTCATTAAAAGTCTCCTGACCAAGAAAAGCCCAGGGCCAGATGGCTTTAGCACTGAATTCTTTTTTTATTAATAAAATTTATTTATCCTATGTGTTTTCATTCATATATCTTGATCCCATTCATTCTCCATCCCTTTGCCTCAACCCTTCGCCCTTGTGCCCCCCAATAAACAAAATTCAAGAGAAAAAAAAAGAAGAAAAAAAATGAGAAAAATAAAAAAAAAGGGAAAGAATTAAAAATTTCATCATGGAAGCTGCAGTGTGTGACTCAAGAAGTCATGCTGTATACTCTGTGGTCCATACATCTCTACTTGCAAGTGTTCATTGCAAAGAGTCATTGGTCTGGTTCGAGGTTATCTGGTCTCCACCACACTTTTGATGATGGGTCCCCACTAGGACTCTTCTTGGACATCCTGCTGGTACCCTGTGTTGTGGAGGTCCTGCAGCTTTGGGTCTGTGGGTCAGGTCCCTTCATGTGCTCCAGCAGACCATAGATGGGGTAGTTGTTGGGGCAGGCCAAGTCATAATCCTGGGTTTGGGCCTGGGCACTTGCAGATTGGCTCACCACAGCTGCCCTATGCTCACAATTTTGGGGATGGCCCACCCACACCTCCTCTAATAGGGCTGGATCTGTTGTGCTGCCCTGGTAGGGTACAGGGCTTGCTCTTCTGAGTGTTGCAGCTGGTGGGATATGGGGATAGCTCTCCCACTCTTATGACCCCTAGGTCAGCTCTCCCACTTGCCGTAGGCATTGGTGGGCAAGGGGAAGGGATTCTTTCCCCTAACCAAGCCACCACAAGACAGATGAGAAAAGGGGCAGCTCTTCCATGCTCACATTTTTGGGCTTGGCTCACCCACACCTGCACTAACGGAGCTGGCTCTATTGTTAGCACCAAATTCTATCAGACTTTCAAAGAAGAGTTAATGACAATACTCTTTCAATTATTTCACAAAGTAGAAACAGAAGGAACATTGCCCAATTAATACTACAAGGCTGCAGATACCCTGATACACAACCACACAAAGACCCAACAAAGAAAGAAAATTGTAGACCAATTTTCCCTTATGAACATAGATGTAAAAATACACAATAAAATACTTGCAAACTGAATCCAAGAACACATCCAAAAGATCACCCACCATGATCAAGTGGGCTTCATCCCAGAGATGCAGGGATGGTTCAATATAAGGAAACTGACAAATATAATACACTACATAAAAAAGAAAGAAATGACATGATTTCCTCAATGGATGCAAAAAAGGCCTTTGACAAGATCTAACACCCTTTCATGATACAAGTTCTGGAGATATTGGGATACAAGGGATGTACCTAAACATAATAAAAGCAGTTTACAGAAAGCCCACAGACAACCTCAACTTAACGGAGAGAAACTCAAAACAATTCCACTAAAATCAGGATCAAGGCAAAAACTCCACTCTCTCCATACCTATTTAATGTATTACTTGAAGTCTTAGCTAGAGCATGAGATAACTGAAGGAGGTCGGGGGATACAAATTGGAGAGGAAGAAGTCTAAGTTTACTTATTTGCAGGTGATATGATAGTGTACAGAAGTGACCCTAAAAATTCAGCAGGGGAATACATACAGTTGATAAACACTTTGAGCAGAGTAGCTGGATGCAAAATGAACCCACAAAAAAATCAGCAGCTTTCATATATACAAATGATAAATGGACTGAGAAAAAATCAGGGCAACAACATATTTCATAATTTTCTCAGCTAATATAAAAAATCTTGGGGGTAACTCTAACCAAGCAACTGAAAGACTTGTATGGTAAAAACTTCAAGTTTTTGAAGAAAGAAATGGAAGAAGATAACAGGAGATGGAAAGATCTCCTTAACCCATGGGTCAGTGGAATTAACATAGTAAAAATGTTCATCCTAACAGAACAATCTATAGATTTTTTTCTTTTGGTTTTTTGAGACAGGGTTTCTCTGTGTAGCTTTGTGCCTTTCCTGGAACTCACTCTGTAGCCCAGGCAGGCCTCAAACTTACAGAGATCCACCTGCCTCTGCCTCCCAAGTGCTGGAATCAAAGGCGTGTGCCACCATCGCCTGGCCAATCTATAGATTTAATGCAATCCCCCCAAAAATTCCAACACAATTCTCCACAGATATTGAAAGGACAATTCTCAGCTTCATACGGAAACACAAAAAACCCAGGATAGCTGAAACACTCCTGAACAATATATTTCAACTCATAATATAGAGCTAAAGTAATAAAACCAGTATGGTATTGGCATAAAAACTAACCTTCTGACCATTGGAATAGAACTGAAGATCCAGATATAACCCACAGACTATGGAGACCTGATTTTTGATGAAGAATCCAGAAATTCGTGCTGGTCTAACTGGATGTTTGCATGTAGAATGATGCAAATAGATCCATATCTATCACCATGCACAAAAGCTCAAGTTCAAGTAGATCAAAGACCTCAACATAAGACCAGATACATTGAACCTCACAGAAGAGAAAGTGGGGAATAGTCTTGAACTCCTTGGTACAGGGGATGACTTTCTGATCAGAACACTGTTAGCACAGGCACTAAGATCAACAATTAATAAATAGGACCTCATGGAAACTGAAAAGCTTCTGTAAGGCATAGCACACTGTCAATTAGACAAAGCAGCAGCCTACAGAATAGGAAAAAAATTTTTTCTTAAAGATTTCTTTATTTATTGGGCTGGAGAGATGGCTCAGGGGTTAAGAGTGCTGACTTTTCTTCCAGAGGACCTGAGTTCAATTCCCAGCACCCACATGGCAGCTCACACCTGTCTGTAACTCCAGTTTCAGGGGACCCCAACACCCATGGCAAAAACACAAATACACATAAAAATATAATAAAATATATTTTAAAAAGATTTATCTATTTATTATGTATACTGTGTTCTGTGTTTGCCTGCAGGCCAGAAGAGGGCACCAGATCTCATTACAGATGGTTGTGAGCCACCATGTGGTTGCTGGGAATTGAACTCAGGACCTCTGGAAGAGCAGTCAGTGCTCTTAACTGCTGAGTCATCTCTCCAGCCCGGGAAAAGATTTTTACCAATTCCATTTCTAACAGAGGGCTGATAACCAAAATATATAAAGAACTCAAACTAGATATATAAAAAAATTGTGATAATCCAATTAAAAATGGGGTACAGATCTAAACAGAGAATTCTCAATAGAAGAGTCACAAATGGCTGAGAAACAAGGAAATGTTCAACATCCTTATCTATCAGGGAAATATAAATGAAAAACACTTTGGGATTCCATTCTATATTTGTCAGAATGGCTAAGATCATTAACATAAGTGACAGCTCATGCTAGAGAGAATGTGGAGCAAGGGGAACACTCCTGCATCGCTGTTGAGAGTGTAAACTTGTACAGCCACTGTGGAAATCAGTATGGTAATTTCTCAGAAATAAAGGAATTTCTCTACGTCAAGATCCAGCTATACTACTTTTGGGCATATACCCAAAGGATGATTCATTCTACCACAAGGACACTTGCTCAACTGTGTTCACTGATGCTCTATTCATAATAGCCAGAAATTGGAAATAACCTAGGTGTCCCTCAACAGAAGAATGGATAAAGAAAATGTGGTACTGGTGGATCAGTCTGACTCCATCTTGAGGATGAAAGCCATTTTGTTATAAGGTCAGAACAAATTCATTTCTGTGGGCTGCGAAATTAAAATTGACACTGCTTTAACTTTTTTCTTGAATTTGACATGCTTTCTACCCTATGGAGTTTGACTCATACCTTGAATATACCCTGATAAGATGTTCTGCCAAATAATTTTTTCCATTTTTCTTTATTAAGAAATTTTCTACTCACTCTACATACCACCCACAGATTCCATCTCCTCCCTCCTCCCACCCCATCCCCTCCCTCCCAAGCCACCCCAAATCCCCACATCTCCCAAATCAAGGTCTCCCATGGGAAGTCAGCAGAGCCCCTGCAAAACAATTTAAAAATGTTCACCCAGATTTCTGCATGATCAAAATTCCTCTGGAATTTCCCCAACACCTGAAAATCCCCTAGTCTTGCAGTTTTTTGGACTACATATACCCTACCCTTTCCTGTGTTTGATGCTATATTTTCAAACTCCACTTTAAGGAGATAGCCCTGTCTGACAGAAAATAAAGCTTTCTTAATTTGACTAAAGAATTTGGGTAATGGTCTTTACTCTCATTCATGGGATTAATAGGACATTCACACAATGGATGAGTATTACTCAGCTGTTAAAAAAATGACATCATGAAATTTGCAGGCAAATGGATGAAACTAGAAAAATTATCCTGAGTGAGGTATCCCAGACCCAGAAAGATAAACATAGTATGTATTCACTTATATCTGGGTATTAGCTTTTAAATAAATATTAAACACACTACAATCCATAGACCCAAAGAGGATAGGCATGTAGGAAGTGACTGGGGGAAATATGGATCTCCCTGGGAGGGGGAAATAGAATAGATTTTATGGGTGGAATGGAGTCAGGGTGGGAGAGGGACAGGAATGAAAGAAGAAGGTGGGAAGCATGAGGGGAGATGGGATGGAGGGAGGGAATGAGGGGTGAGAAGAATTCTATTGCATTTGTGGGGCGGCATGGAAACCTAGGGCAGTGGGAAGTAACAACAAATGACTCCTAATGATGTTTTACTGTACTTACAGATTGGTGCCTTATTCAGCCATCATCAGAGTGGCTTCCTCCTGCAGCAGATGGGAACAATTTCAGAGAGCCACTGACAGACATTACTCAGAGGGAGGGAGGGAGAGGGAGGGAGGGAGAGGGAGGGAGGGAGAGAAGAGACACACACAGAGACACACAGAGAGAGATATAGACAGAGAGACAGAGACAGAGAGAGACAGAGATAGAGAGAGAGACACACACAGAGAGACACACACACACAGAAACAAACACACACACAGATCTTGGAGATGTCTCCATTAAATCCCTTCCCTCAGAGCTCAGGGAACACCTTGTAATGGGAGGGGGAAGGAGTAGGGGAGACAGAGAGAATGGAGGACACCAGGAGAACAAGGCCCTCTAAAACAACTGAGCAAAGCTCATTTGAACTCACAGAGACTGAAACAGCAATCATAGGGCTGACATGGGTCTGCTCCAGGCCCTCTGCATACATAGTATGGCTTTCAGTTTAGTATTTTTATGGAACTCTTGAATGTGTGAATGAGTGGATCTCTGATTCTCGTGCCTGCTCTTGGGTCTCTTTCATTGTTCTGTTGGCTTCTCTTGTCCAACTTTGATATGATGGTTTTTATTTTATCTTATTATACTTTGTCTTATGTTTTGTTGTTGTCTGTTAGAAGCCTGTTCTTTTCAAAGGAGAGACAGAAATGGAATGGACCCTGATGGAAGAGGAGGAGAGGAAGAACAGGGAGGAGCAGAGTGGCTGGAAATTGTATTCAGATTATATTTTATGAGAAGAGAATCAATGTTTAATAAATTGGAAAAAAGTCTACAAGAAATAATGCAATGCCCAGTGCCTGTGATCTGCTCACCACTTCTGTGCTCCTTCACCTGGCCTTGGTCACATCTTCAGCTCTGCCCTCTGCAGCACACACAGCTTGTCTTCTGGTCTCTGGCTATCTCCACTCAACTGGTGCTGCTGTTCATGTGGCCATCACACGGTACTGGCATCTCCAAAATGCTGGAGTCTTCTCCCGCATCTGGGCTTCACTTTCACCAATAGCCTCTCCTGGACTTGCTTCAGGGCCTCCATGCTTACCACACAGTGCCAAGACTCAGCTGCTTTCCATGACCCCTCCACACCTTCAAAACCAGCACCACCTGTGTGACTCTTACATTATCAAGCTCAGCTGGCAGCACAGGTATAACCTTGGCTACATCTGAACATAGCTTCTGTGTGCTGACCCTTAGGAAACAGTTTCTAGAAGATTCTACCTCAATGATGCTGGTCTTTTCTTAATCACTGCTAATTTCTCAACTGCAGCTGACCAGCATTGAGTATCCCAGTAAAGCAAAGGTTTCACTTTAGTGGTCTGGTATCTTGTTAATCACAACTGATTCTTCAACCCCCTCTAATCAGTATCACAGAACCTTAATTCAAAACAACAAATGGCTCCTGCAGCATCCTTAAACTTCTCTCTGGAACATCACAAGTCAGGCCTGCATCTTCTGCATTGCTCTCAACATCCTTACCTTCCAAGTTCTGACAAAACATCTCACTGAGTTCTCACAAAACACTCAATGCCTTTCTAATCCTAAGTTCCAAAGTCCGGCCACAGTCTTTTCCCGAACATGATCAGGTCTGTCATAGCAATGCTCCACTATCCTGGTGCCAAGTTGTCTTAGTTCCAGGTACTATTGCTCTGATGAAATGCCATGACCAAAGCAGTTTGGGGAAGAAAGGGTTTATTTAGCTTATGTTTCCATATCACTGTTCACCATCAAAAGAAGTCAGGATAGGAACTCAAACAGGGCAAGAACCAGAAGGCAGGAGCTGATGTAGAGACCACAGAGGGATGCTGCCTGCTGGCTTGCTCTTCAATACTTGCTCAGCCTGCTTTTCCCCACCCCACTTTCTTGTTTTTTTTTCCAGACAGTGTTTTTCTGTGTAGCCCTGGCTGTCCTGGAACTTGCTCTGTAGACCAGGCTGGCTTCGAACTCATAGAGATCCTCCTGCCTCTACACTCTGAATGCTAGGATTAAAGGCATGCGCCACCACTACTTGGCTCAGTTTGCTTTCTTATGGAAGCCAGGACCACCAACCCAGGTGTGTGACAACCCACAATGGGCTGGGCCCTCTTTCATTAATCACTAATTAAGAAAATGCCCTTCACCTTGTGTGATATAAAACTATCCAGCACAGAGGGGATAAAAGGTGGAGGAGCAGCTGGTATACACCTTTAATCCCAGCCCTCAGAAGGGTTGGGAAACCCTCAGAAGCAGGTGGGTCTCTGTGAGTTTGAGGCGAGCCTGGTCTACAAAGTGAGTTCCAGGACAGCCAGAGCTATTATAAAGAGGAACCGCATCTTGAACATCCCCCCGAAAGGTGGAGGAGCTGGGAGGATCCTCAGAGGAGAAGACATTTAAATCCATGTTCTCGGTGTAAGACTTCAGTCACCAGGAGGGATCTGGGCAAGATGGAAGAGCCTGCTGATATCCAGAGTGAGTTGGCCACTAAGGCTCCTGTGTAGATGATGAGGGTAAGGTGGGGTTACCTGGTCTTGCCTGCCCCAGGGTCCCTTCACTCCCTGGTTAGAGACATAGGGCACTAGGTGAAGGAGAGGGGACCTGGGACTTGTTAATTCTGAGTATGGTTCCTTCCCACTGCTAGCCTCCAGGTTTCCAAATGCCTTAAGAGCCTGCAAGGAACCCAGATCCCATAGTACTCCCAGAAGCCCCAGTGCAATCAGGCCTCCAAATGCATCTGGGCCCTAGAAGGAACCTATGTCATCTAGTGTACCCAGGAGCACCAATGCAGCCAAGTCTTGGAATGCATCCAGGTCCCCCACAGTGGTCAGATCTCCAGGCACTGGGAAATATTTGGAAACAGCAAAATGGAAACAGGCCTTCAGGTGCCCTCAGGTCCTCAGGGGAGCCCTGCTGGCCACAGTTCCCCAGGTGCTCTACGTTTTCCCAAATGCTCCGAAATGCCAGTACAGGGAATGCTTCATGTATGCCACAAAGGATTCAAGTGATGGAGTACTAGATCAAGGTCTGATTCTCTTGTTCCTCTCTCCCTTCAGCCCCCCACAGTTAACCAGAATCCCCCACTCCCAGTGTGGCTACACTGCTTTGAGCAGCTAAGGACAGTTGTAGAGTGGGGACATATATGCACTCAGAGCTGGACCCTGCATTCTCTTTAATTCAGGTACACCCTGGATCTATGCAACAACCCCAAAGGGACTCATGGGCAAAGATAACAGGTCTCCCAGTGAAGCCCTAGATTTTCTACTGAATTTTCTTAGTCCTAGGTATCCCAAGACATTCCCATCCTCTCTCCATCCCTCCTTAGCATCAGGATTCCCAGAACACATTCTCTCTCTCTCTCTCTCTCTCTCTCTCTCTCTCTCTCTCTCTGTGCGTGTGTGTGTGTGTGCGTGTGTGTGTGCGTGTGTGTGCGTGTGCGTGTGCGCGTGCGTGTGTGCGTGCGTGTGTGTGTGCGTGTGTGCGTGCGTGTGTGTGTGCGTGTGTGTGTGCGTGTGTGTGTGCGTGTGTGCGTGCGTGTGTGCGTGCGTGCGTGCGTGTGTGCGTGCGTGTGTGCGTGCGTGTGTGCGTGCGTGTGTGCGTGCGTGTGTGCGTGTGTGTGCGCGTGTGTGTGCGCGTGTGCGCGCGCGCGCGTGCGTGTGTGTGCGCGCGCGTGCGTGTGTGTGCGCGCGTGCGTGTGTGTGCGCGCGTGCGTGTGTGTGCGCGCGTGCGTGTGTGTGTGCGCGCGTGCGTGTGTGTGTGCGCGTGTGTGTGCGTGTGCGTGTGCGTGTGTGCGTGTGTGTGCGCGTGTGTGTGCGCGTGTGTGTGCGCGTGTGTGTGCGCGTGTGTGTGCGCGTGTGTGTGCGCGTGTGTGTGCGCGTGTGTGTGCGCGTGTGTGTGGTGTTGGGTAGAGCCAGCCTTTCCTTTCATCATCTTGACCTTGTAGCCCAGGCTGGGGCACAAGGGTCCTCTTCTGACCTTTCTTTCCATCACCCCTCCAGATCTGGTTCAGGAACCAATTGGCAAAATACAAACTGTAAAGTTCCCATAATCTTCAAAAAGAACCACCTGAAATGCATAGGTGCCCTTGAGCTGGTGTTGGGTCTGGCTCCACCTGTGGCCACTTATCTATCACCGCCTCTGCCAGTGTAGATTCGGAGAGTCCTAGCAGGTCCATGAGAAATTCCATCACCAAACTCATCCCCAGCCTGGAAACTTCTCCCCGCGTTGATCAGGCCAGTGAGGGTGCCCGGCTTAGCCCCCATGAAGAGGTGCTGGATGACCAAGGCCCGCAGCAGCAGCAGCAGCAGCAGCAGCAGCAGCAGCAGCAGCAGCAGCAGCAGCAGCAGCAGCTGCCAACCTGAAGCTGTTGATGCCACACCTGAGGCAGCAGTAGCTGAAGGTGCAGCCTCAGCCCAAGCTCCAGTTCCCACCTCAGCTGTAGCCTGAAGCCCGAAGAATGCTCAAAGCTCAGGTCCATCTATTGAGGAGCTCTGCCTAAGAGTCCTTCAAGACCTGGTTACTCTTAGAGACCTGGTGATGCTTCTTCGCCATACCCAGCCCCACTCACCCCTGCACTAAAAACCCTTGGTGCAGGCCAAGTAATTGGTGTCGCAAGGAAGAGGTGGTCTTGCAGACAATGGCCAGGACATTGCTGAATCTGAGGTATTGGGGGAATGGTTCCTTCCATGTCCTGAGGACCACAGGTCATATCCTGGTGTTGGTGTGTAGAGTTCAACAGCTCAGCTGAGCTTTAGAGTTTGTACACCTGCCAACTTAACTGTGCCATGCCTCAGGTTTTGTTTCATCTTTCAGGTGGAGGGGCTGTTTTGAAGCTCCTGGAACTCCTCTGGTCTCCTCCCAGAGTGCAGGGGTTGCAGATACATGCCACCACTGCATCCAGATAAATTTGTTTTTATGACACTGGGTCTAAATCATTGTTGCCAAGGCTAGCCTTGAATTTTCTGTGAACTACTTGCTTTTGTCTCCTGATTGTTGGGATTCCAGCTGGTGACTGAGAATTTGGACAGCAATTAGAAAGAAACTCTACCTGCAAATCCTGGGGAAGAGGGGGAGGAAGGATTGTAGAAGTCAGAGGGGTCAAGGACACCACATGAATAAGGCCCACAGAGTCAAATAAGCAGGGCTTGTAGGGGCTCACACAGACTGAACTGACAATCAGGGAGCCTGTATAGAGCTGAAAAGGTCCTCTAAATATATATGTTATGGCTGTGTAGCTTGGTGTTTTTGTGGGACTCCTAACAGTGGGAGAGGAGGTGTCTCTCTTGTTTGCCTGCTTTTGGGGATCTCTTTCCTATGTGCCTTGTCCAGCCTTGAAATGAGGGTTTGTGCCTAGTCTTTTTTTTAATTTTAATTTTTTGTCATTTTCCATAGCAACCTGTTTCCCTCCCTCACACTCCCTACCCATATCCCCCCACCCCATCCCCCATCCACTCCCCAGAGAGGGTAAGGCTGCCCCTGGGAGTCAACAAAGCCTGGCATACCAAGTTGAGGCAGGACTAAGCTCCTCTCCCCTGCATCAAGGCTGAGTAAGGTATCCCATCATAGGGAATGGGCTCCAAAAAGCCAGTTTATGCACCAGGGATAAATCCTGGTCCCATTGTGGGGGGTCCCACAAACAGACCAAGCCACACATCCATCACCCTCATTCAGAGGGCCTAGTTCGGTCCCATGTGGGTTCCCCAGCTGTCAGCCTAGAGTCAGTGAGCTCTCACTAGCTCACATCAGCTGTCTCTGTGGGTTTCCCCATCATCTTGACCCCCCCTCCCCTTGCTCATATAATCCCTCCTCCCTCTTTGACTGGACTCCAGGAGCTCAGCTCAATGCTTGGCTGTGGATCTCTGCATCTGCTTCCATCAGTTACTGGATGAGGGTTCTATGATGACAATTAGGGTAGTCACAAATCTGGTTATAGGAGAAGACCAGTTCAGGCACCCTCGCCATTATCGCTAGGAGTCATAGCTGAGGTCATCTTTTCGGATTCCTAGGAATTTCCTTGGCACCAGGTTCCTCCCTAACCCCATACTGGCTCACTCTGTCAAGGTATCTCTTTCATTGCTCTCCCTCTTCATCCCTCACCAAACTCCACCATTCCATTCCCTCATGTTCTTATCCTCATTTCCTTTCCTCTCCCTCACCACCCCCAGGAGATCTAATCTATTTCCCCCTTCTTAGGTCAATCAATGCATGTCTCTCTTAGAGTCCTCCTTGTTACCTAGCCTGGTTATCCTTTGTTTTACATCTAATATCCACTTATAAGTGAGTACATACCGTGTGTATCTTTGAGTCTGGGTTACCTCACTCAGAATGATTTTTTTCTAGTTCCATCCATTTGCCTGCAAATTTAATGATGTCATTGTTTTTTTTTTTTTCCTTTCTTTTTTTTTTGGTTTTTCGAGACAGGGTTTCTCTGTGTAGCTTTGCGCCTTTCCTGGTACTCGCTTTGGAGACCAGGCTGGCCTCGAACTCACAGAGATCCACCTGGCTCTGCCTCCCGAGTGCTGGGATTAAAGGCATGCGCCACCACCACCCGGCGATGTCATTGTTTTTTATTGTTGAGTAATACTCCATTGTGTAAAACATTTTCTTTATCTGTTCTTTGGTTGAGGGGCATCTAGGTTGTTTCCAGGTTCTGGCTATTACGAATAATGCTGCTATGAACATAGTTGAGCATATGTCCTTGTGGTATGATTGTGCATTCCTTGAGTATATGCCCAAGAGTGGTATAGCTGGGTCTTGGGGAAGGTTGATGCCCAATTTTCTGAGAAACCACCATACTGATTTCCAAAGTGGCTGCACAGCTTTGCACTCCCATCAGCATCCTCTCCAACATTAAGCTGTCATTGGTGTTTTTGATCTTAGCTGACAGGTGTAAGATGGTATCTCAGAATTGTTTTGATTTGCATTTCCCTTGTGGCTAAGGATGTTAAGGCAATTCCTTAAATGTCTTTTGGCCATTTGCGATTCTTCTGTTGAGAATTCTGTTTATATATGTACCCCACTTTTAAATTGGATTATTTGGTATTTTGCTGTCTAGTTTCTTGAGTTTTTAAAAATATATTTTGGAGATCAGCCCTTTGTTTGATGCGGGGTTGGTGAAGATCTTTTCCTGTGGGACTGGTGAAGATCTTTTCCCATTCTGTAGGCTGGCATTTTGTCTTATTGTCCATGTCCTTTGCCTTAGAGTCTTCTCAGTTTCAGGAAGTCTCATTTATTAATTGTTGCTCTCAGTGTCTGTGATTCTGGTGTTATATTCTGGAAGTAGTCTCCTGTGCCAATGTGTTTGAGGCTACTTCCCACTTTCTCTTCTATTAGGTAAGGGGTAGCTGGATTTATGTTGAGGTCTTTGATCCACTTGGACTTGAGTTTTGTGCATGGGGATGGGTATGGATCTATTTGCATTCTTCTACATGTTGACATCGAGTTATGCCAGCACCATTTGTTGAAGATGCTTTCTTTTTTCCATTGTACAGTTTTGGCTTCTTTGTCAAAAATCAGGTATTCGTAGGTGTGTGGATTAACATCAGGGGTCTTCAGTTCGATTCCATCAATCCATGTGTATGTTTTTATGCCAATACCAAGCTGTTACTATAGCTCTGTAGCACAGCTCATAGTCAGAAAGGCGATGCCTCCAGAAGTTGCTTTATTGTAAAGAATTGTTTTAGCTATCCTGAGTTTTTGTTTTTCCATATTTAGTTGAATATTCTTTGGAGGTCTGTGAAGAATTGTGTTGTGATTTTGGTGTGAATTTCATTGAATATGTAGATTGCTTTTGGGAAGATGGCCGTTTTTACTATATTAATAGTACCGCTCCATGAGCACGAGAGCTCTTTCTATCTTATATCTTCTCCAATTTCTTTCTTTAAAGACTTAAAGTTCTTGTCATACAGGTCTTTCACTTGTTTGGTTAGAGTTACCCCCAGGTATTTTATATTATTTGTGGCTATTGTAAAGGGTGATGTTTTTCTGATTTCTTTCTCAGTCCTTTTATCATTTGTATATAGGAGGGGTACTGATTTTTTTTTTTGAGTTAATCTTGTATCCTGCCACCTTACTGAAGGAGTTTATCAGCTGTAGTAGTTGCCTGGTAGAATTCTTGTTCACTAATGTATACTATCATATCATCTGCAAATAGTGAAAGTGTGATTTCTTCCTTTCCAATTTGTATCCCCTTGATCTCCTTTTGTTGTCTTATTGCTTTCACTAGAACTTCGAGTACTATATTGAATAGATATGGAGAAAGTGGGCAGCCTTGTCTTGTTCTTGATTTTAGTGGAATCACTGCGATTCTCTTCATTTAGTTGATGTTGGCTTTCCGCTTGCTGTATATTGCCTTTCTGATGTTTAGGTATATTCCTTGTATCCCTGATCTCTCCAAGACCTTTATCATGAAGGGATGTTGGATTTTGTCAAAGGCTTTTTCAGCATCTAATGAGAAGATCATGTGGGTTATTTTTCCTTCAGTTTGTTTATATGGTGTATTACATTGAGAGATTTTCTTATGTTGAACCATCCTTGAATCTCTGGGATGAAGCCTACTTGATCATGGTGGATAATTTTTTTTTTTTCTGAGACAGGGTTTCTCTGTCTAGTTTTGGTTCCTGTCCTGGATCTTGCTCTGTAGACCAGGCTGGCCTTGAACTCAGATCTGTCTGGCTCTGCCTCTTGAGTGCTGGGATTAAGGGCATGCGCCACCACCGCCTGACTGGATAATTTTTTTTGATGTGTTCTTGATTTCGGTTTGTCAGTATTTTATTGAGTATTTTTGCATCAATGTTCATGAGGGATATTGGTCTGTAATTCTTTGTTCATCTTTGTGTAGTTTGGGTATCAGGATAACTGTAGCCTCATAAAGAGTTTGGCAATGTTCCTTCAGTTTCTATTGTGTGGAACAATTTGAGGAGTATTAGTATTATTTCTTCTTTGAAATTCTGGTGGAATTCTGTGCTGAAACCATCTGGCCCTGGGCATTTTTTGGTTGGGAGACTTTTTTTTTTTTTAAGACAGGGTTTCTCTGAATACTTTTGATGCCTTTCCTGGATCTCGCTCTGTAGACTAGGCTGGCCTCGAACTCAGATCTGCCTGGCTCTGTCTCCCAAGTGCTGGGATTAAAGACATGCGCCACCACCGTCCGGCTGGTTGGGAGACTTTTAATGACTGTTTCTATTTCCTCTAGGTTTTAGGTCTATTTAAATTGGTTATCTGGTCTTGATTTAATTTTGGTATGTGGTATCTATCCAGAAAGTTGTTCATTCCTTTCAGATTTTCCAATTTTGTGGAGTACAGGTTTTCACAGTATGACTTGATGATTCTTTGGGTTTCCTCGTTGTCTGTTATGTCCCCCCTTTCTTTTCTGATTTTGTTAATTTGGATATTCTCTCTGCTTTTTGATTAATTTGGATAAAGTTTTGTCTATCTTGTTTTTTTCTGGAAGAACCAACTTTTTTTTGTTTTGTATCATTCTTTGTTTTTATTTTATTGATTGTTGGCCCTCAATTTGATTATTTCCTGGTGTTTATTCCTCCTGGGTGAGTTTGCTCGTCCTTGTTCTAGAGCTTTCAGATGTGCTGTTAAGTCACTAGTGTGAGATTTCTCCAACTTCTTTATGTGTGCATTTAGTGCTATGAACTTTGCTCTTAGCACTGCTTTTATAGAGACCCATAAGTTTGGGTATGTTGTACATTCATTTTCATTGAATTCTAGGAAGTCTTTAATTTCTTTCTTTACTTATTCCTTGACCCATTGGTGATTCAGTTGAGCATTGTTCAGTTTCTATGATTTTTGTAGGTTTTCTGTAATTTGTGTTGTTGAATTATAACATTAAGTATGGTGATCTGATAAACTATGGGGGTTTATTCCAATTTTTTTTGTGTCTGTTGAGATTTGCTTTGTGACTGAATATGTGGTCAGTTCTAGAGAAGGTTCCATGAGGTGCTGAGAAAAATGTATATATCTTTTTTTTTGGATAGAGTTTCCCTTTGTAGTTTTTTTTGGAGCCTGGCTTGGAACTCACTCTGTAGACTAGGTTGGTCTCGAACTCGGAGATCTACCTGCATATGCCTCCAAGTGATGGGATTAAAGGCATACTACTACTGCCTGGCTGAAGGTATAATCTTTTGTGTTTGGATGGAATGTTCTATGGATGTCTGGTAAGCCCATTTGAGTCATAACATCTGTTCTCTTCTTTCTCTGTTAAGTTTTTGTCTGGCAGACTTGTCATTGGTGAAAGTAGGGTATTGAAGTCTTCCACTATTAGTGTGTGGGCTTTGGTGTGTGATTTAAGCTTTAGCAATGTTTCTTTTACAAATGTGGTTGTCCTTGTATTTGGGGCATAAATGTTCTGATTGAGACTTCATCTTGATGGAGTTCTCCTATGATGAATATGAAATGTCCTTCTCCATCTCTTTTGATTAATTTTAGTTTGAAGTCTATTTTGTTAGATATTAGGCTTAGGTCCATTTGATTGGAAAATCTTTTCCCAACCCTTTACTCTGAGGTAATGTCTGTTTTTGAGGTTGAGGTGTTTCTGTGTAGCAGAAGGGTGGATCCTGTTTTCTAATCCATCTTGTTAGCCTTTTTTTTTTTTTTTCCGGAGCTGAGGACCGAACCCAGGGCCTTGTGCTTGCTAGGCAAGCACTCTACCACTGAGTTAAATCCCCAACCCCTTGTTAGCTTTTTTTTTTTTTAAAAAGGCAAATTAAGTACACTGATACTAAGAAATATTAATGACCAGTGACAATTCTTATTTTTGGTATTGTTTTTGTTGTTGGTAGAATGCATGTGTTTCCCTTCCCTGGTATTTGTTGGTGTGGAATTATCTATTGCCTGTGTTTTCATGAGTGCAGCTAACTTCCTTGTGTTGGAGTTTTCCTTCTAGTACTTTCTGTAGGTCTGGATTTGTGGATAGATATCATTTAAATCTAGTTTTGTCATGGAATATCTTATTTTCTCTGTCTATAGTGATTGAAAATTTTGCTGTGTATAGTACTCTGGGTTGGCATCTGTGATCTTTGTCTGAAAAATGTCTGTCCAGGACCTTCTGGCTTTCAGAGTTTCCATTGAGAAATTGGGTGTAATTCTGATAGGTCTTCCTTTATAACTTACTTGGCCTTTTTTCTTTGCAGCTCTTAATATTCTTTCTTCAGTATGTTTAGTGTTTTGATTATTATGTTACAAGGGGACTTTTTATTTTTTTAGTTCAGTCTATTTGGTGTTCTGTGAGCTTCTTTTTTTTTTTTTTTTTTTTTTGGTTTTTCGAGACAGGGTTTCTCTGTGTAGCTTTGCGCCTTTCCTGGAACTCACTTGGTAGTCCAGGCTGGCCTCGAACTCACAGAGATCCGCCTGGCTCTGCCTCCCGAGTGCTGGGATTAAAGGCGTGCGCCACCACCGCCCGGCTCTGTGAGCTTCTTGTACCTTCATAGGCATGTCTTTAAGTTGGGAAAGTTTTTTTTTTCTATGATTTTGTTGAATATATTTTCTGTGCCTTTGAACTGATATACTTCTCCTTCTATCCCTGTTCTTAGGTTTGGTCTTTTCATGGTGTCCCAGACTTCCTGAATGTTTTATGTTAAAAATTTGCTGGATTTAACATTTCCTTTGGATCTATTTCCTTTATCTTATTCTCAACACCTGAGATTCTCTCTTCCATCTCTTGTATTCTGTTGGTTATGCTTGCATCTGTAGTTTCGGTTCGTTTACTCAGATTTTCCTTTTCCAGAATCCCTCACTTTGTGTTTTCTTTATTGCTGCTATTTCAATTTTCAGGTTTGAACTGTTTCCTTTACCTGTTTGTTTTTTCTTGGTTTTCTTTAGGGACTTACTGATTTCTTCCAATTTTTTTTCTTTTCCTCAATTTCTTTATTATGGATACGGTGTTCTGCCTGCATGTATGCCTGCAGGCCAGAAGAGGGCACTAGATGGTTGTGAGCCACCCTGTGGCTGATGAGAATTGAACTCAGGACCTCTGGCAGAGCAGCCAGTGCTCTTAACCTCTGAGGCATCTCTCCAGCCCTCTTTTCCTCGATTTCTTTAAGGGAATCTTTCATTTCCTCTTTGAGGGCCTCTATCATCTTCATACAGTTATCTTTAAGGTTGTTTTCTTTTGCATCATCTGCATTTGGGTGTTCAGATCTTGCTGTTGGAGCACTACTGGGTACTGGTGGTGCCCTATTGCCCTTCATGTTGCCTTTATTCTTACACTGCCGCCGTTTCCCCATCTAGGTTTGGGAGAGTTATAGGAACAGGTGTTGATTCTTCTGATGACTTTGTTGGATGGGACTTTCGTTCCTTTATTGTCTGTTGGTCTGAATGGCCCAGGGTTCTGGTGGTTGGCTGGTCCTCAGATCCAATAGGGTTGTGTCAACTGAGGTTTGTGGGGGTTTGGGTGCCTACATGCAGCATATCCTCCACTTCTCCTGGCTCGTGTGGTCTTTACTTGTGCCTATGGGGTCTGTTCTTCCTACTGGTGTGGGTTGTGCCTATGCAAATGGAGTCTGCTTTTTCCAACTGGTGTAGGTGGTGCTCTTGCCTATAGGGGCTGCTTTTCTTCCAACTAGAGTAGGTGGTGCTTGTATAGGGGCTGCTGAAGTTGTGGCGGATGGTTGGCCTAGTGGAGGATGATGGGCTCCATGGTTTTGGGCAGCAGAGTGGGTCATAGAGGTTACAGAGTCCAGTGAGTGTCAAGGGGTGTTGGTGCAGCTTGCCCGCAGGTCTCTCACCTGCTGGGGACTGCTGCAGAGCAATAGAGATCCAGTGGAGTAGGGGGCAGGGCCGAGCTGCCTTGCTGGGGCTGATATGGTAGATAGAGGGGTAAGGGATGTGTCCTGGGACTTGGGGTCTGGAGATTGGGGCATTTTAGCTGGAACAGTCACTCATCTGTTTTTCCAACTGGTGTAGGTGGTGTTTGCACCTATAGGAGTTGCTGGTGTTGCAGGGGATGGTTGACCAAAGGGAGGATGATGGTGGGTTTAGGTGGTGGAGTGGGTCATAGAGGTTACAGAATCTAGAGGATGTCAGGGTTGTTTGTGCATCTTGCCCACAGGTCTCTCACCTGTTGGCTGACTGCTGGGGACTGCTTACTACCATGCTTTTGTGCACTGTTCTCCTACCAAGGCAGAGGCCTGAGCCCAGTGTTGTATCAGAAGTCTGGAGTAATTGATGAGGAGTCTTGACTGTAGGATCTAGGGACTGCTGTGCTTCTCTGATATATTTCCCTTTAATCCTGAGCACTCCAGTGTAGGAGGAACTCCCAATGGCATCTCCAGTGATCTTAAGGCCCAGATGGAGACTCCAGATGGCCCAGATAGCCAGGGCAGAGTGTTGGTATCATGGCTGAAAAGAGTGACACCCAGGAAAGTCTAAGGCTGAGAAGGCCCTTCCCCATCAAGAAGGGGTAACCCTGCTGCCTATGTGTACTACACATTCCATCCCAGCACTCAGGAGGCAGAGGGTGGGGTATCTCTGAGTTGAAAGCCAGTTTGCTTTACATAGTGAGACCCAGGACAGTCAGGACTATGTCTCAATTTAAAAAAGAGAATGAATGAATGAAGGGATGATGGAAGTGGGCAGGAAAAAGGAGGACCACTTGACAGCAAACTGAGTAGAGGCCCATTTCCTGAGATGGTCACTGACCGGTGCAGGCCAAATTTGTTCTGTAAGGAGCTCCAAGTGAGCGGGAAACCCAAGAGGATGAATCCAAGACTCTGCTAGTTTTCCAGCCTTCAACCAAACCAGCATTGAGAATATCTGCTCAACAAAGAAAGACATTCTGAACTGGGCCAGTGTTCCATAGGGTAGGCCTGCAGACCAAATGAAGCAACAGGGTGGGAGTTTCTACTGGATGTGAGGAGCTGGGCAGGTCCTGGGTGGAGATATATTTAAGGCCATGTCCTTGGAGTAGAGCTTCAGTACCAGTGGGGGTGTGGATTAGAAGGGCGAGCTTGCTTATATCCAGGGTGAGTTGGCTACAAAGGTTCCTGTGTACATGGTGAGGATGGAGTGGGAGGCACCTTGATTTCTGCCTGTTGCACTGTCCCTTTACTGCTTGGAGACAGAAGGAACCAAGAGGAAGGGAAGAGGACCTGGAACTTGTAAACATTGCCCAAGGTTTCTGCCCATTGCCAGCCTTGCAGTGCCGACAGTATCACCTCAACACGGCAACTGTTTGCATGTTTATTGTAACGTTGAGAACACTTAGAGGCACAGGAGACACAGAGGCAGGTAGAAAGGTTGAGGCCCTGGAGTGATTCCTGCTCTCGAGGACATAGGAGAAAATGCTCCAAAGGCTTAATGAGTAAGATGTAAGGTGTGTGGAGCTTCTCTGCTCCATTTCTTACCTTCCAGGTTCTCAAGTACATGAACTTACTCTAGTAGCATCACATTCCAGTATGCTTCCATGTCTGCCAGTGCATAGGTGTCTCCCAAAAGATCTAGCCAATTCAAGAAACTTAAGCCCCCATATTCCCCAGCCCCCCCCCCCCCCATCGCATCCAGATTTCCAACTGCCTTTTTCAATTGCACCTTTGGAAACAGGTATCTAGATGCCTCAAGAGCCTACAAGGAACTTAAGTCTGTAAATGTCTTGAAGTCCACTAGTGCACTCAGGAATTCCAATACAATCAAAGTTCCAAAAACATACATCCTCTGTAAGCAAACTGAGTCTCCAAATGTCTCAAAGTCCCCTATTTCCTCCAGGAACACTAATCCAATCAAGTCTCCAGTGGCACTCAGCTCCTGAAAAGAGCCTAGGTCCCCAAGTATTTTAAAAAATACTATAAAATATTGTGTTTTTGAAACAATCTCTCATGTGGACCACACTGGCCTCAAACTAATACACATTAATTAGTCTGCATCAGTCTCCCAAATCCTGAGATTAAGGAAGTGAACCACCATACCTCTTCCTTGATATAAAGATTTCTTGTCATGGACTGGTCCAGGGTGAGAGGTATTGTGGAGTCAGGATATAACTCCAAGACTAGGAGTCCTCCCATGTGTTCAGATCCTCACCCGTGTGTTCAGATTCTCACATATCCATTGCCAGAGCTTCACAGAAGTTGGGTATGAGTATTTCGCATCATCTTTTCTTTGGGATTCAGCTGTGGGGGGAACTGGAGTTTCAACTGGGACTGGAACTTCAACCACTGCTAGGTCACTCTGGGTTTCACCTCCTGTGGGTTGACCAAGGTCTGTAGCTGTAACTGGGCCTTGAACATCAAGCAGGTCCTCTACTGGACTATACCTGGTACCCATCCAGGCCAGATTATCATGGAAAGAAACTTTCAGAGCTTTCAGGCTGGAGGTCAGTTTGGGAAAAGAGCCCACAGTGGATGTACCTGGAGATAGACTCTACATTGACAGAGGCAAGGACAAATAAGTGACCATGGGAATGGGTTGACCCTGAAACTGCTACAGAGCATCCACTTATCTCTGGCTGTCCTTCTGGAACATTCTCTGGATTCTTCAATTTGTACTTAGCATGTTGGTTCTTGAGCCAGATATGGAAAGACAAAAAAAAAGATGTCAGAGAAATAACTCTGTGCATGCACTGGGTGAGTATGCTGGATGGAAATCTTGGCTCTGGCAACTACCAACAAACACACACAGAGGTCTGGGGCTTTAGATTCATAAAAGGAGGTAGGATGGGTATGAGCTGACACTAAGGTGCTAGGGAAACTTGAGCTAGAACATGATAAAATGGCTCCATAGTGGTACCCAAGTTGACAGGGCAAAAACTGGGTCCAACCATGGATGGACAAAAGTCCAACTTCCATGACTGTGCCAAGCTGCCCCAAGCATTGAGGAATCACCAAGATGCTGGGATTCTGTTCAGTGTATAGGAATCATGATTATTCCAGATGGTGGAGAGAGGGACAAGAGAGACATGAATCTCATACTCAGTCATAAAAATCATTACTGCAAGTCCCACAGGTTGATCCAAGCTTGGGCACATGCACTGATCAAAATGCTCTTGGAGCAGGAGATTTTGTTGCTTGAGTACAGTTTGTCCCTTCAGTTACTACTTTGGAGCTTCAGGGTGGACTTGCTGGTTACCATATGCATCTGATGACACCATAGGCCCTAGGGAAACCTCATAACTGGAATTCACTGAGAAACTCTAGGGTATCTGGTGACTAGAGCTTTAGTTCCTAATGTTGGGAAACTGGATACACAGGGGATGTGGATGCACTGGGAGACTTGGTTTCATTGATGGTCCTGGGAACACTTGGGGACCTAGACATCTTTCAGGGTCTGGGTGCCACTCAGATGTTAGAAAAGTTAGGACCATTTATTTACTGCCTCTACATGCCACATTGGTACAGCTTGCCTATTTCTCACAAAGAAAATTAAAGTGTGTGTGGTGGCAATTGCCTGTGATCCCTATACTCTGGTAGTTGGAGGCAGGAGTGTCGGGACCCCCAGGATCAAGAGTTCTTCAATGAAATCAAACAGTGGGCCGTACTCAAGTAGTGAGACTGTGACACTTCATCTAGAAAGTCATGCAAGAGACAGATGTTCAGTAAAGAGCTGGTCCCTGGTGCCAGTGGAGCCCTGATGATTCTCTGGGGCTGAGAATGTGTTGCCTGACTGAGTCTCCCTTCCTCTTCTAGCATCCTGGGTGGCTGCCTCTGGAGCTGCTGTTGAAACTGTGCTGGAATCTGGAGAATAGGCTGGAGCTGCATGTGCAGATGATGCACAGTCCACTGATGGACCTAGGATTCTGTCTCCTCCTGCTGGACCTTGGCCAGCTTGTGCACACTTTTGGGCTGTACATAAGAGATCCTCAGTGCTGTGATCAAGGGAAAAGATTGATTCCAGTTCTGGGGAAATGATTGGGTTGATTGACAGAGGAGAGCTTCTGTTAGATGGTCTCTCTCACCTGGACAGAATGGATTCTGACTTGTATGAAATTCAGGACTGACTGACTTGAGGAGGAGGAGAACTGACACCGGTATGTCTAGGGACAAGGAATCCTCTTCGTCAGAGGCCATGAAAAGGATAGAGCCATTGTGGCTGGCAGATTTAGAATGGGAGACTTGGACTCCCTTCCTTGGTAGTTCTGTACCCTCTTCCTCTACTGCATCTTCTACCTAGATCTCTTATTGCTTTTGGAGATGTCCTCACAGGTATAATCAATGTTGGAGAAGATGGCTCTCTGGTCTCAAGAATTACTCAAGTGGCTGACTTGAGGAGGGGAGCTCATAAGTGATGGTCTGTGACAATGCAGAAGATGGAATCTGAGTTTGGGGCAATGTCGAATAGCTGAGTAGAGCTGGAGCTCTCACACCAGATGGTCTCATGCATAGAATCTGAGCTGGCTGACCTGGCAAGAGGGACACAATCTTTGGGAGGGCCAGACCTACCCGGTGATTGGTGACCTTGATTCCCAGGGAGTTCTACACCCTTCTTCCTCTGCTGCCACTCCCTAGATGAGCTGTTCCTGAAGCATTTCTCCTCAAGTGGCCTGTTAAATGATAAAGAGCTTAGATTCCTCATCTGAGGAGGCACTGTGGGGGGCTGAGATGAGGTGAATGGCTGGTACCCAAAGGTTTCTGGCACATAGAACCTGCACTGGCAGATGGGACAAGAGGGACACATTCTTTTGTGGAGGAAGGCTTCTCATGAGATCCACATTCAGGCTTCCCACATAGTTTGGGAGCCTTCTACTGGTTCTTCCTAGCTCCTTTATTCTTGAACCATATGTAGAGGGAGAAAGGAATAAAGAGATCAGTTGATATCTGGGCCTGAGTTAGGTCCCAAACATAAAGTTGCAGGATGAAAAGTCTAGACCTTGGTCTCTATCATAGAACTCCAAGGTTCATGGACACAAGAAGTATGAAGCAGGATGAGGTGCACCTGAAACAGAGGAAAGAAGCTTTTAATAGAGGTTGGGAGTTTGGAGGGAGCCCTCAAGTCTAAGCCATTAGGCTACTGTGGGATTCCATTATCCCTCTGCATCGCACCTGGATTCTACACTAAGTGGCTAACGGGATTGCAAATCCCGTTACTGGGCAAGGTGTCCCAAGCAATGGAAGGACTCTACAATTGTGGGAGTCAGGGATATGTACAGGTGACTCCTGGGGTAGAGGCTATCTGACTAGGGGAGGGAAGACAAATCTGACTAGGAGAGGGAGAGAGACAAGAGGGACCAAACCTTATTATTGTGCTCCTTCATGCCAGACTCTTGAGCCATTGCTATGGGTTGATCCTGGACTGGGTACATGCACTTTTGAAAATGTTCTTTCAGGACTAGCTTTTGTTCCTGGGTGAACACTTTGCTTTTCATCTGCTGCCTCCTTGGATCCTTGGGAGAATCTTGTGATCTTGCAGGGACTTGAGAATGCAGGAGGAGATCTTGTGGACATGGTGGACCTGAGGCACCTGGGAAAACTTGTAAGTCTGGGTTCACTGGAGAGCTACAGGGCTGGTTACTTGGAAGTAAAAGGGTCCTCCATTCATTTCAAGCGGTGATTGGAAGTTTAGAATGATGTCAGACCCCTGCTGTGGGGCTCCAGGAAGTGGGGAATATAAAACCTGGATGCTGAGAAGTGAACTGAGTCCTCAGTACATGCTCTTTACTTGTTAGCCATCTAAAGCATTCAAGATATTGATTTTCTTGATATTGAGGCACATTATAAAGTAGTTAGACATGTGGAGTTGGATTAAAATGACTTCATTGATTTTAAAGATAAGGTATGAATAACATACTAGATTAATACAACTATTAATTCAGAAGAGAATTTGGGCCAGGTGTATTATTAGCTCACAACTAGAACCTGAACACCCAAGAGAAAGAAAGAGGATAGCTAGAACGTATATGTCAGTGTAGACTACATAAAGAACTGCTCTCTCACAATAGCTGTACAATATTATATATTGTGTATATAAACACATATACAAACAATATATATAATATATAACATAGAATATATAATTATATAATATATATATTATATGTCTGTTAGTTATTTTACAAAGTTAAGTCTGAAAAAATTACAATTAAAGTGCTCGAAAAAATATCTAAGTCTGGTGAGAAAATTCTCAGCTACAAATTGGAATTACAGAATCTGGAGAGAAAAGCAAGTGGTTTAATGAGTGGTAAAAGCCAGCTTGGGAAACAATTTTTTTTTCTCACAAAGAAATCTCCCATTCAGTGGGCCCATTCAATGTTGGAGAAGATGGCTCTTTGGTCTCAAGAATTGCTCAACTGGCTGACTTCAGGAGGAGAGCTCATAACTGATGGTCTCTGACACATGCAGAAGATGGATTCTGAGTTTGGGGCAGTACTCAAAGGGCTGGGTAGAGCTGGAGCTCTCACACCAGATGGTCTCATGCATAGAATCTGAGCTGGCTGACCTGGCAAGAGGGACACAATCTTTGGGAGGGCCAGCCCTCCCAGGTGATTGGTGAAACTTGCTTCCCAGGGAGTTCTGTACCCTTCCTTCTCTGCTGCCACTCCGTAGCTGATCTCCTCCTGAACCACTTCTCAAAAAGCCTGTTCAATGATGTACAGCTTAGAATCTTCATTTCAGGAGCTACTCTAGGGCTGAGTTGAGGCAGATGGCTGAAACCCAAAGGAATCTGGCACACAGAACCTGCACTGGCCATAGGGACTGGAGGGACACTGCCTGGAGGATAGGCAGGCCTACCATGACATGCAATTTCACGCTTCCTAGGTTGTTTTGGAGCTTCTACCAATTTTTCCTAGCCTGGTTGTTCTTGAACCAGATGTAGAGGGACAAAGGAGAGTAGAGATCAGCTGAGATCTGGGCCTCATTTAGGTCCAAAACCCAAAGGTGCTGGATAAAAAACCTCGACCTTGGTCTCTATCACAGAACTCTAATATTCATGAACACAAGAAGGATAAAGGCAGCATGAGCTGCACTTGAAACCGAACAAGGAAAAAAGCTTTTAATGTTGGGAGTTTGGAGGGAGCCCTCATGTCTAGGCCATTAAGCTACAGTGGGGTTCCATTATCCCTCTGCATTGCACCTGGATTCTACACTAAGTGGCTAATGGGATTGCAAATCCAACTTTGGATCACCTTCATCACCATTCTGCAATTTGTTTCTGGACCAAGGTGCCCCAAGCAATGGAAGAACACTTCAACTGTGGGAGTCAGAGATGTGTACAGGTGTCTCCTGGGGTAGAGGCGATCTGACTAGGGGAGAGGGAGAGACAAGAGGGACCGAACCTTGTTATTGTGTACCTTCACTCCACAATCGTGAGCTTTGTCATGTGTTGTTCCTGGCTTGGGTACATGCACTTTTGAAAATGTTCTTGCAGGACTAGCTTTGGTTTCTGGGTGAACTTTGCTTTTTATTTGCTGCCTCCTTGAATCCCTAGGAGAATCTTGTGATCTTGCAGGGACTTGAGAATCCAGGAGGAGATCTTGTGGACATGGTGGACCTGAGGCACCTGGGAAAACTTGTAAGTCTGGGTTTCCTGGAGAACTACAGAGTTTGTTACTTGGAGGTAAAAGTTGCCTCCACTCATTCCAAATGGTGATGGGAAGTTTAGAAGAGGATGTCAGACCCCTGCAGTGGAGGTCCAGGAATTGGGGAATATACTACATGGATGCTGAGAAGGGAACTGAGTCCTCAGTACATGGCTCTTTACTTCTGAGCCATCACAGGTACCCAAGATTTTGATTTTCTTAATATTGTGGCACATTATAAAGTAGTAAGAGTGATACGTGGAGTTGGATTCAAATGATTGTATTGATTTAAAGATAAGGTATGAATAACCTAATAAGTTAATACAACTCATTAATTCAGCAGAGAAGTTCATAGTTCGGCCATATATATTAGCTCACTGATCGACTCTCAACACGCATGAGGAAGAAAGTGGATTGCTAGAACATATAGGCCAGCCTGGACTATGAAAGATCTGCTCTTTCACAGTAGCTGTACAATTTCATATATTGTGTGTATATAAATACATATATGAATACACAACGTATATAGTATATAAGGTATAAGAGAATATACAATACATGTATTACATAAATGATACACATATTACAGTTATTTTACACAGAAATTGTTGGATAGAAATGAAACAAAAATTCAAGACACTGAAAAAAATATCTAGATCTGGTGACAATTCTCACAGAAAAATTGGGATCACAGTTTTCTGTGAAAAAATGCAGGTGGTTCAGTGAGCACTAAATGCCAGCTTGAGATACCTAGATAGATTTTTTTTTTTGTCACAAAGAAAATGAAAGTGTGTGTGGTGGGTCCTGTCTGTGATCCATAAACTCTGGTAGATGAAGGCAGTAGTGTCAGGATCCCCATGATCAAGAGTTCTTCAATGAAATCAAACAGTGGGCAGTGCTAAAGTAGTGAAACTGTGACACTTCATCTAGAGTCATCCAACTGACAGATGCTCAGTAAAGAGCTGGTACCTATAGACAGTGGAGCCCTGATCATTCTCTGTGGCTGAAAATGTGTTGCCTGACTGAGTCTCCCATTCTTCCTCTTCCAGCATCCTGGGTAGCTGCCTCCTGAGCTATTGTTGAAACTGTTCTGGAATCTGGAGAATTGTCTGGGTCTGGATCTCTGGCTGGAGCTGCATGAGCAGATGATGCACAGTCCACTGATAGACCTAGGATTCTGTCATCTCCTGCTGGACCTTGGCCAGCTAGTGCATACTTCTGGGCTGCACATGAGACTTATTGGTGTGATGAATGGACAAGATGGATTCCGGGTTTGTGAAAGTACTTTGGCTGAGTGGAGGAGGAGAGCTTCTGACAGATGGTCTCTCCCACCTGGACAGAATGGATTCTGACTTGTATGAAATTCAGGACTGGCTGACTTGAGAACTGACACTAGTATGTTTAGGGACAAGGAATCCTCTTCGTCAGAGGCCATGAAAAGGACAGAGCCATTGTGGCTGGCAGATTCAGAATGGGAGACTTGGGCTCCCTTCCTTGGTAGTTCTGTACCCTCTTCCTCTGCTGCATCTTCTACCTAGATCACTTAGTGCTTTTAGAGATCTCCTCAGGGGTTCAGTTACTTTTGGAGAAGAAGGCTCTTTTTTCTAGGGAATTGCTCAAGTGACTGACTTGAGGAGGAGAGCTCATACCTGATGGTCTGTGACACATACAGAAGATAGAATCTGAGTTTGGGGCAATGTCGAATAGCTGAGTAGAGCTGGAGCTCTCACACCAGATGGTCTCATGCATAGAATCTGAGCTGGCTGACCTGGCAAGAGGGACACAATCTCTGGGAGAAGGGCCAGCCCTAGCAGGTGATTGGTGAAACTTGCTTCCCAGGGAGTTCTGCACCCTTCTTCCTCTGCAGCCACTCCCTAGCTGAGTTCTTCCTGAAGCTCTTCTCCTCAAAGGCCTGTTTAAAGATGTAGAGCTTGGCTTCCTCATCCCAGAAGCTACTGAGAGGCTGAGTGGAGGTGGATGACAGATACCCACAGGGTTCTGACACTAGGGACCTTCACTGGCAGATGCGTCAAGAGGGACACATCCTCTGGGTGAATACGGTCTATCATGAGATCCACATTCAGGCTTTCCGAATAGTTTTGGAGCCGCCTTCTGATTCTGCCTAGAATGGTTGTACTTAATTCACATTTAGTGGGACAAGCAAATGAAGAGATGAATTGAGATCAGGGCCCCATTTAGGTCCCAAAGCTAAAGATGCTGGATGAAAATCCTAGAACTTGGTCTCTATCACAGAACTCTAAGGTTCATGGACACAAGAAGGATGAAGGCTGGATGAGCTGCACCTGACAGAGGAAAGAAGCTTTTAATAGATGTTGGGAGTCTTGAGGGAGCCCTCATGTCTAGGCCATTAAGTTACTGTGGGGTTCCATTATCCCTCTGTATTTGTACCTGGATTCTACACTAAGTGGCTAATGGGATTGCAAGTCCAACTTTGGATGCATCTTCATCACCATTCTGCTATCTCTTTCTGGGCCAAAGTGCCCCTAGCAATGGAAGGACTCTACAATTGTGGGAGTCAGAGATGTGTACAGATAACTCCTGGGGTAGAGACAATCTGACTATGGGAGAGAGAGAGACAAGAGAGACTGAACCATGATATTGTGCTCCTTCACGCCGCACTGGTGAGCCATTGAGACGAGTTGTTCGTGGCTTGGGTTCATGCACTTTTGAAAATGTTCTTGGAGGACTAGCTTTCCTTTCTGAGTGAACACTTTCCTTTTCTTCTGCTGCATCCTTGGATCCCTGGGAGAAACTTTTGATCTTGCAGGGACTTGAGAATCTAGGAGGAGATCTTGTGGACATGGTGGACCTGAGGCACCTGGGAAAACTTGTAAGTCTGGGTTCAGTGGAGAACTACAGGGTTGATTACTTGGAAGTAAAAGTTGCTCCACTCATTCCAAATGGTGATGGGAAGTTTAGAAGAGGATGTCAGACCCCTGCAGTGGAGGTGCAGGGATTGGAGAATATAATACATGGATGCTGAGAAGGGAACTGAGTCCTCAGTTCATGCTCCTTACTTCTGAGCCATCAAAGGCATCCAAGTTTTTGTTTTTCTTAATATTTTTCGCATTATAAAGTAAGAGTGACATGTGGAGTTGGATTCAAATGACTTTATTGATTCAAAGGTAAGGTATGAATAACCCAATAAGTTAATACATCTCATAAATTCAGCAGAGAAGTTCATAGGTCGGCCATGTACATTAGCTCACTACAAGACTCTCACACCCAGGAGGAAGAAAGTGGATTACTAGAACATATAGGCCAGCCTGGACTACGATAGAACTGCTCTTTCACAGTAGCTGTCCAATTTTATATATTGTGTGTATGTAAATACATATATGAGCACACAACATATAGAGTATATAATGTATTAGAGAATATACATGTAATATATAAATGATACATATATTAGTTATTTTACAGTTAAACGTGAATAGAAAAAAATAAAAAAATAAAGACACTGAAAAAAAAATCTAGATCTGGTGATAATTCTCACGGAAAAATTGGGATCACAGTTTTCTGTGAACAAAAGCAGACGGTTCAGTGAGCACTAAATGCCAGCTTGGGTTATGTAGTGATAGATTTTTTTGTCACAAAGAAAATGAAAGTGTGTGTGGTGGATCCTGTTTGTGATCCATAAATTCTGGTAGCTGAAGGCAGTAGTGTCAGGTTCCCCATGATCAAGAGTTCTTCAATGAAATTAAACAGTGGGCAGTGCTCCAGTAGTGAAGCTGTGACACTTCATCTAGAGTCATCCAACTGGCAGATGCTCAGTAAAGAGCTGGTGCCTATAGCCAGTGGAGCCCTGATGATTCTGTGGCTGAGAATGTGTTGCCTGACTGAGTCTCCCTTCTTCCAGCATCCTGGGTGGCTGCCTCTGGAGCTGCTGTTGAAACTGTGCTGGAATCTGGAGAATGGACTGGGTCTGGATCTCTGGCTGGAGCTGCATGTGCAGATGATGCACAGTCCACTGATGGACCTAGGATTCTGTCATCTCCTGCTGGACCTTGGCCAGCTAGCGCACACTTCTGGGCTGCACATGAGACTCTTATTGGTGTGATGAATGGACAAGATGGATTCCGGGTTTGTGAAAGTACTTTGGCTGAGTGGAGGAGGAGAGCTTCTGTCAGATGGTCTCTTCCACCTGGACAGAATGGCTTCTGACTTGTATGAAATTCAGTAGGGGCTGACTTGACAGGAGAACTGACACCAGACAGTCTCGGGACAAGGATTCCCCCTGTCAGAGGTCATGAAAAGGACAGAGCCATTGTGGCTGGCAGATTTAATGGGAGACTTGGACTCCCTTCATGGTAGTTCTGTCCCCTTCTTCCTCTGCTGCATCTTCTACCTAGATCTCTTAGAGTTTTGGTGATCTCCTCAGGAGTTCAGTTACTTCTGGAGAAGATGGCTCTTTGGTCTAGGGAATTGCTGAAGTGGCTGACTTGAGGAGAGCTCATACCTGATGGTCTGTGAGACAAGCAGAAGATCGATTCTGAGTTTGGGGCAATGTCGAAGGGCTCAGAACTGGAGCTCTCACACCAGATGGTCTCATGCATAGAATCTGAGCTGGCTGACCTGGCAAGAGGAACACAGTCTTTGGGAGGGCCAGCCTACCAGGTGATAGGTGAAACTTGCTTCCCAGGGAGTTTTGTACCCTTCTTCCTCTGCAGCCTCTCTTTAGCTGAGCTCTTCCTGAAGCACTTCTCCTCAAAGGCCTGTTTAAAGATGTAGAGCTTGGCTTCCTCATCTCAGAAGCTACTAGGAGATACCCACAGGGTTCTGGCACTCAGGACCTGAACTGGCAGATGGGTCAAGAGGGACACATCCTCTGGGGGAATACAGGTCTATCATGAGATCCACAGTCAGGCTTCCCAGATAGTTTGGAGCCTTCTGATTCTGCCTAGACTGGTTGTACTTGATCCAGATGTAGAGGGACAAAGGAATGAAGAGATGAATTGAGATAAGGGCTTCATTTAGGTCCCAATCCTGAAGATGCTGGGTGAAAAGCCTGGACCTTGGTCTCTGTCACAGAACTCTAAAGTTCATGGACACAAGAAGGATTAAGGATGGATGAGCTGTACCTGAAACAGAGGAAGGAATCTTTTAATAAAGGTTGGGAGTTTGGAGGGAGCACTCATGTGTAGGCCAATTAGCTACAGTGGGGTTCCATTCTCCCTCTGCATTGCACCTGGATTCTGCACTAAGTGGCTAAGGGGATTGCAAATCCAACTTTGGATGTACCTTCATCACCATTCTGCAATCTGTTTCTGGGCCAAGGTGCCCCAAGCAATGGAAGAACACTTCAACTGTGGGAGTCAGAGATGTGTACAGGTGACTCCTGGGGTAGAGGTGATTTGACTAGGGGAGAGGGAGAGACAAGAGGGACCGAACCCCGATTTTGAGCTCCTTCACGCCACACTCGTGATCTTTGTCATGTGATGTTCCTGGCTCGGGTACATGCACTTTTGAAAATGTTGTTGGAGGACTAGCTTTTCATCCTGAGTGAACACTTTCCTTTTCTTCTGCTGCATCCTTGGATCCCTGGGAGAATCTTGTGATTTTGCTGGGACTTGAGAATCCAGGAGGAGATCTTGTGGCCCTTGTGACCTGAGGCACCTGGGCAAACTTGTAAGTCTGGGTTCAGTGGAGAACTACAGGGTTGATTAGTTGGAAGTAAAAGTTGCCTCCACTCATTCCAAATGGTGATGGGAAGTTTAGAAGAGGATGTCAGACCCCTGCAGTGGAGGTCCTGGAATTAGGGAATATAATACATAGATGCTGAGAAGTGACAAGTGAGTCGTCAGTACATGCTCTTTACTTCTGAGCCATCACAGGCACCCAAGATTTTGATTTTCTTAATATTGTGGCACATTATAAAGTAGTAAGAGTGATATGTGGAGTTGGATTCAAATGAGTTTATTGATTTAAAGATAAGTTGTGAATAGCCTAATAAGTAAATACAACTCATTAATTGAGCAGAGAAGTTCATAGTTCGGCCATATATATTAGCTCACTGATCGACTCTCAACACGCATGAGGAAGAAAGTGGATTGCTAGAACATATAGGCCAGCCTGGACTATGAAAGATCTGCTCTTTCACAATAGCTGTACAATTTTATTTATTGTGTTTATATAAATACATATATTGTCACACATCATATATAGTATATAATGTATAAGAGAATATACAATACATGTAATGCATAAATGATATACATATTATTTTGCACAGTTAAACCTGAATGGAAACAAAAAAAAATCAAGACACTGAAAAAAATATCTAGGTCTGGTGACAATTCCACAGTAAAGTTGGGATCACAGTTTCTGTGAACAAAAGCGGGCAGTTCAGTGAGCACTAAATGCCAGCTTGAGATACCTAGAGTTAGATTTTTTTGTCACAAAGAAAATGAAAGTGTGTGTGGTGGGTCCTGTCTGTGATCCATAAACTCTGGTAGATGAAGGCAGTAGTGTCAGGATCCCCATGATCAAGAGTTCTTCAGTGAAATCAGTGGGCAGTGCTCAAGTAGTGAAGCTATGACACTTCATCTAGAGTCATCCAACTGACAGATGCTCAGTAAAGAGCTGGTGCCTATAGCCATTGGAGCCCTGATCATTTTCTGTGACGGAGAATGTGTTGCCTGACTGAGTCTCCCTTCTTCCAGCATCCTGGGTGGCTGCCTCTGGAGCTGCTGTTGAAACTGTGCTGGAATCTGGAGAATGGACTGGGTCTGGATCTCTGGCTGGAGCTGCATGAGCAGATGATGCACGGTCCACTGATGGACCTAGGATTCTGTGATCTTCTGCTGGACCTTGGCCAGCTAGTGCACACTTCTGAGCTGCACATGAGACTGTTATTGGTGTGATGAATGGACAAGATGGATTCCGGGTTTGTGAAAGTACTTTGGCTGAGTGGAGGAGGAGAGCTTCTGTCAGATGGCCTCTCCCACCTGGACAGAATGGATTCTGACTTGTATGAAATTCAGGACTGGCTGACTTGAGGAGAACAGACAACAGTATGTCTAGAGACAAGGAATTCTCTTCGTCAGAGGCCATGGAAAGGACAGTCATTGTTGCTGGCAGATTTAGAATGGGAGACTTGGGCTCCCTTCCTTGGTAGTTCTGTACCCTCTTCCTCTGCTGCATCTTCTACCTAGATCTCTTATTGCTTTTGGAGATCTCCTCAGGAGTTCAGTTACTTTTGGAGAAGAAGGCTCTTTTTTCTAGGGAATTGCTCAAGTGGCTGATTTGAGGAGAGCTCATAACTGATGGTCTGTGACACATGCAGAAGATAGAATCTGAGTTTTGGGCAATGTCGAATAGCTGAGTAGAGCTGGAGCTCTCACACCAGATGGTCTCATGCATAGAATCTGAGCTGGCTGACCTGGCAAGAGGGACACAATCTCTGGGAGAAGGGCCAACCCTAGCAGGTGATTGGTGAAACTTGCTTCCCAGGGAGTTCTATACCCTTCTTCTGCAGCCACTCACTAGCTGAGTTCTTTCTGAAGCTCTTCTCCTCAAAGGCCTGTTTAAAGATGTAGAACTTGGTTTCCTCATCTCAGAAGCTACTGGGGGGCTGAGTTGAGGCAGAAGATGGATACACAATGGGTTCTGGCATTCAGTACCTGAACTGGCAGATGTGTCAAGAGGGACACATCCTCTGGGGCAATACGGTCTATCATGAGATCCACATTCAGGCTTCCCAAATAGTTGTGGAGCCTTCTTCTGATTCTGCCTAGACTGGTTGTACTTGATTCACATTTAGAGGGACAAGGCTATGAAGAGATGAATTGAGATCAGGGCCTCATTTAGGTCCCAAAGCTAAAGATGCTGGATAAAAAGCCTAGAACTTGGTCTCTATCACAGAACTCTAAGGTTCATGGACACAAGAAGGATGAAGGCTGGATGAGCTGCACCTGAAACAGAGGAAAGAAGCTTTTAATAGTGGTTGGGAGTCTTGGGGGAGCCCTCATGTCTAGTTCATTAAGTTACTGTGGGGTTCCATTATCCCTCTGTATTTGCACCTGGATTCCTCACTAAGTGGCTAATGGGATTGCAAGTCCAACTTTGGATGCATCTTCATCACCATTCTGCTATCTCTTTCTGGGCCAAGGTGCCCCTAGCAATGGAAGGACACTACAATTGTGGGAGTCAGAGATGTGTACAGATAACTCCTGGGGTAGAGACAATCTGACTAGGGAAGAGAGAGACAAGAGAGACTGAACAGTGATATTGTGCTCCTTCATGCCACACACATGAGCCATTGACACGAGTTGTTCCTGGCTTGGGTCATGCACTTTTGAAAATGTTCTTGTAGGACTAGCTTTTGTTCCTGAGGGAACACATTCCTTTTCTTCTGCTGCATCCTTGGATCCCTGGGAGAAACTTTTGATCTTGCAGGGACTTGAGATTCCAGGAGGAGATCTTGTGGACATGGTGGACCTGAGGCACCTGGGCAAACTTGCAAGTCTGGGTTCAGTGGAGAACTACAGGGTTGATTACTTGGAAGTAAAAGTTGCTCCACTCATTCCAAATGGTGATGGGAAGTTTAGAAGAGGATGTCAGACCCCTGCAGTGGAGGTGCAGGGATTGGAGAATATAATACATGGATGCTGAGAAGGGAACTGAGTTCTCAGTACATGCACTGTTATTCTGAGCCATCACAGGCATCCGAGATTTTTGGTTTTCTTAATATTGTGGCAGAGTAGGAGAGACATGTGGAGTTGGATTCAAATGACTTTATTGATTTAAAGATAAGGTATGAAGATAACACAGTAGATTAATACAAGTCATTAATTCAGGAGAGTAGTTCATAGTTAGGCCAGGTGTATTATTTGCTCAGAACTAGATTCTCAACACCCAGGAGAAAGTAAGAGGATTGATAGATTGTGTAGGTCAGTGTAGAGTACGTAAGGAACGGCTTTCTCACAATAGCTGTACATCTCTCATATGTTGTATATATAAGTATATATGTACAATATATAATAGTCAAATATCTAATATAAAACATAATACATATAATATCTATCATATTATATATGTTTTTACACAGTTAAGGACAAAAAGAAACAAAAGGTATAAAGTCCCTGACAAAATATCTAAGTTGGGTGTCAACATTGTCAGTTACAAATTTGAATCAGAAACTTCTAGGGACAAAAGCAGGCAGTTCATTGTGTGGTATAGGCCTGCTTGGGATACAGAGAGATAAATGTTTTCCCTCACAAAGAAAAGGTCTGTGTGGTGGCAATGGCCTGGGATCAAATGCTCTGGTAATTGAAGGTAGGAGTGTCAGGATCCCCAGGATCAAGAGTTCTTAAAAGGTATCAAGCAGTGAGCAGTGCTCAAAGAAGTCAGGCACTTCATCTAGAGAGTCATGCAGTTGAGAGATGTTCAGTAAAGAGTTGGTCCAAAGTGACAGTGGAGCCCTGATGATTCTGTGGCTGAGAATGTGTTTCCTGACTGAGTCTCCCTTCCTCTTCCAGCATCCTGGGTGGCTGCCTCTGGAGCTGCTGTTGAAACTGTGCTGGAATCTGGAGAATGGACTGGGTCTGGATTTCTGGCTGTAGATGCATGTGCAGATGATGCACGGTCCACTGATGGACCTAGGATTCTGTCATCTCCTGCTGGACCTTGGCCAGCTAGTGCACACTTCTGGGCTGCACACGGGACTCTCATTGGTGTGATGAATGGAAAAGGTGCATTCTGGGTCTGTGAAAATACTAGGTCTGAGTGGAAGAGGAGAGCTGCCATCGGATGGTCTCTCCCACCTGGACAGAATGGATTCTGAGTTGTATGCAATACAGGAGTGGCTGACTTGAGAAGAACTGACACCAGTATGTCTAGGGACAAGGAATCTTCTTCAGAGGTCGTGAAAAATACCTAGCCATTGTGGCTGGTAGATTTAGAATGGGAGACTTGGACTCCCTTCCATGGTAGTTTAGTAGCCTTCTTCCTCTGCTGCATCTTCTACCTAGATCTCTTATTGCTTTTGGAGATCTCCTCAGGGGTTCAGCTAATTTTGGCAAAGGTGGCTCTTTGGTCTAGGGAATTGCTCAAGTGGCTGACTTGAGGAGGAGAGCTCATAACTGATGGTCTGTGACACATGCAGAAGATGGATTCTGAGTTTGGGGCAGTATTCGAGGGGCTCAGTAGAGCTGGAGCTCTCACACCAGATGGTGTCATACATAGAATCTGAGCTGGCTGACCTGGAAAGAGGGACACAATCTTTGGGAGAAGTGCCAGCCCTACCACGTGATTGGTGACCTTGCTTCCCAGGGAGTTCTGCACCCTTCTTCCTCTGCAGCCACTCTCTAGCTGAGCTCTTCCTGACGCACTTCTCCTCAAAGGCCTGTTTATAGATGTAGAGCTTGGCTTCCTCATCTCAGAAGCTACTGTGGGTCTGAGTTGAGGCAGAAGACGGATACCCAAAGGGTTCTGCCACTCGGGACCTCATTGGCAGATGGGTCAAGAGGGACACATCCTCTGGGGGAACTCACATATCTTTTCATCTTTTTCTACTTGTTACTCTTAATTATCACTATCTGTATTAGAACGATTCTCCTAACTAGACAGGTCGTGCATACATCATTTCTAAAGTTTAGAAGTTTATAGTCAGCTTTGCTATACAACACTGGGATTTAGTGAGTGTTGTCGTTATAGAGTTGTGATAGTTGTTGCTAGGGGACTGTAACATTCTTAGGAAGAAGCCACATCCCAAAGTTGCTGAGTTCTCTCAGCCATTCTGGAACTGGCAGAGATGCACTGTCAGCGGTAACTGGTTTTTAACTAGAGGCTGTCCCTTCACCCAAATTCATAATAGCTCCCCTAAGTGCTTCAATTCAGACAAACGTTTCTATTACAGCAGTACTTTTGGATTGTTCTACTGAAAAACTTCACTTCACGCTGAGCGTGAAATTACCATATTTAGCTGCTGTAAAGCTCTTCGCCAAATACTGCACAGCTATTAGGCGATATAAAGTATTTTTCTAAAGGAGCTAGTAAAGCCAAAAGCAGCACAACTCCAAACTCAATTTCTTCACTGATTGCATTAACCAGTGACAAAACCTTAGAAACACTAATTGAGCCACTTTCATTCTGGTTCCTTTAGAGGAACGTCATTGGAGCTGACCTTCCTTAGTTCCACGCTCCTTATCAGATGCTCCTGTAACCACCCAGCTTCATTCTCCTCTTGTGAAAAAACACATGTCCTCGATCCCATATTAACACAGGATCTGGACCCTTCCATAATCCTGAGCAGGGATCTTTCCATTTCACTGGAGCAAAAGTCGCTTGGGTGCCACCACCAAAATCTATCTGCGGCAGACTGTTCATAGACATCCATATTCAAAATGTTCAGAACAAAAAGAGCATGATTTAATGCATCATATGGTGATTGAGGGTAAATTTCTTCCTTTTATTTTTATTTTTTGAAGTTGTATTTTAAGAGTGCTATGAGCCCTTTCTACAATACCTTGTCCCTTAGGATTATAAGGAATGCCTGTTTTATGTACAATTTCCCATTGGGTACAAAATTGTTGAAATGGGTTACTACTATATCCAGAACCATTATCAGTTTTAATAATTTTTGGTAAACCCATATACAAAAAAACACTTCAAGCGGTGCATAGTTACTTACATGTTTTGTAGCTTCCCCAGGTTGTGCATTAGTCATTAAAAATCCAGAATAAGTGTCAATGGTCACATGTACATATCTTTTTTTTTTTTTTAAAGGTTTATTTATTATGTATACAGTGTTCTGCCTGCATGTATCCCTGCAGGCCAGAAGAGGGCACCAGATCTCATTACAGATGGTTGTGAGCCACCATGTGGTTGCTGGGAATTGAACTCAGGACCTCTGGAAGAGCAGCCAGGGCTCCTAACCTCTGAGCCATCTCTCCAGCCCCACATGTACATATCTTAATTTGCCAAATTCTACAATATGTGTAACATCCATTTGCCATAGATGATTGGGAAGAAGACCTCGAGGGTTTACCCATAAGTGAGAGATAGGAAAATATTTTGGACATACCCCACATCGTTTAACTATTTGATGAGCTGCTGCTTTGGTAAGATTGAATTGCTTTCTTGAACTTTTTGCTATTTTGATGAAGGGCATGTGACTGTTGAGCAATTTCCACTTGGGATAATGCTCAGCCATTGCATTACCATCAGCTAAAGGATCAGGAAGATTGGAGTGAGCTCTAATATGGCCCACAAAGCATGGCAGCTGTCTTTTGTGGAATAGTGTCTTGAATTTGTTGAAACATTTTGACTTGATTGTTAAGTTCCAATATTTTCACCAAACCTGTTAGTATTCAAAGGAGTCAAGAACATAGATGTTCTTTCATGAAATGTATCCTTCATTAGCTTACTCTGAGAAGAAGCATTTTCAGGATTTAGTATTTTCACTTCATTAGCTTTAACTCCTGATGTTATTAGCAGCTGTAATATTTAGCATTAATTTCTTATAAGGAACTTTAGGTGAAGCGACTCTTTTGTAAGACAGCTAGATTTTCTGAAGTTTGTTTCCCATCTATAAAGCAGTCATTTTTTGAATGCCTGTTTCCTTGTCTCCTTATTAGATTTGCAAAGGAATCACTCATTGCAGGCAGTTTGTTCAAAAGGCAAAGAACTTTATTTTCCCATATGTTTCTTCATGTCCAAAACAATGTTTAGTGTATAAAAGGCTTTCTCTTGCTTTCTTAAGAATTTTAAAGTGGCTTGTTTGCTCTTAAAGGTAGCTTTCTGTCATCCAACTACCGTAAAAACTTTGCACAGCTATTAGGATAAATAAGGCATTTTACCAAAGGAGCCCCAAACCACGAAGCACCTAGTTCCATATCCTTTCAATTTTTCATTGGAACTGACACTTAAACTCTTAGACGATTTTCCTCCTTATTCTTTTAAAAGCTGTATTTTAAGTTTACCATGAATGTATTTTCGAGCTGACAAAAGTGTTTCAGGGCAATGTTGCCATCTTTAGCAGAAAAACTACCTTTCCCAGAATGCATTTCCCTTATATCAGTCCCCCTATTGCAAGCTAGCTTTTGGACTTCATTTCCTATAGTTCTTTTCGGGTCTGAGAGTCAACTGGTTCTCTTTTACCAGACTTGCTTACAAATTCTTGCCCAGGAGGCTTGAACAAAGTTTTTTGCTTTTGCAACGGGAGATTTGAACAAGCATTTTACATTTTCAACTATGGGACATTGGGAGATTTCTGATCTCTCCTCAGCTGGCTTTAACAGGTGTCTCTCCTTCATTTAACACTGGCCCCCAAATCAGAACTGCACCTGCCTCATTAGTGCACATTGAGGTGGGCAATTTCTGATCGCAACTTTCCTTGGGGCTTGTGTTTGCCTTAGCCAGTCAGTGAAAAACATTTACAACAGCTTTTCCATAGCTCCTTCAGAGAGATTTTCTCCCACCGATTTTATTCTCATTTTGCTTGTGTCCCCCCCCCCCCCACCCCCAGATGCAGAGCTTCAGGTATCTGTCTGCGGATCTGTACCTCTGCTAGCTGCCTTTGGAGGTAGGGGCTTTTTTTTCTCCCCCCGAATCTGCCTCAAATTCTAGCAGCTTTTTCAGGTCATACATTTTCTGGGGAGGATTATGTCCCTTCTCTGTTTCTTCAGAGGCTTTCTCCCAGACAGTTCCTAGTTTGGTCTCAATTTGTCCCTTCTACCCCAGAAACAGTTTCCAACACTACCAGTGGCGGCTTTCCCTGCTACTGAAGGTAGGGGCTTTTTGTCCGTTTCTGTTTTCGGGGTCTGTGTGGTTTGCGTACAGACTGAAAATCTAACAAGGGAGGTTTTTGCCGTCTCTAAACTCACATTAGGACAGGTGTTTTTCCCTCAGGCCTTTTACCTGGCCCAGTCCCCCAGTGGGTTGTATTTGCTTGTCTGGGTGCTCAAGGACAGAGCTTATGCCAGAGGCAATCACCCCTTAGGGCTACACTCCCTCATCTCACCCAGAGTCAGTTGAAACAAAGCTTTTCTCAAAGAGATGCTTTCTCCCAATAGAAAAGAAAGCTTTACTCCTGGATAGTTCTGTTCTGCCCTGGCTGGGCTCTTTCCCCAGACAGTGTTCTGACTCAGCAGCACAACTGCTTCAGACTCAGTTCAGCTTTACTGTTTTCCCAGAAAGGTCCTTACTCTGAAAGGAAAGCTTTTCTCAGATTTCTTTTTGCAGCTGTGGATCTATCAATCCGGGACTTGTAGGAAAGCAGGCAACTGTGCCTTTCCCACTGGCTTTAGCTTTGGTTGTTCATTAGCAATCTTCCCCTGGGTCCTGCACCTTCCTGCCTCAGCTCTGTGCTCCAGGAAGTTTACAACTGTAGGAACCCTAGTATCCCCGAAATGCATTTCAACTCAGAGATACTGGCCAGTCACCTCTGGGTTCTTGGTCAGAAGAGAGGATACAATGCTTCAGGGGATCTTTGCGTTAGGAAGATTAGGAGCACCTTTTCAAAGATGCTCACTCAAACAAAACCCTTGATGCCTCAGCTCAGCTGTAACTGAAAAGTTTGGCTTTTTTGCTTTTCTCAGGTAAAGTTTCCTGCCCTTTTGGGCTCTCTGTAGCTCTTCACCCACACTCTCCCAAGCGTTTCCCTCAGGGTACTCTGACCCACTGCCTTTTACTAGCTTGAAGAGACAGAGCTTAGAAGAGAGGTTTTTAGGAACTTGTCCCTGCCTCCTGCATTGCAGGGAGGATTTTTAAAGCTTGAAAGAGAACTTGGAGAGGTTTTGCTGTCTTAAGAGGTTTGTTTTCCCTTTGAGCTAATCACAGGTGGTCCCCATACTAATATCTTCAGGTGATTCTAATTTTTGTCCTTTTGAGAAAGTTAAAGGCTTTAGTTTTTAAGTTTAAAAGAGCTTTTAGTTTGAGAAAGATTAAGGCTTTTTAGAGAGATTTTTCCCCCTAAATCTTCCAAGAAAAGCTTTTAGTTTAAGAGAAAGATTTTTCTCCCAAGAGAGAAAGACCAGCTTTTCCCAAAACTTCCCAACTTTAAACTTTTTGGCTTTTTACACCCTCATTTTTGCCTCAGGGAGAAAACACTTTCTCCTGCTCCTTGGACTTAGCATTTCAGCTGTCTCCAGGACAAAAGCTTCCATAGGAAACTTTTTCTGACCCATAAACTCAAAGAAGAGCTTTTTTACTACCCATAAAGCCCAAAGAAAGATTTTTTTCCCCAGTTTGTGTTCATAGCCCCCAAAGTTAGAAAATTGAGATTTCCTGTCTAGTTGCCTTATTTTTTCTACATGATCTTACACTTCTAAGTTTTTCCTACACTATATTACTACCCTATACCTTATACTTATTTTTCATAGATAGAAATTGAGAAAGGGATAGAAGATAGAAAAATTTGACAGAATTTTGCGCTGCAGCATTGGACATCCTTCCAGTCCGTTTTCCTTTTCTCTTGAGGATAAAACCCCTGCCCCTTAATAATATATATATATATATATATATATATATATATATATATATATATATATATATATATTTTTTTTTTTTTTCCATAACACTGGCATGCCACTTTCCACTGGCAGGGCTGACCCACACTTACACCAAAAACTGTAATAAAACTATTATTTTCCTTTATCTTTAGTCCCTATTACTTTGTCTTTAGTCCCTGTTCATTTGTCTTTAGTCCCCCCCCTTTTTTGTCCCCTATTTTTTCTTTAGTCCCTTTTCTCTTTTTCATTAGTCCCTGTTCATGGCACCATTCTATGGGGCATTTACCCACCAACCCCACAGCTCCCCAGAGTTTTCTTGAGTGTGAGCAGCAGGAAATATTACATAGAAGGATTTATATTACAGAGAATATTGTGGAGATAAACAGATAGAAAATAAAGGATAGCCTCGAGAGGGCCTGGAATCTTTTCCAACAGGCCCGACTGTCTCTGCCCCAGGGCATTTATAGAGACGCCAAGGGGTGGAGCAAAAGACCTCCTCCCCCAGCACAGCCAAGTGCAGACCATCTCAGACACCTGCACTCAGGCCTGTGGTCCTAATCACCCTCTATGCGGACCTGCTGGGTAAAGCCACGAGGAAACCAAAAACAGGCTTCCACACTGAGGCACCTGGGAAAACTTGTAAGTCTGGTTTTATTGGAGAACTAGAGGGTTATTTACTTGGAAGTAAAAGGGGGCCTCCACTCTTTCCAAGTGGTGTTAAGTTTAGAAGAGGATGTCAGACCCTTGCTGTGGGGCTCCAGGAAGTGGGGAACATGAATTTTGGATGCTGAGAAATGAACTGAGTCCTCAGTACATGCTTTTTCCTTCGAGCCATCACAGGCACCCAAGAGTTTGGTTTTCTCAATATTGTGGCACATTTTAAAGTAGTAAGAGATGTGTGGAGTTGGATTCAAATTACTCTGTTCATTTAAAAATAAGGTACCAAAAGCACAAAAGGTTGATACAACTCATTAATTCAGGAGAGAATTCATAGTTTGGCCAGGTGTATTAGCTCAGAACTAGAATCTCAACACCTAGGAGGAAGAAAGAGGATTGCTGGAATGTATAGGCCAGTGTAGACTACATAAAGAACTGCTCTTTCTCATAAGTGGATACTAGATGTAAAGCAAATGATAACTAGACTACAACCCACAGCTCTAGGGAGGCTAACTAAGAAGGAGGAACCTAAGAGGGACACATTATAGCCCAGCAAATGAGATATAGATGAGATCTGCCTGAGCAAACTAGGGGTGAGTGGGGTAATGGAAGGCAAGGAATGGGGGAATGAAAACATAAGGAAATGGGAGGTTTGAGCTGGAATAGGGACAGAGTGAAAGAACAAGGAAAGAGATACCATGATAAAACATCATGGGAACAGGGAGAAACAGGGTGCTAGGGAAGCTCCCAGAATCCACAAGGATGACCCCACTTTAGACTACTATAGTCCAGAGGGTGCCTGAACTGATCTACTCTTGTAACCAGATTAGTGTACTCTAACTGTCATCACAGAGCCTTCATCCAGTGACTGATGGAAGCAGATGCAGAGATCCATGGCTGGGCACCAGGCCAAGCTCCAGGAGTCCAATTGATGTGAGAGAGGAGGGATTTTATAAGCAGGGGAAGTCAAGATCATGATGGGGAAACATACAGAGACAGCCAGCCACACTAGTGGAAATCTGTGAACTGTAGACTAACAGCTGTGGAGCCCCCATGGGACTGGACTAGGCCCTCTGGATACATGAGACAGCTGTTTAGCTTGAACGGTTTGGGGAGCTCACAGGCAGGGGGATCCAGATCCATCCCTGATGTTTGAGCGGGCTTTTTAGAGCCCAGTGCCTAAGGTGTGACACCTTGCATAGCATTGGTGCAGGAGGGAAGGCTTGGACCTGCCTCAATGCAATGTTCCAGGCTCTGCTGACTTCCCATGGGAGACCTTGTCTTGGGGTTGGTATGAATAGGGGGTGGATTGGTGTGGAAGGCTGGGGGGGTGGGTGGAGAGAGGTGATGGGGATCTGTAGTTGGTATGTAAAATGAATAGAAAATTTCTTAATGATAAAAATAAAAACTGCTCTTACAATAGCTCTACAATTTATATATTGTTTGTATACAAATACACATATATACACAATATATACAATATATGACATGTAATAGAATATACAATACACATAATATTCATGTATTACACAGTTAAGTCTGAAAAGAAAAACCAAAATTAAATTCCCTGAGAATACATCTAAGTCTGGTGATAAAATTCTCATCTACAAATTGGAATCATAGATTTCTGGGAACAAAAGCAGGCAGTTCATTGAGCACTAAGGGCCAGCTTGGGAGACATAGTTAGATTTTTTTCTCAAAGAAAATTAGTGTGTGGTGGCAACTGCCTGTGATCCATATATTCTGGTAGTTGAACGCAGGAGTGTCAGGACCCTCAGGATCAAGTTTCTTAAAAGCAATAAAGCAGTGAGCAGTACTCGAAGTCAGGCTGTGACATTTCATCTAGAGTCATCCATTTGACAGATGCTCAGTAAAGAGCTGGTCCCTGGTGCCAGTGGAGCCCTGATCATTCTCTGTGGCTGGGAATGTGTTGCCTGCCTGAGTCTCCCTTCCTCGTCCAGCATCCTTGGTTGCTGTTGAAACTGCTGGAATCTGGAGAATGGACTGGGTCTGGATCTCTGGTTGGAGCTGCATGTGCAGATGATGCACAGTCCACTGATGGACCTAGGATTCTGTTTCCTCCTGCTGGACCTTGGCTGTGCTGCACGTAACAGACTCTCATTGGTGTGATGAATGGAAAAGGTGCATTCTGGGTCTGGGAAAACACTTGGGCTGAGTGGAGGAGGAGAGCTGCTCTCAGATGGTCTTTCCCACATGGAGAAAATGGATTCTGAGTTGTGTTAAATACCGGAGGGGCTGATTAGTGAATAACTGACTCTAGTCTGTCTCTGGGATCAGGAATCTTCATAATCCAAGGCCATGATAAGGACAGAGCATTGGTGACACGCAGATTTAGAATGGGAATCCGGGCTGGAGAGATGGCTCAGTGGTTAAGAGCACTGGTTGTCCTTCCAGAGGTCCTGAGTTCAATTCCCAGCAACCACATGGTGGCTTACAACCATCTATAATGGGATGTGATACCCTCTTCTGGCATACCAGAGTACATGCAGACAGAGCACTCATATACAAAAAATACATAAGTAAAATGGAAATCCTGGACTCCTTTCTATGGTAGTTCTGCAGCTTTCTTCCTCTGCTCCCTCTGCTCTGTAGATGTCTTATCCTTGTTGGAGATCTCCTCACTGGCCTGTCCAATGTTGGGGAAGATTGCTCTCTGGTCAAGGAATTGCTCAAGTGGCTGACTTGAGGAGGAGAGCTCGTAACTGATGGTCTCTGACACATGCAGAAGATGGATTTCAAGTTTGCGGCAATACTAGAAGGGCTGAATAGAGCAGGAGCCCTGACACCCAATGGATGATCTCTCATGCATAGAATCTGAGATGGCTGACCTGGCAAGAGGAGCACAATTTTTGGGAGGTCCAGACCTACCATGTCATTGGTGACCTCGATTCCCAGGTAGTTCTATACCCTTCTTCCTCTGCTGTCCCCCCCCCCACCCCCCAGCCGATCTCTTCCTGAAGCATTTCTCCTCAAAGTTCTGTTCAACGATGTAGAGCTTCAATTCCTCATCTGAGGAGCTACTCAAGGGGCTGAGTTGGGGCAGATGGCTGATACCCAAAGGGATCTGGCCTACAGAACCTGCACTGGCAGATGGGACAAGAGGGACACAGCCTGTGGGGGAGACAGGCCTATCATGAGATCCACATTCAGGCTTCCCAGATAGTGTTGTGCAGGGCATTTACCCACCAACTCCACAGTTCCCTAGAGTTTTCTTGAGTGAGAGCACTAGGAAATATTAGAAGGATTTACAATGTGGAGATAAACAGATAGAAAATACAGGATAGCCTCAAGAGAGCCTGGAACTGTCTCTGAAGCCTGATTGTCTCTGCCCTAAGGTATTTATAGAAATGCCAAAGGGTGGAGCAAAAGACCTCCCCTTAGCACAGCCAAGTGCAGACCTTCTCAGACACCTGCACTCAGGCCCATGGTCCAATCATCCCCTCTATGCAGACCTGCTATGTAAAGCCACTAGGAACCTGAAAATGGGCTCCCACAGTTTTGGAGCCGCCTTCTGATTCTTCCTAGCCTGATAATTCTTGAACCAGATCTAGAGGGACAAAGTAATGAAGAGATCAGTTGAGATCAGGGTCCCATTTAATTCTCAAACCTAAAGATGCTGGATGAAAATCCTGGACCTTGGTCCCTATCATTGGAACTCTAAGGTTCATGTACACAAGATGGATAAAGGCAGATGAACTGGACCTGAATCCCACAGATGAAAGTTTGTAATAGTTGTGATTTGAGGAAGCCCTGATATCTAGGCCACTATGATATTGTTGGGCACCATTATTCCTCTGCATTGCACTGGAATCTACACAAAGGGACTAAGGGGGTTGCAAATACAGCTTGGATACACCTTTTTACCATTCTACAATCTCTTACTGGACCAAGGTTCCCCAAGCAATGGAAGGGCACCATAATTGTGTGAGCCAGGGGCATGTACAGGTGTGTAGATGTAACCAACCTTCTTATTAAATAAGAAACACAGAACCAATGTAAAGAAGAAGGCCAAGAGGTCAGAGCTAAGAGCTAAAACCTTACCCTTCCTCCTGCGGTGGTCCTACCTCTCCGAACCAGAGCTACCCCTGTGTTAAAGTCTTTATATAGAGTTCCTGTTCTGCCGTCTCATTGGTTGTAAACCCAACCACACGACTGCCTCCTCACGGCCTGTCTGTATAGGCCTCCAGGTTTTCCATGATTGGTATTGCTTAAAGGCATGTGTATCCAATAATGGCTGTATCCCTGAACACACAGAGACTTACCCAGCTCTGCCTACCAAGTGCTGAGATTACAAGAGTACGCCACCACTGCCCTGCTTTCCTATGGCTTGCTAATAGCTCTGACCCCCAGGCAACTTTATTTATTAACATACAAACAACATTTTAATACAAATAAAATATCACCATACAGGTGCCTGCTGGGGTAAAGGCTGTCTGACTCAGAGGGAGAGACAAGAGGGACCAAACCTTGATATTATTCTCCTTTTTGCTAAACTCTTGAGAAAGTGCATGTGTTGTTCCTGGCTTGGGTAGATGCATTTGTCAAAACATTTTTTTTCATTTTTCTTAAATTTTCTACTTACTCCACATTCCATCCACTAATCCCCCCTCCTCCCTCTTCCCAACCCCCCAGCCCTCTTTCCCAAGCCACCCCCATCCCCACATCCCCAAAATCAAGGTCTCCCATGGGGAGTCAGCAGAGCCCTGTACACTGAGCCCAGGCAGGTCCAAGCCCCTTCCCACTGCACCAAGGCTATGCAAGGTGTCACACCACAGGCACCAGATTCCCACAAGCCTGCCCATAGACCAGGGACAGATTACAATCCCCCTGCCTGGGTGACCCCCAAACAGTTTGAGCCAAACAACCATCTTTTATATCTAGAGGGCCTGGTCCAGTCCCATGGGGGGCTCAACAGTCACCAGACCACAGTTCATGGGCTTCCACTAGTGTGGTCTGTCATCTCTGCACATCCATCATGATCATGACATTCCTCACCTGCAGAATCTCTCCTCTCTCTCATCAATTGGATTCCTTGAGCTCAGCCTGGTGTCTGGCCATGGATCTCTGCATCTGCTTCAATCAGTCACTGGACAAAGACTCTATGATGACAGCTAGGTTATTTGCTAGGCCAGTCACCAGAGTAGACCAGTCCAGGCACCCTCTGGACCACTGCCAGCAGACCAAGGTGGGATCATCCTTGTGAATTCCTGAGAGCTTCCCCAGTACCCTGCCTCTTCCTATTCCCATGATGTCCTCATCTGTCATGGTATCTTCCTCCCTGGCCTCCCACTCTGTCCCTGTTCCAGCTTGACCCTCCAATTTCCAGTTGTTCTCATCCCCCACTCCTCACACTCTGCCACCCCCTTACACCCACCCCACTTATGTCGATCTCATCCACTTCTCCTTCGTGTCAAAACATTCTTGTAGAACTAGATTTTGTTCCTGGGTGAACAAAATCCTTTTCTTTTTTCAGTAATTTAATAAAGAAAAAATTTACTACATAGAACTAATAAATTTTTGTACCATAAAAAAGAGAGACTTTGGTTTTTTCCCTTTTTTTTTATTAAGAATTTTTTCATTCATTTTATACACCAATCAAAGATCCCCCTCTTCCTTCCTCCTAACCCCAGGCTCCCCCTCCCACCCCACCCCACTCTCTCACCCACAAGAAGGCAAGGCCTCTCATGGGGAGGCACATCCAGTAGAGGCAAGTCTAAGCCCTTCTCCCTGCCTCAAGACTGCACCAGGTGTCCTATTATAGGTAGTCGATTCCAAAAAGCCGGCTCATGCACCAGAGATGGATTCTGATCCTACTGCCAGGGGGCCTCCCAAGAAGATCAAGCTACACAACTGTCTCACAGCAGAGGGGCCTAGTCCAGTCCCATGTAGACTCAACAGTCGTTGATCCAAATTTCATGAGTTCCCTCTACTTTGGTTTGGTCATCCCTGCATGTTTCCCCATCATGATCCTGATGCACTTGCTCATAGAATCCCTCTACTCTCTCTTTAACTGGACTCCTGGAGCTCTGTATGGTGATTGGCTGTGGATCTCTGCATCTGCTTCCATCAGTCATTGGATAAAAGCTCTATGATGACAGGGTATTTACTTGTCTGATCTCTGGGGCAAGCCAGTTCAGTTTAGGCATATTCTCCACTATTTCTAGTAGTCCAGGCTGGGGTCATCCTTGGGGATTCCTGGCAACTTCCCTAGCACTGGGTTTCTCTCTATCCCCATGATATCTCCTATCATGGTATCTTTCATTGCTTTACCACTCCACCATCCCATTCCCTTATGTTTTCATTCCCTATCACCTACCCTCCATTGCCCACCACAAATCCCCAGTTTACTCATGGAGATCTCATCTATTTCCCCTTACCAGGTTGGTCCATGCATCTCTCTTTGGGTCCTCCCTGTTAGTTAGCTTCTCTGGAGTTGTGGGTTGTTGCCTGATTACCCTTTGCTTTATATCTAGTATATATCTAGTATAAGTGGGTGCATACCATGTTTGTCCTTCTGAGTCTGGGTTACCTCACTCAGGATATTTTCTAGTTCCATCCATTTGCCTGCAAATATCATGGTGTCATTGTTTTTCTCTGCTGAGTAGTACTTCATTGTGTATATGTACCACATTTTCTTAATCCATTCCTAAGTTGAGGAGCACCCAGATTCTGGCTATTATGAATGATGCTGCTATGAACATAGCTGAGCATGCGTCTCTGTGATATGATTGAGCATTCCTTGGGTTTATACCCAAGAGTGGTATAGCTGGGTCTTGAGGTAGTTTGAGTCCCAATTTTCTGAGAAACCACCATACTGATTTCCAAAGTGGCTGTACCAGTTTGCACTCCCACCAACAGTGGAGGAGTGTTCCCCTTGCTCCACATCCTCTCTAACATAAGATGTCTGCAGTGTTTTTGATCATAGCCATTCTGACAGGTGTAAGATGGTATCTCAGAGTCATTTTGATTTTCATTTCCCTGATGACTAAGGATGTTGAGCAATTCCTTAAATGTCTTTTGTCCATTTGAAATTCTTCCTTTGAGAATTCTGTTTTGCTCTATGGCCCATTTTTTTAATTGGATTTTTTATTATGTTGATGTCTAGTTTCTCGAGTTCTTTATATATTTTGGAGATGAACCCTCTGTCAGATGTGGGGTTGGTGAAAATATTTTCCCATTCTTTAGGCTGTCATTTTTGTCTTATTTACCATGTCCTTTGCCTTACAGAAGCTTCTCAGTTTCAGGAGGTCCCATTTATTGTTGTTCTCAGTGTCTAGCTACTGGTGTTATATTTAGGAACTGATCTCCTATGCCAATGCGTTCAAGACTATTTCCTACTTTCTCTTCTATCAGATTCAGTGCAACTGGTTTTATACTGAAGTCTTTGATCCACTTGTACTTGAGTTTTGTGCATGGCAATAGATATGGATCTATTTGCAATCTTCTACATGTTGACATCCAGTTATGTCAGCATAATTTGTTGAAGATGCTTTCCTTTTTCCATTGTACAGTTTTGGTTTCTTTGTAAAAAATCAGGTGTTCATAGGTGTGTGGTTTGATGTCAGGGTCTTCAGTTTGATTCCATTGGTCTACATGTTGGTTTTTATGCCAGTACCAAGCTGTTTTTATTACTACAGCTGTATAATAGAGCTTGATGTCAGGGATTGTGATGCCTCCAGAGGTGACTTTGTTGTACAGGATTCCTTTAGCTATCCTGGGTTTTTTGTTATTCCAAGTGAAGTTGAGTATTTTTCTTTCCAGGTCTGTGAAGAATTGTGTTGGGATTTTGATGGGGATTGCATTGAATCTGTAGATTGCTTTTGGCAAGATTGCCCTTTTTACTATGTTAATCCTTGCATTCCTTGAGCATGGGAGATCTTTCCATTTTCTGATATCTTTGTAGCTAGAGTTTTCCTGCCTGGCCCACAGTCAGGACAAATCTCTCTCACCCGCCAGTCCCGCAGCAGCTCAGACCCAACCAAGTAAACACAGAGACTTATATTGGTTACAAACTGTATGGCCATGGCAGGCTTCTTGTTACCTGTTCTTACAGCTTAAATTAATCCATTTCTATAAATCTATACCTAGCCACGTGGCTCGTGGCTTACCGGCATCTTCACATGCTGTTTGTCATTGTGGCAGCTGGCAGTGTCTCTCTGACTCAGCCTTCCACTTCCCAGCTTTATTCTCCTCCTTGTCCCACCTATACTTCCTGCCTGGTCACTGGCCAATCAGTGATTTATTTATTGACCAATCAGCAACACACTTGACATATAGACCATCCCACAGCACAGTGTTTTATTTACCAACAAATCAGAGCAACACATTTGACATACAGAGCATCCCACAGCACTTCCCCCCCTATTTTTTCCAAAAAGGAAGGTTTTAACCTTAACAAAGTAAAATTACATATAATTTGGGAATTTGTGCGTAGCTTCTCTTACTACTTCCTGCTGGAGGGGGGCACTGTATCTAATGTGGACACAAAGAAAATTTTAGGATTATGTAATAGTCCATGAGGCTGTATCATCTGAGCCAGATGCCTTCAAACCATTCTGGATGTTGTATCATCTGGGCCATGGTGTCATCGGAGACCTTTCAGGGGGTCTTGGCTGGTCAAACCTAATGTATCTTAATCTGGAACAAATCCATAGCCTCTGGCTTTCTGTGGGAACAAAAGCAGAGTCTCCTTTCCAAAGCAACACATCCTTACATCCAAATTTTGAAGTCAAGGTATTTTTAAAATATACATATTGGTTTAACTCAACATCTTTTACGATCAAATGTTTTTCTGTAGTTAAAAATCCCAAAGACAACGCAATCCAGATTCTCTGTGTAATATTCATCTTTACATGGCTTATTTTTTATATTAATTTTACTGTCTCTTTAAAGACTTTATTTTTTAAAACTATGTTTTTGTTTATATAACTGTATATATCACCTTTTTTTGTCTCTTTCAAGCCTACGTATATTTTACACACATTGTAAACTATTACATCTGAATCTGTCTTATTGTGAATCTATTGCTTTAAACTGCAGCATTTGTAAGACTGAAACGGTGCTATCGCTGCTGGCTCCGCCCACCTCAGCTTCCCAACATGGCAGTGGTGCATTTACCGCCAGCTCTGGGAGCTATTGTGGGTCTATGCTTTTATCCAAGCAGCGTGTAGCCTAGAAACCTTTTTTGTTTTGTTCTAGCAAAAGCTAAATCCACCATGCAGCTTAATGTGTCACTTGCAGAGGCCTCATTCCCGCCATACTACAGATCGAGCATGCACGCCAGGAGCCCACCAGTAGCTCAAACTGGCAGCTGCCGCTCATTTGAGAGAGACAATTAGGAACTGTTTTTAGCTCTGTTTTAGAATCTTTTTTCTCAGTTTTTAGGTGGAAACTCTTGCCACCACATTGGACACCATTTGTAGCTAGAGTTTTCCTGCCTGGCCCACAGTCAGGACAAATCTCTCTCATATCTTCTTCAGTTTCTTTCTTCAGAGACTTAAAGTTCTTATCTTACTGGTCTTTCACTTGCTTAGTTAGTTACCACAAGGTATTTTATATTATTTGTGGCTATTGTAAAGTGTGGTGTTTCTCTGATTTCCTTCTTAGACCATTTATCATTTGTATATAGGAGGACTACTGATTTTTTGAGTTTATTTGTATCCTGCCACATTACTGAATGTGTTTATCAGCTGTAGGAGTTCCCTGGTAGAATTTTTGGGGTCACTTATGTATACTATCTGTCATATTATCTGCAAACAGTGAAAGTTTGACTTCTTCCCTTCCAATTTGTATCCCCTTGATCTCCTTTTGTTGTCTTATTGCTCTAGCTAGAATGTCAAGTACTATATTGAATAAATAGAGGGAGAGCTGACAGCTTTGTGTTGTTCCAGATTTTAGTGGAATTGCTTTGAGTTTCTCTCCATTTAATTTGATGTTGGCTGTTGGCTTGCTGTAAATTGCCTTTATGTTTAGGTATCTTCCTTGTATTCCTGATCTCTCCAAGACCTTTATCATGAAGGGGTGTTGGATTTGGTCAAAGGCTTTTTCAGCATCTAGTGAGATGATCATGTGGTTTTTTTCTTTCAGTTTGTTTATATGGTGTATTACATTGACAGACTTTCATATGTTGAACCATTCCTGCTTCTCTTGGATGAAGCCTACTTGACCATGGTGGATAATGTTTTTGATGTGTTCTTGGATTTGGTTTGCCAGCATTTTATTGAGTATTTTTGCATCAATGTTCATGAGGGAGATTGGTCTGTAATTCTCTTTCTTTGTTGCATCTTTGTGTGGTTTGGGTATCAGGGTAACTGTAACCTTATAAAAGGAGTTTAGTAATATTCCTTCTGTTTCAATTGTGTGGAACAATTTGAAGAGTATTGGTATTAGCTCTACTTTGAAAATCTGGTAGAATTCTGAGTTGAAAACCATCTGGTCCTGGGCTTTTTTTGGTTGGGAGACTTTTAATGACTGTTTCTATTTCCTTAGGGGTTATTGGACTATTTAAATAGTTTATGTGGTCTTGATTTAACTTTGGTATGTGGTACATAACCAGAAAATTGTCCATTTCTTTTAGATTTTCTAATTTTGTGGAGTAGAGGTTTTTGAAGTATGACCTGATGATTGCTGGATTTCCTCATTGTCAGGTGTTATGTCCCCCTTTTCATTTCTGATTTTGTTAATTTGGATGGTCTCTCTCTGCCTTTTGGTTAGTATGGATAAGGGCTTGACTATCTTGTTGATTTTCTCAAAAAACCAACTCTTTGTTTCATTGAATCTTTGTATTGTTCTCTTTGTTTCTATTTTATTGATTTCAGCTCTCAATTTGATTATTTCTTGGTGTCTGCTCCTCCTGGGTGAGTTTACTTCTTCTTGTTCTAGAGCTTTCAGGTGTGCTGTTAAGTCACTAGTGTGAGATTTCCCCAACTTCTTTATGTGGGCATTTAGTGCTATGAATTTTCCTCTTATCACTGCTTTCATAGTGTCCCATAAGTTTGGGTATGTTGTACATTGATTTTCTTTTTTTGGGTACTATTTATTTATTTATTCATTTGTTTATTTATGTTGAAGGATGGGTTGCTTTTTGCTTTTAAGGGCCATATATCTGTCTGTCTGTTTGTCCATCCATCCACCTATTATCTATCTTTCTAACTGTGTATCACCTACCTTTTTGCAAATGTGAGAGGAATTTCTGGGCTATATATTTATCAGGCAACATATACCTGCTAGGAACAGTTAAAGAGCAATGTTTAATACTCTGAGGGCAGGGAGTTCTTCAATGTGGCTACAAAGGACATTTCATAGAATCAAGTACATTCATTTTCATTGATCTCTAGGAAGTCTTTAATTTCTCTTCATTTTTTCCTTGACTCATTGGTGATTCAGTTGAGCATTATTCATTTTTCATGAGATTGTAGGCTTTCTGTGTTTTTTGTTGTTGTTGAAATCTAACTTTATACCATGGTGGTCTGATAAGATACAGGAGGTTATTCCAAATTTTTTTATGTGTTGAGATTTGCCTTGTGAACGAGTATGTGGTCGATTTTAGAGAAGGTTCCACGGGGTGCTGAGAAGAAGGTATACTCTTTTGTATATATATATATATATATATATATATATATATATATATATATATACACACACACATACAAATATATATACATTTGTAGAGAAAAGGTGCTGGTGAAAGAAACCCACCCTGACCGTGGAGCCCAGAACTAAGGAAAGATTGCTCATGTCAGGGCAGTAAGAAACACAGTTTGACTCAGTCAGATCAGAGCCATCTCTGCCCCTGGCCAACTGACTTGTGAAACCAGCCAATCACAGAGCAGGATAGTATAACCCTGGACCTGGGGCTGACTTCACACCCCCCCCCCCCCCCCCCCCCCCCCCCCCCCCCCCCCCCCCCCCCCCCGTCTTCCTGCATAAACTGCTCTGCATTGTCAGAGAAAAAGGTTGTTCTCTCCACCCTGGTAAAGGCAGCTACTCTCCTGGACTCCTCCTTCCCAAATAAATCTCTTTCTCAAAGGAGTTTTGGGTGTGAAAACTTCATTCACTGGCATAGAGAAGATCCTTGGTGAGATGTCCCCCAATGGACAAAACAAGAGAGAGCTAAAAGAGCAGAGCAAGGAGGAGCTGAACAGAAGATCTTTGCTGAGATATCCCTCAGTGGACAGAGCACCAGAGAACTAAAAAGTAACACTTTTCTCTGAAGCAGGAGGAGATTGCTACATTTCTTCAGGGGTTTCCCCTTTTTCAAAGTGAAGCAAAAGAAGAGACATCTTAGGCTGGAGAAGCAGAGCTCTGCTAGGAAGCCCCCTTTTGATTGGAAAGACTTTCCCCAGCCTTTTATTCTTAGGTAGTGTCTATCTTTGAGTATGAGGTGTGTTTCTTGCATGCAGCAGAATGATGGGTTCTGTTTTCATATCCATTCTGTTAGCCTGTGTCTTTTTATAGGTGAATGAAGTCCAATGATATTAAGGGATATTAATGACCAGTGATTGTTAATTCCTGTTATCTTTTGGTGGTAGTGTGTGTGTATTTCTCTCTCTCTTTTTTTTTTGAGATTTACTGCTGTGGGGTTATCTATTGCTTGTGTTTTCGTGGGTGTATCTGACTTCCTTGGGTTGGAATTTTCTTTCTAGTGCTTTCTGTAGAGCTGGATTTGTGGATAGATATTGTTTAAATCTGATTTTGTCTTAAACTGTCTTGTTCACTCAGTCTATGGTGATTGAAAGTTTTGCTGGGTATATTAATCTAGGCTGGAATCCACTGTCTCTTAGTGTCTGTATTACATCTGTCCAGGTCCTTCTGGCTTTCAGAGTGTCCATTGTGAAGTCGGGTGTTATTCTGATGAGTTTGCCTTTATAAGTCACTTGGCCTTTTTCCTTTGCTGCTGTTAATATTATTTCTTCATTCTGTAGGTTTAGTTGTTTAATTATTATGTGGCGTGGTCTTTTTTGGAGGGTCTAGTCCGTTTGGTGTTCTATAGGCTTCTTGTGTCTTCATAGGTATTTCCTTCTTTAAGTTGGGAAAGTTTTCTTCTATAATCTTGCTGAATGTATTTTCTGTGCCTTTGAGTTGGTATTCTTCTCCTTCTTCTATCTCTATTATTCTTATGTTTAGTCTCTTCATGGTGTCCTAAATTTCCTGGACATTTTGTGTTATGACTTTGTTGGCTTTAGTGTTTTCTTTGACTGATGAATCTATTTCCTCTGTTGTATCTTCAGTGTCAGAGATTCACTTTTCCATCTCTTGCATTCTGTTGGTTATGCTTGCATCTGTGTTTCCTGTTCATTTACTCAGATTTTCCATTTCCAACCTTCCCTCAGTTTGTGTCTTCTTTATTACCTCTATTTCAGTTTTCAGATCTTGGACTTTTTCATTCATTTGTTTAATTGCTTTTTCTTGGCTTTCTTAATGAGACTTATTGATTTCTTCCAATTTTTTTTTGACTTTTCTTCAAATCTTTAAGGGTAGTTTAAATTTCCTCTTTAAAGGCTTCTATCTTCTTCTTAAAGTCATTTTTAAGGTCTATTTCTTCTGCTTCTTTTGATTTGGGATGATCCAGTCTTGGTGGTGTTGTACCACTAGGTTCTGATGGTGTCATATTGGTCTTTATGTTGTTGACTGTATTCTTGCACTGGCATCTACCCATCTCTTCCTCCACTTTGTGCAAGTGCTGTCTGTGTCTGAGGGAGCCTCTTTTGGTCTGATTGATACCCTTGTTCTAATGGGAGCTCTTGGTCTAATCCGGTCTCTTGGTCCAATCATTGCTGATGTGTTCTGTGTCTCAGAGAGCAGATCTTAGTCCAATGGGCACCAGTGGGCTCTGTCTCAGGGAGCAGCTATTCCCAATTAATAAAAGATGGGACCTGTTTTCTGTTTCTAATTGGTACAGGGTGGGCTTATGTCTCTGGTTTTCACTAGTTACACAGGAGGCTGTTTTCTTGGCAAGGGGACAGGGTAAGAAGCAGCTAACCAGTCCCTGGAACTCCAATGGCTTGGGGGAGGGGTACAGGTTGTATCCCCAGGGCCTATGTGCTAGGGACCTGGTCTGCCCAGTCTGGAGAATGGTGTCTTACCTGTTCCCAATCAGTGCAGGGTGTGTTTATGCCTCTGATTTTCACTGATGTCATAGGGGGGCTGTTTTCCTGGCCAAGGGTCATGGGAAGAGGCCACTAGCTGGCCCCTGGGCCTCCAATGGCTTTGGGAGAGGCACAGGGTGTGCTCTTGGGGCCTACGGGCTAGGGACCTGTTCTGACCAGTCTGAAGATGAAGCCTTACATTGACATTGAATTCTTATCACCCAGAATTTTTCAGTATCCAGTACTTCAGCAGAGAGCAGTAGTGTCCCATGAGTGTTCTCCCCACCCATCATGCATTATTGATGGGCTTGTCTTGTGCAAGCCCTTTGCAAGCAGCCTCAGTTGCTATGAGATCATGCTACACTTGCTCTGTCATGCCCACAAGTCAGCATTTTCCAGCTCTTCTATTTCTCTTCCCATCTTCTACTTTCTTCCCATTCCCTCTCCTGCAGTGGTCCTGAGCCTTAGAGGTAATTGCATAGTGTTCTATTTAGGAGTTAACATCCAACCATTCTGTATGAATTTTAAAATTCATACAGACAAAAAACACAAGTAATAGCTCATGTTAGAGAGGAGGTAAAGTAAGTGGAACAATCCTCCATTGCTGGTGGGAGTGCAAACTTGTACACCTACTTTGGAAGTTAGTATGGAGTTTTCTCAGAAAACTGGGAATCAACCTACCCCAAGACCCAACTATTCCACTCTTGGATATATACACAAAGGGTGTTTAATCATATAATAACAATATTTGCCTAACTATGTTCATAGCAACTTGATTTGTAATAGACAGAACCTGGAAACCCTGATGTCTCTCAACCAAGAAATAAAGAAAATGTGATACATTTACCCAGTGGAGAATTACTCAGCTCCTTAAAACATGGACACCACAAAATTTGAAAGCAAATGGATCAAACTAGAAAAAAAATCATCCTGAGTGAGGTAACCCAGACTGAGAAAGACAATCATGGTATGTACTCACTCATATGTGGATATTAGCTATAAAATAAAGGATAATAATGTTATGATTCACAGAACCAGAGAGACTAGGTAGCAAGGATGATTCATGGGGGGAGGTACACCTAGATAACTCTGTGAAAGGGAAATAGAGGAGATTTTGTGAGTGAACTGAGGGCAGGTGGGCATGGAAATTTGATCGTTCAGGTTGAGGGAGGGAATGAAGGGGGAAAGTACTGAAAAAGACTAACAGAAAAGGATGCATTTCAGGTTCAGGTAAAAACTTGGCACAAGGCATTGCCAAGAATCTCCAAGGAAGACTCCAACTTAGACTCTTAGCAACAGCAGATATGTAGTCTGAACTGTCCATCTCCTATGACTAGATTGGTGCCTAGCCCAATTGTCATCAGAGAGGCTTCATCCAGCAGTTGATTGAAAGAGATGCAGACCCACAGGCAAACATTAGGTGGAGTTCAGAGAATCCTACAGAAGAGGGGAGAAAGAATTGTTGGAGCCACAGGGGTCAAGGACACCACATGAAAACTCACAGAATCAACCTGGGCTCATAGGGGCTCACAGAGTCTGAACTGCCAACCAGGGTGCCTACATGGGACTGATCTAGGCCCTTTGTATATGTATTATAGTTTTTTAGCTTGGTGCTCTTATAGGAATTCTAATAGTGGGAACAGGGGCCATCTCTGATTCTTTTACTGGCTTTTGGGACCCTAATCCACATACTAGGTCACTTTGAGAAGCTTTAATACATGGGGAAGTACTTAGTCTTACTGCAGCTTGATATGCTATATTTTGTTGATACTCATGGGAGACCTGCCCTTTCCTAAACAGAAATGGAAGAAGAGTAGTTTGGAGGGTGGGAACAGGGGGGGGGTTACTGGGAAAGATACTGTGAGGAGAGGACATAGAGGAAATTATGTCTGGAAAGTAAAATATACAAATAAATTTATTTTAAAAAGAAAAGGAAAAACAAACAAACCCCAAAATCAAACCATCTTACCAATCTCTCTGGGCAATAACATGTTCCTCTATCAATGGCAGTCTTCTCTCATACCAGTCAAACATGTTGTGTCTCCAGTTCCAAAAATACTTATGCCACTTTGTTACTCCATCTTTCCCACTTCTCCATCACATATTTATTCATCATAATGACATAGGGAGCTGAGGCATGTCATGCAGCACACCCTTTTGCCCAGACAGCTTTATTTGCAAATGTTCATTGCAATGAACTGTTGGTCTGCTTCAGGGCCTCTGGCTTCTGCTACACCTTCAATACTGACTCCTCTCAGATATCCTACTATTCTCTGGAGTCATGGAGATACTGTGGCTATGCTTCTGCAGGACTGACCCTTTCTACCTTCTCTAGCAGCTCATAGATAGGTTAAATATTGGGGGGAACCAATTCAAAGCCCTAGATCTGGGCCTTGGTGGATGCTGAGTAATTCAGCACTGGTCTTTGCTATGCTGTCCTCCACCCCAGAGGTGGGGGCAGGGCCAGTCCTGACTATTTTTAAGGTTCATATTATCTTATGTGTAGAAGTATTTTTCTTGTATGTCTGTGTTTGTTACATATGTGTCTGGTGACCATAGAGGGTGGGAGAAGGTATTGTGGGTTATCATGTGGGTAGTAGAAACTGAGTCCTTATTCTCTGAAAGAACAGTGAATGCTTTTAACTGCTCAGCCTTCTCCCCATCCCTACTTGTTTACTTGTTCAAAATATCATCTTAGCTTAATTTTGGTAATTTTTAATCTATGCAGAAATTCATCCATATGTTTTAGATTTTCCAGTTTGGTGGAATGTTCTTAAGGTAAACTCTAATAATTTTCTGAATTTCACTGGAGCTTATCATAATGACTCCATTTTCATGTCTTACTGTATTAGCTCTGTCATTCCTTCTTCCTTTTGGCTAGTTTATCTAAAGTTTGTCAATATTGTTTATATTGTGAAAGAACCAAATCTACTTCATGACTCTGTGGTTTGTTTTGTTGTTGAGCTGTTTTTGTTTCACTAATTTCATTACTGTCAGTGTTTTCTTTCCAGCTAATGATTTTGGTGTTTGACTTGTTACTTTTCTACAGCCCTAAGGTGAATCATTAAATTGTTGGACATCTCTTTGAACTCTTAATATAGGAACACTGACCTTTAAACATCTCATGTTTTTTTTTTCTACAGCCCTAAGGTGAATCATTAACTAAATTATTGGACATCTCTTTGATTTCTTAATATAGGAACACTGACCTTTAAACATCTCTCTTAGGACTGTCTACATTGCATCTCACAGATTAAAGTACATTGGTTTTAATTTTCATTTTATTGTAGGAATCTTTCTGCTCTTGATTTCTTCAAGAAATCATTCATAATTATATTGTGAGTTGTTTAATGTCCATGAGTTTGTTTACCTTCTAGAGTTTCTCTTGTTTATTTGTAATCATTTTATTGTTATTGGGTAGAATATAAGGAAATATTTCAGTTTCCCCATTCAGACGTTCAGACGTTCTTTGTGTCCTAATATACAATCTATTTTAGAGATAGTTCCTTGGGCTGCTGAGAACAAGCAGTATTCTGCAGTGTTCAGATAAAATATTCAATAGATGTCTTTTAAGGCAATTTTACATGTGATGTCATCTAATTCTGTTTACTCTCTATTGGGATGAAGCATTAATTGTTGGGAATGAAACTACTATGACACCTGGTGATAGTCTGTGGCTTTATATCTAATAGTATTTTCTTTATAGAACTGGGTACACATGTGTGTTGAATTGTAAAGTTCTCTCCATGAACTGTTGCCTTAATCAGTAGGAAGTAATATTTATCATTTCTCACTAGATTTACTTTCAAGTCTATTTTGTTAGCTTAGATCAGCAACACTTGTTTGTTTTCTAGCTCCATTTGCCCTGAACACCTTTTTTCATCACTTCATTGTAAGGTTATATCTGTCTCTTATGATGGAGTACAAACAAATATATACTCCCCACATTTTTATTCTAATCTTCTAGCCTGTGTTCTTTTAATTGGGAATTCACATTAATATTCAGTTAGTAGTGAAAGGTGCCTATTGATTACTGTCATTTTGATGATTTTGTCAAGGCGCTCAAGCTGTTTTCTTAACTGTTGTTCTAATTTGCTTTATTGTTTCAATGACAAAACGCACTTGTCAGAAACAATGTAGGGAAAGAAAGTGTTTATGTGGTTTCCACTTTCAGGTCACATTTATGGGAGATGTCAGGGCAGTATCTCCAGAAGGAACTGAAGCAGAATCTATTTTACTAATCTGCTTGCTAAATCACTCAGTGTTCCAGGCTAGGTTGATTCTTCATACAACCCAGGACCAGCTACCTATTCTGTGGGTGCTAACACATCAATCATCAATAAAGACAACATCTTAAATCCCTGGTCACAGGCCAATCTAATAGGGACAATATCTTAACTGAGACTTTCTCAGATAATTCTAGGTTGTATCAAGATGATTGTTGAAGTAATCTTATGCTTTTTGCAGTCTTATGGACACATCTGTTTTTTTCTCTTCAGTCTAAAAGGCTCCTATAATATGTTTTGTAGAGCTGTGTTGATGGGTATAAATTCATTTACATAATTTTAGCATGTAAAATTTTATTTCTCCTTGAGTTATGACAAGCAGCTTGGATGAGTACAGTAGTTGTCATTGGTTGTCTTTTATAACTTGAAGTATAGCTTTCCAGTCCCTCCTGCAATTTAAAGTCTCAGTTAACAAATCTGTTATTCTTACAGACCTTCCTTTACATTTGACTTGGTGTTCCTCTCTTGTGAATTTCAATGCACTTTATTTGTTTAGTTATAATATTATGGAGGGAGGTTCTTTTCTGGTCTAGTTTATGTGGTGTTTGAAATTTTGCCTTTATCTGAGTTGGCATCTGTTATAACAAAAAGCAACTTAGAGAGAAAAGGATCTGTTTTGCTTACAACTCCAGGTTACAGTTTATGATTGATGAGAAGGCTTGGCAGGAAGTTAAAATACTACATTCACAGTCAAGAACAGAGAGACAATAAATATGTTTACCCTTGCTTTCTTGACCACAGCTAGCTTCTTTCTCTTTCCTTATACTTTTCTGGATTCTGTAAGTAGGGAATGATGCTCCATCCTTCTACATTATCAATGAACTATCAGCACAACCTTTCAAAGACATGCCCACAGGCCAATGTAATCTAGAGTATTCCTCATTAAAAAAATCTCTTCCAAGGTGGTTATAGGTTGTGCTAAGTTAACACTAAGAGCTACTAAATACAACATCTCTTTTCCTAACTACAGGAAATGATCTTAAAAATGTTTTCTATATCTATGAACATTAGATTTCCTCTTTTCAGAGTGACAGATATCTTGGAATTCCCACTCCTATCTTCTTATTACGTTATCTTTGTTTTTTATTGGATTGTCTCAAGTACTCCACCTTGCCTTCACACTGTGATTTTTTTCCTTTAAAAATATCTTATATATTATGATCTGGTGTGTATGTGTGCATGAGTGTCTGTGTGTGTATATGCATCTCACAGAACATTTGTGAGAATCTGAGAACAACTTTGTGGACTCAGTTGTCTACTTCTAATGTATGTGGGTTACAGAGACAGTTTGGTCATAAGGGTTGTATGATAAGCACATTTTTATCCATTGTTATTTCATAATGCCACCATTCCCTTTTGTATCTCTATTTACTTCATTTACTATTTATTTGTTGCATAGATCACTTGTGCTAATTTCTACTCTTCCTTGTGCAATAAAGTTGTTTTCATAACTTACTTTTCAAAACTATGTCATTAGGAGCTGGAGAGATGCTTTGGTGCTCAAAATAACTTGATGCTTTCTAAGGGAGGGGAGTTTGTTTCCCACTACCCACATCAAATGGCTCACAATTTTCCATAGCTCTAGCTTCAGGGGAACTGGCACTCTTCTCATCTTTGCAGACACACAAATACACTGACTCATACTCATATGAAAACACACAAACATATACAAAAAGAAAAAATAAATCTTTCAAAAATTGTTTCATTAACTACAAGTTTCTAGGGTCTTGCATATTCTCTGCATGCTCATTTATAAAATTCTTTCTCTCTCTCTCTCTCTCTCTCTCTCTCTCTCTCTCTCTCTCTCTCTCTCTCTCTTTGTCTCTCTCCCCTCTCCCTTTCCCACTCCATCTCTTCTTTCCCCATCTCTCTCTCTCTCTCTCTCTCTCTCTCTCTCTCTCTCTCTCTCTCTCTCTCTCATGACTTATTACCCTCATTCTGTTAATTGTGATTACTAATGATGTCATACAACCTTGATTCATTCATTTGGTTTCACTCAACTGCTTATTTTATTGATGAAAATCATTCTTTCCAATGTCATACAAAATGCTATTCTTCCCATCCCTGTCATTAAATCTTTGTGTTTTTCTAGGACACTTCACTAGGAGGCAGGTACTTACTTGTCTGCTTACTGAACATTACTCCCCACTGACACTCAGATCTTGTGATTTTTTTTGTTGTTAGATACAGCCACTAGGTCTCATTACTGGATACACATAAATTAATATGTAACAAAATAATATATATCCAGGCATATTAGTATGGTGCAAGCCTGCAGTTACAACATTCATGGGATGGATTCAAGTCAATCAATAGTTCAAGACCTTTGTAGTAGGACAGGCCCACAGGGTCGAGGAAACTGACTCAAACCAGTTGTCAAAGCATGCACATAATGTACTTCCTTACAAGCCAACCTGGAGTCTGCCTGAAAGCCCAGCAACAGGTGCTGTCAGAGTTTCTAGTCACTGTCAGAGTTCCTGATTCTGCAGAGTCTGCCTGAGGGCCTAGCAACAGGCGCTATCAGAGTTCATGGTGTCTGTCAGAATTCCTGATTGTGCAGAGTCTGCCTGAGGGCCTAACCATAGGCACTGTCAGAGTTTCTAATCACTGTCAGAGTTCCAGATCATGCCCAGCCAATGAGGGACAACCATGTAATGCCACCAGATTGTGATACAGACTGGGTTCTGTGAGGAGCATATCTAAGGCCTTCCCCTTTATTTATTTATTTATTTATTTAAAATAAATATTTTTATTTTATAATTAATTTAATTTTGCATATTAGCCATGGATTCCCCTGTCCTCCCTTCTCCCACTCCCAGCCTTCCCCTCTTACCCATTATTTAATAAACGAGTTTGTTATTTGACTTCAACTAACTCTCAGTGTCTGTGCCATTGACACCATACCTTCTCACCACCTCCCCAAAGGGAGCTTTTAGGATCTGGTAACAATCCTTGTACATATTGAGACTGAGGTAGCCTTGTTGACACGTCTTTTCAATACCTACCTCCAAATAAACACATATCTTTTCAAATGACTTCCAAGGAAGATCCAATGTTAATTATCAGCTACATGTATGTCATTGGCTTATTTTTGGTGCTTGTACTAAAATGCTTTTGTTTGGTTTTAGACAGGACCTATTGTATCCCAGGTTGGCCATAAATTCTCTATGTACTGGAAAATGATATTGAACCTCTGGTCTTCTCTTGTCACTGCCTCCTGAGTTTTAGTATCATAGATGTATGACACCACATTTGGCTTGGCTTTTACCTTTTTTTTAAATATGCATAGGTAGGTGTGTTTATGATGGTGTGGTTACAAATGTGTAAATGTGGCTGTTCTTGTGCCAAAGCTTGAGGGTGGAAGACAAACACCAACATCAGGTGTTGAGCCTTAATTTTTACCTTGTTTGAGACAGAGTCTCTTTCTTCTTGTTCAGCACTGTGTGTGCCAGATTAGCTGGTCACAAGCTTCTGAGCATTCTCCCATCTCCACCTCCCATGTCATAGAAGGAGCACTAGGGTAACAAATTTACTGCATCACCATCTTTGAGTCCTTCCTGAGGATTCAAACTCAGGTCCTCACACATGCACAGCAAATGCTTTCCAGTGAGCCATCACCTGAGCCCAGCTTTCATTCTCTTTAAGTGGCTTAATTCTGTCGTGTGTTGTGCAGTTTATTTCTCTCTACTGCTTCTCTGTAGATCATTTACCCCCAGCTTTCAATCAAATTTTAGATTCTGTGGGAGCCCGTTCTCGGGTTCCTCGTGGCTTTACCCAGCATGTCCGCATAGAGAATGATTAGACCACGGGCCTGAGTGCAGGTGTCTGAGATGGTCTGCACTTGGCTGTGATGGGGAGGAGGTCTTTTGCTCCACCCCTTGGCGTCTCTATAAAATCCCTGGGGCAGAGACAGTCGGGGCCCGTTGGAATAGGTTCCAGGCCCTCTTGAGGCTATCCTTTATTTTCTATCTGTTTATCTCCGCAAGATTCTCCGCAATAAATCCTTCTATCTAATATTTCCTGCTACTCACACTCAAGAAAACTCTGGGGAACTGTGGGGGTGGTGGGTAAACGCCCCACAAGATTCCTTGAATTCATGTATCCTACTGCTCTGACCATGGTGTAACTCTTAACTTTTTTCCTGACTTGATTCAGTTAGTTCTTCAGATAATGGTGAACAATGCAAGTATGCAATGGAGACTGAGAAATGTAGAGAGAGCTCTAGACCAAGAATAGTGAGGACACTGTGACTGTTGAGAATATATCACAGTAGCCCTAGGAATGTAAGTGAAGCATTGGGGTGAAGGTAGAATGTTATTCCTGGAACGTCTCTAGTAGTCTGTTTTTAGGAGGCTAGGGTATTGAGGAGTCACTATTGAGAAGTGGTGGAAGCTTAGAGGTGGATGACAGGTTAAGGGGATCTCCCTCTGTAAGGGTTAAGATAGATCTTTAGACATGATGGTAATATAAAGTCCAAGCATGGCCATGCAAAGACCCCTCTGTCTTACTGTATTGGTATGATTGCTTTTCCCCAAAACATACCTCCATCATTGTAGCCCACCAGGAGGATGTCTCTATAAGACAACAGGGTAAATCTGTGAGATGAAGAGTTTACTAATGAACTTGATTTAATCAGCCCACTATCTTTGTGTATGTGTCAAACATCACATTGAATAGTGTCAATACTGGTTTGATTTTTCTTAGTAAAGCTGTGTGCCATTTGCAGAAAATTGAGGAATATCAGGCAGATCTCACTTTCATACTTTATAATCAATGTTTTCCTCTTCCCTTCACACAGTGGCATATGGATCATGGTTTGAGCACACCCATGCCTGGCTGTCCATGAGAGAAAGGGACAACTTTCTGCTGCTGAGCTATGAAGACATGAAAAAGGTAACTGACATTCTTACAGCAATCACAAAGCCTCTCACAAACTCACCCCATATGGCACCTCACATTCCTCAGTATCACCATGTCAGTGTTAAACCAATGAAGAGTCAATAAAAGTGAGATTATGCCCTATATCTTTTATTGACTTGAACTGGCATTTTCTCCCCAGCCTCCTTGTCCACCACCCACATCTTCTTTACCCTACTCCACCCTGGAGTAGGGTGGGGTAGCTCACACTTGTAATATAGGTGTTTTAATTCTTTCTATGCAATACATTTGATACACCTAATTATCCAGTGGTCAGTGGGGAATGGGTAATGTCATTCACTGTTATGCCCAAATTCATGTCATCTCCCCTTGATGGCAAGGAGAGGGATAAAGGCAGGAAATCCATCTATGAATCTTGGGAGAGCACAAGTATTGAAGTTACATGAACAGCACTGAGTGATACTCAAATTTGACCAGGCATGTAGAGGGTGTAGCCAGTCGGGGAGGACTGTGCCCTGTGATCTGCAGTACAGAGGGTTCTGCATGGTGGGCTAGAATCCACTGGAGATCTCAAAATTCTTAGTAGAGAATATCTAAAATGTTTCAACATTTAGTAATGACACATATGTAAATAGATGGATAGGTGATACCCTTATTAGATCATTGCAGGTTTCATTTTATTGAAATGCCCTACAGATGGTTGTCAATATGTTTAAGTACTGTGCATATGTCTCAAATTTCTCTTATTTTAAAAATTAAAAAAGAATCTTGGCAAGGTGTCACATGACTCTAAACTTAGCATTGACACAGAGAGAGTCAAGATTCAGGTGATCTAGGTTATCCTTGTTTGTATGGTGGGTTTGAGGTCAACCTTGGCTATAAGAGACATTGTTTCAAAAGATCATTAATTAAAGTAATTTTAAGTTCATTTGTGTATTTTATTTTCATATAGTTAAAAATACTTCCTCTAAAGATGAACACAAAATAACGACACCAATCATATAAGCATAAAAATATTCTCATTTGATCAGCAACTCAAAAGTTTAAGTAGTTTCAAAGTTATTAGTGAAAGGTAACCATCATTTACATATCACAGATAAAGAAATTAATTGTCCTTTTAACTGAAAAAGAAGGTTCTGTCCCTTGTGCATGGGCAGCCTTCTGGGAATCCGGTGTGGGAAGGGGCTTGGACCTGCCTAGGCTCAGTGTGCTGGGCTCTGCTGACTCCCCATGGGAGACCTCGATTTGGAGGATGTGGGGATGCAGGGTGGCTTGGGAAAGAGGGCTGGGGGGTGGGAGGAGGGGGGAGGGGGGTCTGTGGATAGCATGAGGATTGAGTAGAAAATTTCTTAATAAAGAAAAATAAAATAAAATAAAAAAAATAAACACACACACACACACACACACAAGAATACCAAAATAAGTCTGAATCTAAAAAAAAAATTCATAAGGGAGCTGGAGAAATGGCTCATTGGTTAAAGAGGAGTCATGCTTAGCAGAGCACCTAAGTTCCATTCCTGTCACCCATTTCAGGTGGCTCATAACTGCCTAACTGCAACTTTAAGAGATCCATCAACCTCTTCTTTGCTCCTTGGGAAACAAACACACACACACACACACACACACACACACACACACACACACACACACACACACATACACACAATTAAATATGAAATGTGTTTGACAAATACATATATAATGATCTCTCATGTAAAGAAGTAAGAGGGATCCTTCAGACTTTAAATGTTTTATTTACACTGAATTACTTTTATTTGCATATCTGAGTGTGAATATAAAGCATGGAACATGAGTAGAAGTCAGAAGACAGTTTGCAGGATCAGTTTTCTCCTTCCACATAGGTTCAGGGGATCAAACTCTGATCCTCACAATTGGCCACAACTACCTTTACCAGCTGAGCAATATTGCCCATAAAATAGGATAGGGGACATGCACTGTAGCATGGAAGTCCTAATAGTCATCACGACCCCCCAAAAAGGGAAATAATCTACCTCCCAAGCCATTAGAGCTCTTCAGTATGGGACTTGTCCTAGAGATCATGTGCCCCACCGATGACAGACTTCTGCTGCTTGACCCTCTGCAGGTATCCACAGCTGCTGTGATTTGATATTTGCTACATCATGATGAACACATGAAGATATACTATGAGGACTTTTGGAAATTAATTGTTCAACAAATGGTTTCTTCTTGGTTTCCCTATAACCTCTGACCCTTAACCCATTTCTTACTAAACATCCATAACATAAATATTCTCTATCCAGAACCCTAAGCTTAGGTCTGATCTTTCCATCATCCTTTTATATATTTTTTTATATATTTTATATATTTTATATATTATAATTTGATATATTCTCTTCATTATATCATCTAGGAATTTTTTTTTGTAAAATGATTTTTGAGACAGGGACAAACTATATAACCTTGGTTGGTTGTCAAATCTCAATGAAGAGCAGGCTGCTCTTGAATTCACAGAGATCTTCCTGCCTCAACATTCTAGGTACTGGTTGACCATGCCTGGCTATTTTTAAATTATAGCTACAGGGTTGAGGGGGTTTTGGAGGAGGGTTTGTGCACATGAGTACATTTGCACAGGAGACCAGAAGCTGTCATATACTCTCAAGCTGTTTTTATAGAAGGTTGTGAGCTCCCCAAACTGGGGTCTAGATATTGAACTCCGGAACCCTGGAAGAGCAGCAAGCAATCTTAACCTCTTAGTTATATATCCAGTCTCAGTATATTTTATAACTCCTTAAACAATTTTATCAATAGAGTGTGAAGTCTGTTAGAAATATTTTTAAAATGATTCAAAATTTGATATTTCTGAGAATCCCTGGAAAAAGTGACATAATATCCAAGAAGAGGAATTTGAAAATACTGGGAAACTTTTTCCCACATTGGTATTATTCTTAAATGTATCAGTATTTGATGAATAAGCATACTTCTTTTAAATTAAAATTAATATAAATACCATGTTACAAGTAATCTGAAGGGAAATGGGGAAAACAGGGATGTATACTAACTACAGAGGGGATGTAGATACATATAGAATAAGGAAAAAATGATGAATTTAATGTTTGTATAAAATATCATAAGGAATCATATTATAAAGAAATAAACATATAATTTCTAAGAAAATTTCTTTTTTAAAAATGTGTAAAACATTACCCTCTGGGTTTTTGGAACTTAGTGCCTATGGTGAGACACTTTGCGTAGCCTTGGTGCAGGGAGGAGGGTATTGGACCTGCCTCAACTGAATGTAACAGGCTCTGCTGTCTCCCCATGGGAGACCTTGCCTTGGAGGAGGCGGGAAAGGAGGGTTGGTTGGAGGAAAATGCTGGAGGGCTGGAGGAGGGAGGACAGGGGAATCTGTGGTTGGTATGTAAAATGAATAGAAAATATCTTTATATATATATGTAGCTAGAGTTTTCCTGCCTGACCCACAGTCAGGACAAATCTCTCTCACCCGCCAGTCCCACAGCCGCTCAAACCTGACCAAGTAAACACAGAGACTTATATTGCTTACAAACCGTATGGCTGTGGCAGGCTTCTTGCTAACTGTTCTTACAGCTTAAATTAATCCATTTCTATTAATCTATACCTTGCCATGTAGCTCGTGGCTTACCGGCATCTTCACATGCTGTTTCTCATCGTGGTGGCTGGCAGTGTCTCTCTCTCAGCCTTCCACTTCCCAGCTTTATTCTCCTCCTTGTCCCGCCTACACTTCCTGCCTAGCCACTGGCCAATCAGTGTTTTATTTATTGACCAATCAGCAACACATTTGACATACAGAACAACCCACAGCATATATATATACACTTTACAAAAATAAAATGTGTAAAACAAATCTACATTTTATTTTTGCAAAATTTTATCAAAGATCATACAGAATTTAAAACAACTCATTAAATATCCATAGATAACTTGGCTTAATGCAGACTTAATTCAGGGGATTACAAAGCCATGGGGATTTATCATCTTCATATGAAGGTCACCTGGTATGAAATGTAGAATTTCCAGTTTCAGATTTAATAAATCTAATATATTTACAAAATAGAATTACCTCGCACATTCTAGGGGTAGGTTTGGAGATCAAATATCAATAGAATAATCACAGCCAACATGCATTTTGTGGATTAAAAAAGGCTTCATCTAAAGTTAAGCTGTGGAATATAAAGGTAATTCTAAAGAATTAGTAATTTTAAAGCCATCAGAATCTATGACAAACACCTTGTCCTTCACTCACCATCAAAGATACAAAAATATGTTAAGATGTGTATGAGATAATGCAGTTGGTTTCCTAGTTTCTTTTTTCTTTCTTTTTTTATTGTTAAGGAATTTTCTGTTCATTTTACATACCAACCACAGATTCCCCTCTCCATCCCACCCCCCGCCCAACATTCCTCCAACCCACCCCCCATTACCACCTCCTCCAAGGCAAGGCCTCCCATGGGAAGTCAGCAGAGCCTGGTACATTCAGTTGAGGCTAGTTGAAGCCCTTCCCCCTGCATCAAGGCTATGTGAAGTGTCCAACCATAGGCACTGGGCTCCAAAATGTGCACTCATGCACTAGGGATGGATCCTGATCCTGCTGCCACGGGGCCCCTTAAACATTTCAAACAAAACAACTGTCTTGCCTATGCAGAGGGCCTAGTCCAGTCCTGTGGGGGCTCAGAAGCTATTGGTCCACAGTTCATGAGTTCTTAGTAGTTTAGTTTTATTGTTTCTGTAGGTTTCCCCATCATGATCTTGATGCCCCTTGCTCATAGAATTCCTCTTCTTTCATCAACTGGACTCCTAGAGCTTGGTCTGGTGCTTGGCTGTGGATGTCTGCATCTGCTTCCATAAGTTACTGAATGAAGTCTTTATAATGACAGTTACAGTATTCACCAGTCTGATTACTGGAGTAGGCCACTTAAGGCATCCTCTCCGCTATTGCTAGTAGTCTAAGGTGAAGTCATCCTTGTGGATTCCTGGGAACTTCCTTACCACCCTGTTTCTCCCTATTCCCATGAGGTCTCCAACTATCATGGTATCTCTTTCCTTGCTCTCCCATTCTGTCCCTGACCAGCTCAAACATCCCGTTGCCTTATGTTCTCACCCCCCATCCCCTACTCTCCTTTGCCCCTTTCACACCCAGTTTGCTCAAGGAGATTTCATCTATTTCTCCTTTGCAGGGCAATCCATCCATCCCTATTTGGGCCCTCCTTGTTTGCTAACTTCTTTGGAGCTGTGAGTTGTAGTCTGGTTATCCTTTGCTTTATATCTGGTCTCCACAAATGAGTGAGGGAGTACATACCATGTTTCTCCTTCTGAGTCTGGGTTACCTCACTTAGGATGATATTTTCTAGTTCCACCCATTTGACTGCAAATTTCATAATGTCATTTTTTTTTTTTACTGTGGAGTAGTACTCCATTGTGTATATGTGCCACATGTTGTTTATCCATTCTCTGGTTGAGGAGCATCTAGGTTGTTTCCAGGCCATTATGAATATGTTCTGGCCATTATGAATAATGCTGCTATGAACATAGCTGAGCATGTGTCCTTGTGGTATAATTGAGCATTCCTTGGGTATATGCCCAAGAGTGGTATAGCTGGGTCTTGAGGAAGGTTGATTCCCAATTTTCTTAGAAACCACCATACTGATTTCCAAAGTGGCTGTACAATTTTGTAGTCCTTCCAATAGTGGAGGAGTGTTCTCTTTGTTCCACATCCTCTCCACCATATACTGTCATCAGTATTTTTGATCATAGCCATTCTGACAGATGTAAGATGGTATCTCAGAGTCATTTTGATTTGCATTTCCTGATGACTAAGGATGTTGAGCAATTCCTTAATTGTCTTTTGGCCATTTGAGAGTCTTCTGTTGAAATTCTGTTTAACTCTGTAGTTTAGTTTTTAATTGGATTGTTTGGTCCTTTGATGTCTAGTTTCTTGAATTCTTTATACATGTTGGAGATCAGTCCTCTGTCAGATGTGGGGTTGGTGAAGACCTTTTCCCATCCTGTAGGCTATTTTTTTTGTCTTATTGACTGTGTCCTTTGCTCTACAAATGCTTCTCAGTTTCAAGAGGTCCCATTTATTAATTGTTGTTCTCAGTGTCTGTGCTACTGGTGCTGTATTTAGTAAGTGGTCTCCTGTGCCAATGCACTGATGACTACTTCCTATTTTCTCTTCTATTAAGTTCAGTGTAACTGGACTTATATTGAGGTCTTTGATCCACTTGGACTTGAGTTTTGTACATGGTCACAGATATGGATCTACTTGCAATGTTCTACATGTCAACATCCAGTTATGCCAGCATCATTTGTTGAAGTTGTTTTTTTTCATTGTACAGTTTTGGCCTTTTTTTGTGTGAAAAATCAGGTGTTTATAAGTGTGTGAATTAATGTCAGGGTCTTCAATAATATTCCACTGGTCCATGTGTCGATTTTTATGCAAGTACCAAGCTGTTTTTATTACTATGGCTGTATAGTAGAGCTTGAGGTTAGAGATTGTGATGCCTTCAGTGGATGCTTTATTGTACAGGATTCTTTTAGCTATCCTGGGTTTTTTGTTTTTCCATATGAAGTTGAGTATTGTTCTTTCCAGGCCTGTGAAGAATTGTGTTGGGATTTTTGATAGGGATTGTACTGAATCTGTAGATTGCTTTTGGTAAGATTGCCATTCACTATGTCAATCCTATCTATCCATGAGCATGAGAGATATTTCCATTTTCTAATATCTTTTTCGATATCTTTCTTCAGAGACTTAAAGTTCTTATCATACAGGTCTTTTACTTGCTCAGTTAGAATTACTCCAAGGTATTTTATATTATTAGTGGTTATTGTAAAGTGTGGTGTTTCTCTGATATCTTTCTAAGTTGTGTATAGGTGGGCTACTAAATTTTTTTGAGTTAATCTTGTATCCTGTAGAATTACTGAAGGTGTTTATCAGCTGTAGGAGTTCCCTGGTAGAATTCTTGGGATCACTTATGTATACTATCATAACATCTGCCAATAGTGAAATTTGACATCCTTTTTTCCAATTTGTATTCCCTTGATCTTCTTTTGTTGTCTTCTTGATCTAGCTAGAGCTTCAAGTACTATATTGAGTAAATATAGGGAAAGTGCCCAGCCTTATCTTGTTCTTGATTTTAGTGGAATCTCTTTGAGTTTCTCTCTATTTAATTTGATGTTGGCTGTCAGCTTGATATAATTTTTCTTTATTATGTTTAGACATGTTCCTTGTATTCTTGATCTCTCCAGGATGTTAATCATGAAGGGGTGTTGGATTTGGTCAAAGGCTTTTTCAGCATCTAATGAGATGATCATGTGGATTTTCCTTTCAGTTTGTTTATATGGTGTATTATATCGACAGATTTTTGTATGTTGAACCATCCTTGCATCCCTGGGATGAAGTTCACTTGGTCATGGTGGATAATTATTTTGATGTGTTCTTGGATTCAGTATGTCAATATTTTATTGAGTATTTTTGCATCGATGTTCATGAGTGAGTTTGGTCTGTAATTCTTTTTCTTTGTTGCATCTTTGTGTGGTTTGGGTATCAGGGTAACTGTAGCCTCATAAAAAGAGTTTGGTAATGTTCCTCTTGGTTCTATTGTGTGGAACAATTTGAAGAGTATTGGTATAAGCTGCTCTTTGAAAATCAGATAGAATTCTGTGCTGAAACCATCTGGTTCTGGGCTTTTTTTGATTGGGAGACTTTTAATAACTGCTTCAATTTCCTTAGGGGTTATTGGACTATTTAAATAGTTTATGTGGTCTTGATTTAACTTTGGTATGAGGTACCTATCAAGAACATTGTCCATTTCTTTTAGATTTTTCCAATTTTGTGGAGTATAGGTTTTTGAAGTATGACCTGATGATTCTCTGGATTCCTCATTGTCTGTTGTTATGTGTCCCTTTTCATTTCTGATTTTGCTAATTTGGGTTCTCTCTATCTGACTTTTGGTTGGTTTGGATAAAGGCTTGTCTATCTTGTTTATTCTCTCAAAAATCCAACTCTTTGTTTCATTGATTCTTTGTATTGTTCTCTTTTATTGATTTCAGTCTTCAATTTGATTATTTCCTAGCATCTGTTCCTCTTGGGTGAGTTTGTTTCTTTTTGTTCAGGTGTGCTATTCAGTCACTAGTGTGGGATTTCTCCATCTTCTTTACGTTGTCACTTAGTGCTATGCATCTTCCCCTTAGCACTGCTTTCATAGTGTCCCATAGGTTTGGGTATGTTGTACTTTCATTGTCATTGAATTTTAGGAAGTCTTTAATTTCTCTCTTTATTTCTTTCTTGACCCATTGGTGATTCAGTTGGGCATTATTCAGTTTCCATGAGATGTTGATATCTATTAAGTCCATTTGAGTCATAATATCTGTTAGTTCCCTTATTTCTCTGTTAAGTTTCAGTCTGGCAGATCTGTCATTTGGTGAGAGTTGGGTGCTGAAGTCTCCTGCTACTAGTGTGTGGGGTTTGATGTGTGATTTATGTTTTAGTAATGCTTCTTTTACAAATGTGGGTGCCATTTTATTTGGAGAATAAATGTTCAGAATTGAGACTTCATATTAGTGGATTTTTCTGTGATAATATGAAATGTTCTTCCCAATCTCTTTCAAATATTTTAGTTTGAAGTCTATTTTATTAGATATTAGGATAGCTACACCATCTTGCTTCTTAAATCCATTTGATTGGAAAATCTTTTCCCAGCCATTTCCTCTGAGGTAGTGTCTGTCTTTGAAGTTTAGGTGTGTTTCCTGTATGCAGCAGAAGGATGGATCCTATTTTCATGTCCATTTTGTTACCTGTGTCTTCTTATAGAGTCCATTGATATTAAGTGGTATTAATGACCAGCAATTATTAATTCCTGTCATATTTTGGTGATAGTGTTGTATGTTCTCTTCTTTGGTATTTGTTGGTGTGGGATTATCTATTACGTGTGTTTTCATGGGTGTATCTAACTTTCTTAGATTGGATTTTTCCTTCTAGGTCTTTCTGTAGGGCTAGATTTGTGGATAGGTATTGTTAAAATGTGGTTTGATCATGGAATATATTGTTTACTCTGTCTATGGCAATTGAAAGTTTTGCTGGGTATAATAGTCTGGGTTGGCATCCATGGTCTCTTAGTGTTTGCACAATATCTGTCCAGAACCTTCTGGCTTTCAGAGTCTCCATTGAGAAAACAGGTGTTATTCTGATGGGTCTGCCTCTTTATGTTACTTGGTCTTTTTTCTTTGCATTTGTAATATTTTTTCTTTATTCTGTATGTTTAGTGGTTTGATTGTTTTTTTTTTTTTTGGTTTTTCGAGACAGGGTTTCTCTGTGTAGCTTTGCGCCTTTCCTGGAACTCACTTGGTAGCCCAGGCTGGCCTTGAACTCACAGAGATCCACCTGGCTCTGCCTCCCGAGTGCTGGGATTAAAGGCATGCGCCACCACTGCCCAGCCTAGTGGTTTGATTATTATGTGGTGAGGGGACTTTGTTTTTGAATCCAGTCTATTTGGTATTCTGTAAGCTTCTTGTATCTTATATAGGCATTTCCTTCCTTAGGTTGGGAAAGTTTTCTTCTATGATTTTGTTGAATATATTTTCTGTGCCTTCAAGTTGATATTCTTTTCCTTCTTCTATCCCTATTATTCTTAGGTTTGGCCTTTTCATGGTGTCCCAGATTTATGGCAAGTTTTATATTATGACTTTGTTAGCTTTAATGTTTCTTTGACTGATGAATCTATTTCCTCTATTGTATCTTCACCACCAGAGATTCTCTCTTCCATTTTCTTGCATTCTATTGTTTTTTCTCATATCTTTAATTACTGTTTGTTTACTCAGATTTTACATTTCCAGCATTCTCTCAGTTTGTGTCTTCTTTATTGTCTGTATTTCAGTTTTCAAATCTTGAACTTTTTCCTTGATCTGTTTAATTGGGTTTTTTTCATTTTCTTGGCTTTCTTTAAGGGATTTATGATTTCTTCCAATTTTTTGTTTGTCTTTTCTTCAGTTCTTTAAGGGAATTTTTCATTTCCTGTTTAAAGAACTCTATTATCTTCTTAAAGTCATTTTTTAAGTTCAATTTCTTCTAATTTTTCTGCATTGGGATGTTCAAGTCTTGCTGATGTACAACAATTAAGTTCTTGTTATGACATATTGGTCTTTATTTTGTTGACTATATATTTGCACAGGTGTCTACCCATCTCTTCCTCCACTCATTGCAAGCAGTGTCTGTATCTTTGGGAGCTTCTCTTGGTCTGATGAATACTCTTGGTCCAATGGGAGCTCTTTGTCTAATCAGAGCTTTCGGTCCTATCAGTGCTGATGAACTCTGTCTCATGGAGCAGCTGCAGTCTCAGAGGGTTGGTGGGTTTCAGTGGGTGGGGTGGGTCTTGTAGATTACAGGGTCTGGTGGGTGATAGCAGTAGTCTGGGCTGGCTGCAGGAGACCTGCCTGCTGTCTTGAAACTGGGACTGCAATGGGTGGTGGTGTGTAGTACAGGGTAGTGCTTCTGGGCCCAAAGCCTAGAGGTTGGGGTCATCTGCTATGAGAACAAAGACCCACCTCTTAATCCAATAGGTGCTGGTAGACTCTCTCTATTAAAATTTCTTATCTATGTTGACAATGCTCCTCAAAACTGTTGTCTGATGAAAACACAATCACCAGGCATGAAAGCCCTCTTTTGATTTGTGGACAGAGTTCTCTGAGAAATTTTCAAAACTTATAAGGTATTCCTGTTGCCCTTATGTGCAACCCTCTCCCCCCAGGTGGAAAGTAAGTCCTGATTGCTGAAGACATCATACACTCCAGACACATGGCACAGAGGACACAAGCTGATATGAAAGCATCCTCTTTAGTACAAGCTTAAGTTGTACCAGACGGAGCCATGCAAGCTTCAAATGAAGGGAAGTAACCAATAGTCCCACCCACCTTAAAACCAATATACCACAACAATGGCATGACCTAACTTTAAGAGAGCAGTAGCATGCATACACTGATGTTAATCAACAGCTCACTAATTTGTCTTATGACCAACACAAGTGAGAAATCATGGTAGGTACTAGAAACCTAGCCAATTACCCAGGCCTATGATGTGATGGATCATGGAGGAGAACCTACATCTACCAGCCTACTAAACCAGCATAACTCCCAACTACACTGTAACTGTTTGTTCTTATGCCTACAGATAAATTTAACACTCACCCCTCATCAGTGAAACTTCTGTTTACAACAGATTTAGATTGTTACACAAAATGTAATAGTCATTGTACACCACAACCAAAGAAAATGTAGAGTTGTGGATCCCAGTCCCAACTGATGCACCCACAAAATAACTCCTGCATTTAAGGTCAGAGATTATTGTCCAAGAGGGAGAGGAAAGAAAAACTAGTGGACTAGGAAGATTGCCATCAGATTGTATCTTCTAGAAATGTCAGAGTTGCTTCACCTATGATGTCAAGTCTTACTAACATAGCTGTCTAAAGATGACCTGAGCAACAACACCAGTGGACATGATAGCATTTGAGGGGAAATCTCAAGAGGCCTCAACCCTAGACAAAGAATTACAGGCAACTAAGGAATTCTGAGAATGGAAGAAATAGTTTTCCCCAGGAGAAGAGAACAACAGTTGGGTATCTAATACAAAATGATAAGTCTTGAAAAAAATGTAAATAAAGGAAAATTGTACATACTGAGTAGGTTATACTTATATATTTAGGAATAATATATTCATATGAACAATGAAAGGAAAAGAGGTCATGAATTTGAAAGAGAGTGAGGTAGAGCACATGAGGGGGTTTGGATAGAGGAAAGAGAAAAGAAAGTGATGTAATTTTCTTTCAAATGCTAAAAGAATTTTAATTAAAATTATCCAAAACTAATAAATAAATGTGCTTGTTATGATTTAGTTTATCTAAAGGTCTAGAGACTAAAATACTTGCCTAGAGTCTACTAATAAGGGGCCGAGGGGTTGTGGCTCAGCAGTAGAACACAGATCTAGAATTGCTCAAGTGACGCACTGGGGGTGTGGCTTAGTGGCAGCATACCTGCCTGGAATCTACAGGTGAGTGATTGGTAACATTTCTCAGCCATTTTCCACTAGCATAGCATTAATGAGACCTTGGTTCAATCTCTAGCACCTAGAAAGGAAAACAAACAAACAAACAAACAAAAACAAACCAAAACCAAAACCAAAGAAAACATCTGCTATAAGTTTAGTTTAGGCTTCCAAACTCACCCCAAAGTATTTGTTCCTATGTCAGTCTTTATAAACTATCACCAAATTCATCTTTTCTGATTTAGCTCAAATTGCAACCCCTCTGCAGCTTTTCCCTACTTTCCTCTAACTTAGAAGTGGGGTTTCCCTTACTTTCCCACATCTGAGGCCATGTAGAAAACCTAGGTGGTAATTGGGAATCACAACACCAAGCACCCATGTTTGGGGTGCACACTGAACTGGGATGTGGGTGTGTTGCAGCCTCCTAGTGGCTATTAGCATCACAACAGCTATGAATGCCTAAGCTTCCCCTTTGCTCTGGCAGATAAATACCTTTGCTCTTCTTTCGGACACTCCTGGACCACAAATTGACAAGAAAAACCAGTCATCAGGGACTGCAAAGAACCCAAGTTCTTTTTCTAGTTCCCTTGTCAGGTGGTTAACAACTGCCTGTAACTCTCCATCCATACAATCCAACACCCTCATTACCTTGGAGGACCCCTGCACTTCTGTGGACTTATCCAATGCCACACATACATAACAAATAAACAAACAAAGAAATCCAGCTGAGGTTAAATGAAGTGTTTAATGATAAATAATTATTAAAAATGAATAATAATGTAGACATATATGTGTGTGGCTAGGGCCCTCAGAAACTAGAAGACAGCATCATACGCCTGAATTATGTGTAACTGGAGATACACATGGTTTTGAGCCATCATATTGGTTCTAGGAATCCAACCTGTGTCTTCTGCAAGAGTAGTATTTTTAAAGATTTATTTACTTCCTGTGTATAATTTTTGCCGTCATGTCTGTCTGAGTGTTATTTGTGTGCCTGGAGGCCACAAATGACAGGAGAAAAGATTCAATCCCTGGAACTGAATGATTGTGGGACACCATGCACATGCTAAGAACTGAACCCAGGTCCCCTGGAAGAACAGCCAGTTCTCTCAACTACTGAACATTCTCTACAGCTTCTACCTTTATTTTTAGCTGATCTCAACGTACTTTTGGGGATTTCGAAGTCTGACCAACACAGCTGCCTAAATATGAGTTGAACACAGAGCAAACATGTACAAGGGAAAGCTCAGGAGACCTCAGCCCTACACAAAGAACTACAGGCAAATAAGGAACACTGAGAGCAGGAGGAATAGACTGCCCCAGGGAAGAGCTCACCAAATGGTTCACCAATATTCTTGAAAATATACAAGGGATGGCTGCCCCAGTTGCAGGCCAGCAGGGAAGACTCCAGTGGGCAGGCATCCCCAGCAACAACCCCCCGCCATGGACCCTGCAATCTATAAAACCCACTCACTCCCCCCAAACCTACTCATTCCTACTGTGACCTCAGAGGCTCCCTGGGACACAGAATCTGTCAGCTATGATTGAATAAAGAGGTGAGTGACTCTACTTCGACCCAGAGAGTCCTGTCTCTAGGACATAGGCTCTGGGGCACAACTCACGCCCCTCCGCATCACTGCCCCAATTGCAGGCCAGCAGGAAAGACTCCTGCAGGCAGGCCTCACCATCAACACCCCTCATCAGAACCTACAATCTACAAGACCTTCTCCCTCCCCCAAAGCCACCACATCTGATACATCTGCAGTGAATCCATTCAACCTAACACTTGGAAAAAACACAGAAGAGGGGACAGAAAGGCCCCAGAGGCTAAGGATCCCGGTTGATAGTATATATACCCTAGACATGACAGGAAAATACACTTATGAACTCTCAAAAGTATATTTAGTGAAAGGTACCATCATAATCACACCAGTTGGTATAGAAATAAGGACAGGGAAATTCTACATGGTCTTACCTCTAGATGAGGGAATACAGCAGGCCAACAGCTGCTGAAAGAGAATCAGCTGCCTCAGTAGGGAAATCCCATATTGGTTGTCCAATCACAAGTGCTCAGCTCAGCATACATTCACATACAAACAGAACTAATTGGACTCAGTAAGTTATATGTACATGTGATCATATACATAACTACACATAAACTGAAAAGTAAAGAAGAGATCCTAAATATGGGAAGGGAGTGTGGTACTGGAGGGGGAGAGTGTGGGTGAGAGCCATAGAGCACAGCTAAGGAATTGAGTTTCTCAAAAACTACCACTACTTTTTAAAAAAAGAATTACATGTGGTAACATTTTGTATGATCTCTGTAACTTTTATGCACATTTGAAACTATTCTGAACACTGAATTGTATTAGAAAACACTTTAAATTAAGCCCCATTTCTATGTCCTAGTACTTGTTATTGAGTTTCTGGTTTGGGATCATGAACTCAGGCTCACAGATTCTGCAGAATGATCTCTGAATGAGTTCACAATTGCTTAACACAACAACCTTTGACTGGTTGTTACATTATTTCTTCCAGTCAGTAGTTATTTCACAAGGAACTGTGGGGTGTTACTGATTTCTTTGCCTGCACTATAAATATTACCCTCACCATTTGGTCGAAGCTGAAAAGGTGGCTAAAGCTGTATCCTAACAGCACCCACAAAGAGCACTTTGTCATGTCAGACTACCTTTGGTTTGAAGGGATACCTTTCCCTACTGAAGAGTATAAAAAAGAAACAATTGAAGAATCTCGTGATAAGTTTGTGATCAGAGATGAAGACACAGCCATAGTGACTTACCCTAAATCAGGTAAGAACTGTTAGTGAGAATGATCCTGAAGTGTATGAGGAAGGATAGGGCTTTGATCATCGTTCATTTGGGTGATGAGTGGACTGCTCTATATATCTGATGTTAAAAATGTTTTGTGGGCATGGAGAGCTGTGTGTGAGTGCATTTTCACTCAGACAAAGAACTCCAGCCTGGTCTGTGTGGGGAGAGGGTCTCTAAGCCATGCGAGCAATGCCAGTGGATCCTAAGGCAGACTCTGGCATTGTTCTGTCTCTGTGTGGAGGAGAGGTGAAGAGGGAAATGATGAAAATAAACAGAAGAAATAGCACCAAGGTGTAAAGGCATGGATGCAAGAATATGTGGAGGAGAGGACAAGGTCAGGTAGAAGAAGAATTACCATGGACCTTGTTGAGGGAGTGAAAACAGTCTCAAAACTCAAGAAACCAAAAAGAAAGAGCATGGGCTTTGGGGAGGGTTGTTTGCGGGTGGCAGAAGCACTGAACACAGGTAAGTTTTATGCTGCTGTCATTGACAGTGAAAGAACACGGAAAAGCCAAGGGCGGTGGAATGCATGAAGAAGATTCATACAATGGCCCAGAGAAGAGAGCTAGAGAAATACCCAAGGACAAGTGAACATATAAACATAAATACAAGTGTGTGTGGTAAATAGACAGAAGGGGATTTATTCACCTAAAGAGAAGCAGTACTCATACACATACTGCAGCATGGATACATCTCAATTGCTTTGCATTAAAAGAAAGGAGCTAGTCTCAAGGACAGAATCCACAATTATATCCCTGTGAAGTATCTGGGAAAGTCGAACTCACAGCACAAGAATGTAGAATGATAAGGGCCAGAACTTCAGGGGATGTTCAGGTGGAGTTAATTGAGTATAGTCTCAGTTTCTCCATGTGAAGCATTGGCAATGTACTGGATGAATATACTTTGTACTTAGAGCATGTGGACATTGTGAACCCCACAGGTCTGTGTGCTTGGAAACAGCTGCACTGTAAATTGTACAGGTGTACAATTTTCTTCTTGAGGCTTTTTAACAAGTACTGTTGAAATGAGTGACCATTATGTTTCCTTCTTCAGGAAGTCACTGGCTAATTGAGATTGTCTGCCTGATTCAGACCAAGGGGGATCCCACTTGGATCCAATCTGTGCCTATCTGGGACCGCGTACCCTGGATAGAGACTCAAAATGGATATAAAATATTAATCAGTAAGGAAGGACCACGCCTCTTCAGCTCCCACCTTCCCTTCCATCTTTTCCCCAAGTCATTCTTCAGTTCCAAGGCCAAGGTCAGTGTCCAGTGGTTGAGAAATCTTTGACCAAATGCTCTTTGAACTTCATCTACATTGATGGGCCCTGGAGCTCTTGCTGAAATGCACTTGGATTGTGTAGGTTGTGGGTGGGAACATGAGATTCTCATGCACTAAGTGGTGCAGATGTGTGTCCACCTCAGACTATATCAGAGTACCAGAATGTCAAATACTACACAGTGATCCTGGGCAGATAAATGAGAGAAAGTGAAATATCAACTAGAGCATTCGGGAAGTACAGATACAGGTCAAGCAGAGGGCACACTCTAGTGTACAGTGGACATTACTGTTTTGCTGTCATCAAAGTCAATTAGCTAATCTTGATTCTACATAAATCCCGTGAGCAGTGTGTGAATCACCCCAGATAGAGTTGCTCATAGGAAAGCAGCCTGACCAGGCATCAGTGCTCTAATCATGGAGATTGTTCAGCAGTCATGGCTCATCTGTACCCACTGTGTGTTGCTCTATCTAGGTGTCCATTGATGTGATTAGCCACAAGAATCATACACATCACTGATTGAGGATCTCTAGAAGGGATCAGAAATATCCAGGTTCTGACCTATCATAGTTTCTTGTTAGTAAGAAAGTTTTTTGGAAGTCCCTGAACCATGGAGCCTAAAAATATTTTATGCTTAAACTGCAAAGACAAACTTAGAAAAATTTCCTCTCTTGAAAATATCGTAGGGAACTTGTGACCATTCAGTTATATGCATGTGCATTATTGAGATTTGACACATACTTAGCTGGGAAAGTTGAGGCCTAAAGAGTTGAATTCTAGAATAATGTCACAAAGAGTGGTGGTACAAAATATAAATTTCCTTTTATTAAAATTATTGTTTATTTTAATTTCTTTCTTTCATTTTGATTATAATATTACATACATCATCCCCCCTTCCTCCCTCCAAGCTTTCCTTCTTTCTCTCTTTCAATTTTGTGGTCTCTTTTTTCTTTAATTGTTGTTATATCTGTATATGTATCTATGTATTTCTCAATATTTAAATGTAATCTGCTCAGTCTATATGTTATTGTATGCATGTTTTCAAGGCTGAGCATTGGGAATTGCATAACCAGCTGTTATGCTTTTCCCAGGGAAAGTCTATTTCTCCAACTCTCTGCATATCTGAGTTGCCTGTAGGTCTTTGTGTTCACTATTGTGCAATGACACACTGGCTTTGAGCTCTGCACCATGATTCTTCTGAAAATTATATTTGGTAGTTACAGTTATGGAAAATACTTAGTTTCTCATATTGTAGATAGATTTAGTACAGTATTCATCTCTGAGTATATAAGATGTTCTTTTACAGTAGATGGATGGTTTTTCACACTGTAAGATATTGATCTTTACAACTAGAGAATCAGTCTTAGATTTTTGTTATTGTTGTTTTGTTTTTTAAAGTATTAGTGGCCTGAGTAATTTTGCTGTTACATGTTTGTAAATGAAATAAAATTATGAAAGAGGATTCTCACTATAGATATTTTGCACTTATGTAAATATTTTGTCAAATAAAAATAATGTTTTTAGAAACCTCATGGAGATTTGATTGACATTTCATATAAATTGTGCAAGTTAAATGGTTTCAAATGACTATGTTGACCTTCATGTACATATTTTTCTGTTTCAGGTGATCTATTTAATCAGAAATCCCAGAGATGTTCTTGTGTCTGGTTATTTTTTCTGGAGTAAGATGAAATTTGTTAAGAATCCAGAGTCACTGAGAACTTATTTTGAATGGTTCCTCAAAGGAAATGGTGAGTGTCCTATTAAATACAGGACTTGGGGGAGCCTCAGAGCCATTTTTAATGATAAGGTGAGATATAGCTCAGGTTGGTCTTGAACTCTATATAGCCAGGGACAGTGTTGAAGCTCTGCTCCTCCTGCATCCACTTCTTGAGTTCGAGTACTAAAAGCACCTATTACCATGTTCCCTCAATTTAATGCTGGGGCTCACACCCACAAGATTATGTATTTTATCTAATTTGTTTATGTCCCTAACATTTAGTGTATTCTGTAGTCTTCAGTTGTCTTTATTAAGAAATCGGGTGTTATTCTGATGGGTTTGCCTTTATAAGTCACTTGGCCTTTCTCCTTTGCTGCTCTTAATAACCTGTCTTTTTTCTGTACGTTTAGTTGTTTAATTATTATGTGGTGAGGGGCCTTTTTTTGGGGTCTAGTCTGTTTGGTGTTCTGTAGGCTTCTTGTATCTTCATAGGCATTTCCTTCTTTAGGTTGGGAATGTTTTCTTCTATGATTTTGTTGAATGTGTTTTCTGTGCCTTTGAGTTGGTATTCTTCTCCTTCTTCTATCCCTATTATTCGTAGGTTTGGTCTTTTCATGGTGTCCCAAATTTCCTGGACATTTTGGGTCATGACTTTGTTGGCTTTAGTGTTTTCCTTGACTGATGGATCTATTTCTTCTACTGTATTTTCAGTGCCAAAGATCTGCTCTTCCATCTCTTGCATTCTGTTGGTTATACTTGCATCTGTAGTTCCTGTTTGCTTACCCAGATTTTCTATTTCCAGTATTTCCTCTCTTTGTGTCTTCTTCATTTTTCTATTTCTCTTTTCAGGTCTTGGACTGTTTCCCTCATCTGTTTCATTACTTTTTCATGGTTTTCTTTCAGGGATTTATTGTTTTCTTCTGCTTTATTTGTCTTTTCTTCTAGTTTTTTTTTATAGTGTTCTTCCCATTTTTTGGTTGTGTGTTCCTCAGTTTCATTTTTGATTTCTACTTTATAGGCCTCTAGCATCTTCATGATGTTATTCTTAAGGTTGCTTTCTTCTGCTTCTTCCATTTTGTGATGTTCAGGTCTAGCTGTTGGAGGAGGGCTACGTTCTGGTGATGCTGTATTGTTCTTTATTTTGTTGTATGTACTTCTACCTTGATGTCTGCCCATCTCCTCATGGATTTGTTCTTGGTCTTATCAGCGCTCTTGGTCCAGACAGAGCTGACAGATTTAGGAAGCCTCTCTCTGGTCCTGATGGAAGCTCTCTTGTCCAGATGGGAGTTCTGGGCAGGATGGGAGCTGGGGGGTGGTCTCTGAGTCTCAGGAAGTTGCTGGGGTCTCTGAAAGATGGGTGTGGGGGCAGGGTGTGGAGATTGCTGGGTCTGTCTGGGGTCTTGGAAAAGGGGAACATTCCCATGGGGTCCCCCCGATGGCCAGCAACTGGGGCCAAGTTGGGCAGGTCTTCCCAGAATGGCTGGTGCCCAGGGATGGGACCTAGGGGCAGGCCTCCCTGGGTATGACCCCAGGCACTCACCTTTTGTCCAGATGGGAGCTCCTGGGCGGGATGGGAGCTGGGGGCTGGTCTCTAAGTCTCAGGAAGTGGCTGGGATCTCATGCGGATGGTGTGGGGGCAGGGCATGGAGGGTCTGCCAGTGAGGGGGGTCTTGGAGGAGGGGAACCTTCGGGGGAGCAGGTTCCGCCCAATGGCCAGAACCTGAGGCCAAGTTGGGCAGGTCTTCCCTGGAATGGCTGGTGCCCAGGGATGTTCTCCTTGTATTAAGGCTGGACAACGCATCCCACTATGAGGAATAGGTACCTAAAATTCAGCCTAAGAAATAGGGATGGGCCCTGCTTTCGTCACTAGGAGTCCTACAAGCAGATCAAGCTACACAATTGACACACATGTGTAGAGGCCCTAGGTCAGTTCCATGAATGATCTTTAGATGTCAGTCCAGAGTCTGTGAGCTCCTATGAGCGCATGTCATTTGTTTCTGTTGGTACCTTTGGGATAACCTTGACCCAACTGACTCATCCAATCCTTCCTCTATCACTTCAATAGGATTCCCTGAGCTAGGCCCAGTGCTTGGCTCTGGGTCTCTCTATCTGTTTCCTTCAGTCACTGGATGAAGGCTCTCTGATTACAATGTGGTGAGTTACCACCCTGCTTACAGGAGATGGCCAGTTCAGGCTTCCTATCCACTATTGCTAATAGTCTGAGCTCGAGTCATCCTTGTAGATTCATGGGAGTTTCTCTTACCAGGTTTCTACCTGACCCCAAATGCCTGCCCTCAAGATGTCTCTTTCATTACTCTCCCACTCCAACTATGCCTCCAGCCTAATCTCTCATGTTCCCATCCCAGTCAACCCATCCCCTTTGGGCCCTCCTTGTTACCTAGTCTCTATGGGGCTGTTTATTCTAGCATGGTTATCCTTTACTTTACAGCTAATATCCACTCTTGAGTGAGTACATACTATGTTTGTCTTTCTGTGGCTGGGATACCTCACTCAGGATGATTTTTTCTAGTTCCTCCAGTTCCCTCAATGCTATTCCTGGAACGTCTTAGTAGTCTGTTTTTAGGAGGCTAGGGTATTGAGGAGTCACTATTGAGAAGTGGTGGAAGCTTAGATGTGGATGACAGGTTAAGGGGATCTCCCTCTGTAAGGGTTAAGATAGATCTTTAGACATGATGGTAATATAAAGTCCAAGCATGGCCATGCAAAGACCCCTCTGTCTTACTGTATTGGTATGATTGCTTTTCCCAAAAACATACCTCCATCATTGTAGCCCACCAGGAGGATGTCTCTAGAAGACAACACGGTAAATCTGTGAGATGAAGAGTTTACTAATGAACTTGATTTAATCAGCCCACTATCTTTGTGTATTTGTCAAACATCACATTGAATAGTGTCAATACTGGTTTGATTTTTCTTAGTAAAGCTGTGTGCCATTTGCAGAAAATTGAAGAATACCAGGCAGACCTCACTTTCACACTTTATAATCAATGTTTTCCTCTTCCCTTCACACAGTGGCATATGGATCATGGTTTGAGCACACCCGTGCCTGGCTGTCCATGAGAGAAAGGGACAACTTTCTGCTGCTGAGCTATGAAGACATGAAAAAGGTAACTGACATTCTTACAGCAATCACAAAGCCTCTCACAAACTCACCCCATGTGGCACCTCACATTCCTCAGTATCGCCATGTCAGTGTTAGACCAATGAAGAGTCAATAAAAGTGAGATTATGCCCTATATCTTTTATTGACCTGAACCTGGCATTTTCTTCCCAGCCTCCTTGTCCACCACCCACATCTTTTTTTTTTCGTTTCATTTTTTTTATTTTTTAAGAGTTTATATCTTTTTATTAATTTATTATTTTTATTTTGCAATACAATTCAGTTCTACATATCAGCCATGGATTCCCTTGTTCTCCCCCCTCCCATCCCCCTCACCTTCCCCCCACCCCACCCCCCATATCCACCTCCTCCAGGGCAAAGCCTCCCCCACGGACTGAGATCAACCTGGTAGACTCAGTCCAGGTAGGTCCAGTCCCCACCTCCCAGACCGAGCCAAGCGATCCTGCATAGGCCCCAGGTTTCAAAGAGTCAACTCATGCAATGAGCACAGGACCTGGTCCCACTGCCTGGATGCCTCCCAAACAGATCAAGCCAATCAACTGTCTCACCCATTCAGAGGGCCTGATCCAGTTGGTGACCCCTCAGCCACTGGTTCATAGTTAATGTGTTTCCATTCGTTTGGCTATTTGTCCCTGTGCTTTATCCAACCTTGGCCTCAACAATTCTCGCTCATATAAACCCTCCTCATTCTCGCTAATTGGACTCCCAGAGATCCACCGGGGCCTAGCCATGGATCTCTCCATCCAGAATCCTCAGTAGTTGGATGGGGTTTCTAGCATGACAGTTAGGGTGTTTGACCACCCCATCACCAGAGTAGGTCAGTTCGGGCTGTCTCTCGACCATTGCCAGCAGTCTGTTGTCACCCACATCTTCTTTACCCTACTCCACCCTGGAGTAGGGTGGGTTAGCTCACACTTGTAATATAGGTGTTTTAATTCTGTCTATGCAATACATTTGATACACCTAATTATCCAGTGGTCAGTGGGGAATGGGTAAAGTAATGTCATTCACTGTTATGCCCAAATTCATGTCATCTCCCCTTGATGGCAAGGAGAGGGACAAAGGCAGGAAATCCATCTATGAATCCTGGGAGAGCACAAGTATTGAAGTTACATGAACAGCACTGAGTGATACTCACATCTGACCAGGCATGTAGAGGGTGTAGCCAGTCGGGGAGGACTGTGCCCTGTGATCTGCAGTACAGAGGGTTCTGCATGGTGGGCTAGAATCCACTGGAGATCTCAAAATTCTTAGTCGAGAATATCTAAAATGTTTCAACATTTAGTAATGACACATATGTAAATAGATGGATAGGTGATACCCTTATTAGATCATTGCAGGTTTCATTTTATTGAAATGCCCTACAGATGGTTGTCAATACGTTTAAGTACTGTGCATATGTCTCAAATTTCTCTTATTTTAAAATTAAAAAATAATCTTGGCAAGGTGTCACATGACTCTAAACTTAGCACTGACACAGAGAGAGTCAAGATTCAGGTGATCTAGGTTATCCTTGTTTGTATGGTGGGTTTGAGGTCAACCTTGGCTATATGAGACATTGTTTCAAAAGATCATTAATTAAAGTAATTTTAAGTTCATTTGTGTATTTTATTTTCCTGTAGTTAAAAAAGACTCCCTCTAAAGATGAACACAAAATAATGACACTAATCATATAAGCATAAAAATATTCTCATTTGATCAGCAACTCAAAAGTTTAAGTAGTTTCGAAGTTATTAGTGAAAGGTAACCATCATTTACATATCACAGATAAAGATATTAATTGTACTTTTTACTGAACAAGAAACAAATTGTGCAGTCTGTCAGAGAAAACACTTGCCCATTCTTACAACAGCTCAAAAAATTTAGTTGAGGAGAAGAAGCAGTCTTATAGGCACTGTGTACCTTTTAGAAGTAGACTGTGGTGATAATGAAGGTTGCTGATAGATGTAACTTTTTTGTTTTCATTTTATTTCTCTTATTAAATTTTTTATCATTGAAAACGTTTTTACATTTAAATATATTCTGATCTATTCTTTCTCTCCCACAACTTCTTCCAAACATTCTCATTCTCCTTACCCACATAACCTTAAATTCTTTCTGAAAAACAAACAAAATCCAAATAAAACAAAATTCCCCCTGAAAGAAAACAAAATAAAACTATACCCAAAAAGAAAGAAATAAAAACACTGAACTACAACCAAATAAAAGCACACGCACACACACCCCCCCCCCCACCCCCCCCCCCCACACACACCCCAATAAAACTGTGGAGTCTATTACATGTTGGTCAACTACTCTTTCATGTGAAAACTTTCCTGGAGTGGTTGATATATCCGAGGTCACATTGGAGACCATGGGTTTTCCCTTTTCCAGGAGGTATATATGACAGTTTATATATACCTGTACCTTTGTTAACCTTTACCCTAGTGGCTAGATTTTCATGCATTCATTTTTAAAAAATATAACAAAATAAAGTACAATCTGATGAAGTAATATTATCCCCTCAAAGTTGGACAAGACAAACCAACAGAAGGAAATCAGCACAAGAGAAGGCACAAGCAGAGACCCACCTGTTCGAACACCCAGGAAGACCACAAAATCACTAAACTCTATACCCCTAACATATAAGCAGAGGATTGGTGCAGACTGGTGTGGCACTATGCATGCTGCTCCAGTCTGTGGGTTCATATGAGCTTTTTTTTTTTTAAATTTATTTTGCAATACAATTCAGTTCTACATATCAGCCACAGATTCCCTTGTTCTCCCCCCTCCCGTCCCCCTCACCTTCCCCCCAACCCCCCCCATTCCCATCTCCTCCAGGGCCAAGCCTTCCCCACAGACTGAGGTCAACCTGGTAGACTCAGTCCAGGTAGGTCTAGTCCCCTCCTCCCAGGCCGAGCCAAACAATCCTGCATAGGCCCCAGGTTTCAAACAGCCAACTCATGCAATGAGCACAAGATCTGGTCCCACTGCCTGGATGCCTCCCAAACAGATCAAGCCAATCAACTGTCTCACCCATTCAGAGGGCCTGATCCAGTGGGGACCCCTCAGCCATTGGTTTCATATGAGCTTTTTTATGTTGATGTGGATGGTCATATTTTCTTAGTGTCCTCCCTCCTCTCTGGTTCTAACATTCTCTCCTCCTCCTCCTCCTCCTCCTCCTCCTCCTCCTCCTTTCTTTGAGCTCTAAAGTGAGAGATTTGGTGGAGACATATCATGTAGGGTTGATTGTTCAAAAATATCTCAAACTTTGAGTATTGTCTGCCTGTGGATCTCTATTTTTGTTCCCAACTTCTTTGGGAGAAATCTTCTCTGATAATGGCTGAACAAGGCACTAATCTGAGCAAAGCAGAACACCATTCATAGTCATTTTTTCACTAATTTTTTAGACCAGTACTACTTGGTTTTACCCTAGGTCCCCAGGCTATCTGGTCTCTGGTCAACAAAGCAGTGTCAGGTATGTTTCATCTCGTGGAGTGGGCCTTAAGTAAAATCCATTATCAGTTGGTTACTCCCATGAGCTTTGTGGCAACATTGCCCTAGCATATCTTGCAGGTGAGACTATGTAATTGGACATTTTTTGTCCTAACTGCCTAGTCCTGGATAACCAACTCAGAGCCTGAATGTGAATTCGAAATGCTTGGCTGATAGCTCAGGCTTATTGCTAGCTAACTCTCACCTTTAAATTAACCCATTTTTTTTTACATTTTTACAATAATAATTTAATGAATATACTGTAATATATTTCTACTTGTTGTTTGAGAAATGCATAGGATGCATTTTGAAGATATTCACCACCCAATTCCTCCCATTTTGTCATCCCAAGTCTGCCTCTACATCTGTGATGCCCAACTTATATCTTCTTCATTACATTAATTTTTTTTTTTACTTTTCCAATTTTTTTTTATTTTGCAATACAATTCAGTTCTACATATCAGCCATGGATTCCCTTGTTCTCCCCCCCTCCCATCCCCCTCACCTTCCCCCCAGCCCCCCCCATTCCCATCTCCTCCAGGGCAAAGCCTTCCCCACAGACTAAGATCAACCTGGTAGACTCAGTCCAGGCAGGTCCAGTCCCCTCCTCCCAGGCCGAGCCAAGCAATCCTGCATAGGCCCCAGGTTTCAAACAGCCAACTCATGCAATGAGCACAGGACCTGGTCCCACTGCCTGGATGCCTCCCAAACAGATCAAGCCAATCAACTGTCTCACCCATTCATAGGGCCTGATCCAGTGGGGACCCCTCAGCCATTGGTTCATAGTTCATGTGTTTCCATTCATTTGGCTATTTGTCCCTGTGCTTTATCTAACCTTGGTCTCAACAATTCTCGCTCATATAAACCCTCCTCATTCTCGCTAATTGGACTCCCAGAGATCCACCCAGGGCCTAGTCATTGATCTCTGCATCCAGATCCCTCAGTAGTTGGATGAGGTTTCTAGCATGACAATTAGGGTGTTTGGCCATCCCATCACCAGAGTAGGTCAGTTTGGGCTGTCTCTTGACCATTGCCAGCAGTCTATTGTGGAGGTATCCTTGTGGATTTCTGTGGACCTCTCTAGCACTTTGCTTCTTCCTATTCTCATGTGGTCTTCATTTACATGGTCTCCTATTCCTTGTTCTCCCCCTCTGTTGTTGATCCAGCTGGGATCTCCCGCTCCCCTAAGCTCTCTTTCCCTTGACCCTTGCCTTTCATTACCCCCCACTCACGTCCAGGCTGTTCATGTAGATCTCATTCCATTTCTCTGTCATTGGGCGATCCCTGTGTCTTTCTTGGGGTCCTGTTTTCCAGGTAGCCTCCCTGGTGATGTGAGTAGCAGACAAGTCATCCTTGTTCCACATCTAGTATCCTGCTATGAGTGAGTAATACCATGTTTGTCTTTCTGAGTCTGGGTTACCTAACTCAGGATGATTTTTTCTAGATCCATCCATTTGTCTACAAACCTCATGATGTCATTGTTTTTCTCTGCTGAGTAGTATTCCATTGTGTATATGTACCACATTTTGTTTATCCATTCTTCAGTTGAAGGGCATCTAGGTTGTTTCCATGTTCTGGCTATTACAAACAATGCTGATATGAACATAGCTGAACAAGTGCTCTTGTGGTGTGGTTGAGCATTCCTTGGGTATATGCCCAAGAGTGGTATAGCTGGATCTTGGGGGAGATGGATTCCCAATTTTCTAAGAAAGCGCCATATTGATTTCCAAAGTGGTGGTACAAGCTTGCATTCCCACCAGCAGTGGAGGAGAGTTCCCCTAGCTCCACATCCTCTCCAGCATAAGGTGTCTTCAGTGTTTTTGATCTTATAGTCCTATACTATCTTGGAAAAGTTCAGCAGTCACTTGTCTTGCATCCTCCTGGTCCAGTTTATACAGTAGCTCTCAGCAGTTGAAGCAAGGGCAGTTTCTTTACCCCGTGGCCAGCTTTCACCATAAAAGAACAAACTTCATATGGAGTTTCTTTGATACCCATCATCCTTTTTGGAGTAATTGGTGCTGCCAGGAGCAGAGATGTCTCACCATCAAGAAAAGTCTAGGTTCTTAAAACATTTTAAATATCATATTCTGTGAAGTGTTTGAAGATTGCCTATATATCTGGAATATATCTCTTTTTACGTAGAAGACCTAACTAACGTGATTATAAGTTTGTTATTATAGATGGCTATAAATCTGTATTTCTTAACTATATATTACACTTTAAAATTAGTTGCATAAACATAATACCTGAAACGAGTAGAAATATACACACAGTATCATAAAATTAACTTTAAATTTGTAGCAATAAACCAAAATCCATACCAATGTAAAATACATAAGATTAATTCTTGGTTTTTGGGTTAAAGTAGATTCAATAATGTACCATTTTATCCTATCATTTCTCTATTTCTCCTTTTTCTTTTCAGAACAAGATTCCTGAATATAATTTTCTTGTTTAGCTTTTTTCCTGATCATTACGTATTACAATTTGTATCTAACTTCCCAAACGATGACAAACATTCATAATTTATTTTTGGGAACGTGGATGTGGTTCTGTAGACTACTTCCTATTGACTGTGGGTGCTGGTAATCTTTTGTGGATCCTGAGAAAATTTAGGATTATGGTCACATCATGACTGAAGTACTCTGTGAGGTTGGATTATCTCAGCCAGCAGCCTTGAAGTTGTTCTGATGCAGAACTCAGAGGGAACTGCAACAGAGGCACTCTCAAATGTTGCATCATCTGGGTTAATCTTTCCAATTGGAAATTATTCAGGGGGTCTTCCTCATTCAAACCTGATTTTTATTAACCTGGAATAAATCCAGAACCTCTCATTTCCTGTGGAAATAAAAGCAGATCCTCTTTCCCAAAGTAACATATCTTTTAACTTAAATTTTGATGTCAAGATAGTTTGAAAATATATAGGTTGGTTTAACCTAGAAGCTTTCATAATCAAATATCTCTTAGCAGTATCATTTATTAATGAGTAGTAAAAAATTAAGACAACACAATAACATACAGTATCCAGAATCTCTGTGTGTTTTCCATATTTATGTGGCTTATTATTTAAGGAATTTACTTTATTTTAAAGCTATGTTTTTTAATCAAGGACTATATATATTCTTTTTTTCTCTGTCCCAAGCCTATGCATATTTTTAAACACACTGTGACCTGTTTAGAGGCCCTTTTTGTCTGAATATGTCCTCACTGCACATTGATAAGCTTTTCTGTCTGCATGAACAAAAAAACTGCAGTGTAACTTAAATCATGGCATACTGGTGCTAGCTCCTCCCCCTTGGTTCACTGACAGTCTAGTTTCATGGCAGAGGCATGTTTACCACCAGCATTGTGAACCATGTTTACTTCCTGATCTCTGAGAAGTTTCTAGGTCCATGCTGCCATAATTTGCTATGTTTACATTTTTTAATAGTTATTACAGGCTGAGGGGACTTTCATTCCCAATTCAGTCTATTTGGTGTTTTGTATGCTTCTTTCACTTTGATGGGCATGTCCTTCTTTAGGTTAGAGAATTTTTTCTATGATTTTGTTGAAAATATTTTCTGTGTCTTTGACCTGGGTTTTCTTCTTCTTCCTCTATTCTTACTATTAGACTTGTTCTTTTCATAGTGTCCCAGATATCCTACATGTTTTGTCACAGGAATTTTTTAGATTTAACCTTTTCTTTGACAAATGTATCAATTTCTTCTATGTTGTCTTCAATGCCTGAGATTCTCTCGTCCATTTCTTGTATTGTATTCGTGAAGCTCACATCTGAGATTCCTGTTTGAGTTCCTAAGTTTTTCTTTTGCAGATTTCATTCAGTTTGGGTTTTCTTGATTTATTCTATTTCCATTTTCAGATCTTTTATTCATTTCCTTCCACTGTTTGTGTTTTCATAGATTTCATTATGGGATTTATTTTGTCCATCTTTAAGGACCTCTATTATCCCCATACAGGCTATTTTAGGGTCATTTTCTTATTCTGCAGCTATGCTGAAATACTCAGTGCCTGTTGTAGTATGGTTTCTGGGTTCTAGTGAAGACATACTGTCTTGGATGTTATTGACTGTGATTTTAGGTTATCATCTAGGTATTTGGGATTGGGAAAATTGTAATTCTAGGTGGTGATATCTGGTGTTGTCTTTGTTGTGTGGTGTGTCCTTCCTTACTTTTTGTTGCTCTGTCTCAGTCTTAGGAGAGTGTGGTGGCTATGTGTTGGTAGTAAATTCTTCTGGGATCCTGATAAGTGTGGCCACTGGGGGTTCCAGGTATAGAAAGCTGACACTTAGCAATGGGGATCGTCTAGGAGAGGGTCATAAGAAGGTCCATAGGAGGGAAGAGAGCAGAGTTTTCTACAGGAGCTGCTTAGTTAGTCACCTGAGAATGGGGCCACTGGGTGAGGTCAGGCTACTGCAGAAGGTTCAATATAAATCTGTGAATAAGCCTGAGGAATATACTTGGAAGAATGGAGGGAGAGATGAAGATCTGCAGTCAGCCTATTGGTTTTCCTGGTTAGAGTGCCTGTAGGTGCTTAGGGAGTGTCTTCTGGATTTAAGGATTTGCTAAGACAAAACAATGAGCAGGGGGAAGGAACTTTGGAGGTTAATCTTTGTGTTATTCATATGAGACAGTGACATTTAGGGGAAGGAGACTTTAGCAGGTATTCTACACAGAGCTGGGAAGAAGACTAGGAGACTGGACTTGAATGAGCAAATGGAGACGTGACGATCTGCATTTAGCCTAACTGCTTCCCTGCTCAGCTTGGCCTGTGGATTCCCAGAGAATGCATGAAGGAGCTGAGGTGTACAACAAATCAATGCGTTGGTGTAGGGATGTTATGAGGGGTAGCTGATGCAGTTGTTCTGCTTACAGAGCTGGGGATAAAGCTAAGGGATTGGACTCAAAGGAATGAGGAGAAGGTCAAAATCTATAGCTAGTTTACTTCCTACCTGGCCACAGTGATCTTTGGTTTGCAAATGAGGGCCTGTTGGAGTTGGATGTTGGGATAGTACAGTGAATTGCAGGACTGAGGTTAGAAGATCTGTGAAATCCACTCTAGTCTGGGGGGAGTTTCCACAGATTCTCTGTGGCATAACTGGGCATGAGACTGGGGTATTGGATCTAGAGGAGCACAGTGAAAGGTAAAAATCTGCAGTCAGCCTACCTGCTTCCCTGGCAGGAGTCAAAAAATAATTCTTTTTTTATAATTTGATTTAATATTACATATCAGCTGCGGATTCCCCAGTCCTCCCTCCTCCTGCCCCCCCCCCCGGCTCTCCCCCCAGCCCACCTCCCAATCCCATCTCCTCCAGGGCAAGGACTCCCCTGGGGATTCAGCTCAACCTGGTAGATTCAGTCCAGGCAGGTCCAGTCCCCTCCTCGCAGGCTGAGCTAAGTGTCCCTGCATAGGCCCCAGGTTCCAAGCAGCCAGCTCATGTACTAAGGACAGGTCCCAGTCCCAGTGCCTGGGTGCCTCCCTAACAGTTCAAGCTGATCAACTGTCTCACTTATCCAGAGGACCTGATCCATTTTGGGGTTCCTCAGCTATTGGTTCATAGTTTATGTGTTTCCACTAGTTTGGCTATTCGTCCCTGTGCTTTTTCCAATCTTGGTCTCAACAATTCTCGCTCATACAATCACTCCTCTTTCTTGGCAATTGGACTCCTGGAGCTCCACCTTGGGCCTGGGCATGGCTCTCTGCATCTGCTTCCATCAGTCATTGGTTGAGATTTCTAGCATGACAGTTAGGGTGTTTGGCCATCCGATCACCAGAGTAGGTCAGTTCAGGCTGTCTCTTAACCATTGCCAGCAGTCTATTGTGAAGGTATCTTTATGGATTTTTTGGGACCTGTCTAGCACTTTGCTTCTTCCTATTCCCATGTGGTCTTCATTTATCATGGTCTCTTTTTCCTTGTTCTCCCTCTCTGTTCTTGATCCAACTGGGGTCTCTCGCTCCCTTAAGCTCTCTTTCCCTCGACCCTCGCCCTTCATTACCCCCACTCATGACCAGGCTGTTCATGTAGATCTCTTCCATTTCTCTGTCACTGGGCAATCCCCGTGTCTTTCTTGGGGTCCTGTTTTCCAGGTAGCCTCCTTGAAGTTGTGAGTAGCAGTGTAGTCATCTTTGTTTTACATCTAGTATCCTCCTATGAGTGAGTACATACCATGTTTATCTTTCTGAGTCTGGGTTACCTCACTCAGGATGATTTTTTCAAGATCCATCCATTTGCCTGCAAACCTAATGATGTCATTGTTTTTCTCTGCTCAGTAGTACTCCATTGTGTATATGTACCACATTTTGTTTATCCATTCTTCAGTTGAAGGGCATCTAGGTTGTTTCCAGGTTCTGGCTATTACAAACAATGCTGATATGAACATAGCTGAGCAAGTGCCCTTGTGGTATGATTAAGCATTCCTTGGGTATGCCCAAGAGTGGGATAGCTGGGTCTTGAGGGAGATTGATTCCCAGTTTTCTAAGTAAGTGCCATATTGATTTCCAAATGGCTGTACAAGCTTGCATTCCCACCAGCAGTGGAGGAGAGTTGCCCTTGCTCCACATCCTCTCCAGCACAAGGTGTCTTCAGTGTTTTTGATCTTAGCCATTCTGACAGGCATAAGGTGGTACCTCAGAGCTGTTTTGATTTTCATTTCCCTGATGATTAGGGATGTTGAGTAATTCCTTAAATGTCTCTCAGCCATTTGAACTTCCTCGGTTGAGAATTCTCTGTTTAGTTCTATAGCCCATTTCTTAATTGGACTGTTGGGCATTTTGATGTTTAATTTCTTGAGTTCTTTATATATTCTGGATATCAGCCCTCTGTCAGATGTGGGGTTGGTGAAGACCTTTTTCCATTCTGTAGGCTGTCGCTTTGTCTTGTTGACCATGTCCTTTGCTCTATAAAAGCATCTCAGTTTCAAGAGGACCCATTGATTGATTGTTTCTCTCAGTGCCTGTGCTACTGGTGTTATATTTAGGAAGTGATCTCCTATGCCAATGTGTTCAAGACTACTTCCTACTTTCTCTTCTATCAGGTTCAGAGTAACTGGATTCATGTTGAGGTCTTTGATCCATTTGGACTTAAGTTTTGTGCATGGTGACAGATATGGATCTATTTGCAGCATTCTACAATTGACATCCAGTTATGCCAGCACCATTTGTTGAAAATGCTTTCTTTTTTCCATTGTGCACTTTTGGCTTCTTTGTCAAAAATTATATGTTCATAGGTGTGTGGATTAATGTCAGGGTCTTCAATTCGATTCCATTGGTCCACATGTTGGTTTTTATGCCAGTTCCATGCTGTTTTTATTACTGTAGCTCTATAGTAGAGCTTGAGGTGAGGGATTGTGATGCCTCCAGAGGTTGTTTTCTTGTACAGGATTCTTTTGGCTATCCTGAGTTTTTTGTTCTTCCATATGAAGTTGAGTATTATTCTTTCCAGATCTGTGAAGAATTGTGTTGGTATTTTGATGGGGATTGCATTGAATCTGTAGATTGCTTTTGGTAAGATTGCCATTTTTACTATGTTAATCCTGCCTATCCATGAGCATGGTAGATCTTTCCATTTTCTGACATCTTCTTCAATTTCTTTTTTTGGGGACTTAAAGTTCTTGTCATATAAGTCCTTCACTTGCTTAGTTAGAGTTACCCCAAGGTATTTTATATCATTTGTGGCTATTGTAAAAGGTGATGTATCTCTGATTTCCTTCTCAGCCTGTTTGTCAATTGTATATAGGAGGGCTACTGATTTTTTTGAGTTGATCTTGTATCCTGCTATGTTGCTGAAGGTGTTTATAAGCTGTATCAGTTCCTTGGTTGAATTTTTGGGGTCACTCATGTATACTATCATGTCATCTGCAAACAGGGAAAGCTTGACTTCTTCCTTTCCAGTTTGTATCTCCTTAATCTCCTTATGTTGTCTTATTTCTTTGGCTAGAACTTCAAGTACTATATTGAATAAGTATGGGGAGAGTGGACAGCCTTGCCCTGTTCCTGATTTTAGTGGAATTGCTTTGAGTTTCTCTCCATTTAATTTGATGTTGGCTGTTGACTTGTTGTAAATTGCCTTTATTATGTTTAGGTATGTTCCCTGTATTCCTGATCGCTCCAAGACCTTTATCATGAAGGGGTGTTGGATTTTGTCAAATGCCTTTTCTGCATCTAGTGAGATGATCATGTTGTTTTTTTCTTTGAGTTTGTTTATGTGGTGTATTACATTGATGGACTTTCTTACGATGAATCACCCTTGCATCCCTGGGATGAAGCCTACTTGACCATGGTGGATAATTGTTTTGATGTGTTCTTGGAGTCTGTTTGCCAGTATTTTATTGAGTATTTTTGCATCAATGTTCATGTGGGAGATCAGTCCACAGTTCTCTTTCTTTGTTGCATCTTTGTTTGGTTTAGGAATCAGGGTAATTGTAGCCTCATAGAAGGAGTTTGGTAATGTTCCTTCTGTGTCTATTGTGTGGAACAATATAAATAGTATTGGTATTAACTCTTCTTTGAAGGTCTTGTAGAATTCTGCACTGAAATCATCTGATCCTGGGTTTTTTTTGGTTGGGAGACTTTTAATACTGATTCTATTTCCTTAGGGGTTACTGGAATATTTAAATAGTTTATCTGGTCTTGATTTACCTTAGATGTGTGGTACCTATCCAGAAAACTATCCATTTCTTTTTCCAGTTTTGTGGAGTAGAGGTTTTTGAAGTATGACCTGATGATTCTCTGGATTTCCTCATTGTCTGTTGTTATGTCCCACTTTTCATTTCTGATTTTTTTTAATTTGGATGCTCTCTCTCTGTCTTTTGGTTAGTTTGGATAAGGGCTTGTCTATCTTGTTGATTTTCTCAACAAACCAACTCTTTGTTTCATTAATTTTTTGTATTGTTCTCTGTGTTTCTATTTTATTGATTTCAGCTCTCAATTTGATAATTTCCTGGCATCTATTTCCTGGGAGACTTTGCTTCTTCTTGTTCTAGAGCTTTAGGTGTGCTGTTAAGTCACTTGTGTGAGATTTCTCCAACTTATTTATGTGGGCATTTAGTGCTATGAATTTCCCTCTTATCACTGCTTTCGTAGTATCCCATAAGTTTTTGTATGTGGTGTATTCATTTTCATTGATCTCTAGGAAGTCTTTAATTTCTTTCTTTATTTCTTCCTTAACCCATTGGTGATTCAGTTGGGTATTATTCAGTTTCCATGAGATTGTAGGTTTTCTGTAGTTTTTGTTGTTGTTGAAATCCAACTTTAGACCATGGTGGTCTGATAGAACACAGGAGGTTATTCCAATTGTTTTGTATCTGTTTAGATTTGTTTTGTGGCCAAGTATGTGTTCGATTTTAGAGAAGGTTCCATGGGGTGCTGAGAAGAAGGTATACTCTTTTTTTGTTAGGATGGAATGTTCTGTAGATATCAATTAAGTCCATTTGAGACATAACATCAGTTAAGTCCTTTATTTCTCTGTTAAGTTTCGATTTGGCAGATCTGTCCAGTGGTGAAAGTGGGGTGTTGAAGTCTCCCACTATTAATGTGTGGGGTTTCATATGTGATTTAAGCTTTAGAGTAATGTTTTTTTCTTTGTCTTTTTTTTTTACATATGTGTTTGCCCTTGTGTTTGGGGCATAAATGTTCTGAATTGAAGCTTCATGTTGCTGGATCTTTCCTGTGATGAGTATGTAATGCCCTTCTTGATCTCTTTTGATTGATTTTAGTTTGAAGTCTATTTTGCTGGATATTAGAATGGCTACACCCGCTTCCTTCTTAAGACCATTTGATTGGAAAGTCTTTTCCCAGCCTTGTATTCTTAGGTAGTGTATATCTTTGAATTTGAGGTGTGTTTCTTTTATGCAGCAGAAAGATGGGTCCTGCTTTTGTATCCATTCTGTTAGCCTGTGTCTTTTTATAGGTGAATTAATTCCATTGATATTAAGGGATATTAGTGACCAGTGATTGTTCATTCCTGTTTTTTTTTTTTTGGTGGTAGTGTGTGTGTACTTCTCTTCTTGGAGTTTTACTGCTGTGGGTTTATCTGACTACCTTAGGTTAGAATTTTCCTTCTAGTGCTTTCTGTAGGACTGGGTTTGTGGATAAGTATTTTTTAAATCTGGCTTTGTCTTGGAATGTCTTCTTCACTCTGACTATGATGATTGAAAGTTTTGCTGGGTATATTAGTCTAGGCTGGCATCCATGGTCTCTTAGTGTCTGCATTACATCTATCCAGGTCCTTCTGGTTTCAAAGTCTCCATTAAGAAATCGGGTGTTATTCTGATGGGTTTGCCTTTATAAGTCACTTGGCCTTTCTCCTTTGCTGTTCTTAATATCCTTTCTTTATTCTGTACATTTAGTTGTTTAATTATTATGTGGCGAGGGAAATTTTTTTTTGGGTTCTAGTCTGTTTGGTGTTCTATAGGCTTCTTGTATCTTCATAGGCATTTCCTTCTTTAAGTTGGGAAAGTTTTCTTCTATGATCTTGTTGAATATATTTTCTGTGCCTTTGAGTTGGTATTCTTCTCCTTCTTCTATCCCTATTATTCATAGGTTTGGTCTTTTTATGGTGTCCTAAATTTCCTGGACATTTTGGGTCATGACTTTGTTGGCTTTAGTGTTTTCTTTGACTGATGAATCTATTTCTTCTACTTTATCTTCAATGCCAGAAATCTGCTCTTTCATCTCTTGCATTTTGTTGGTTATACTTGCATCTGTATTTCCTGTTTGTTTACCCAGATTTTCTATTTCCAGTATTTCCTCTCTTTGTGTCTTCTTCATTTTTCTATTTCTCTTTTCAGGTCTTGGACTGTTTCCCTCATCTGTTTCATTGCTTTTTCATGGTTTTCTTTCAGGGATTTATTGTTTTCTTCTGCTTTATTTGTCTTTTCTTCTAGTTTTTTTTTTTTTACAGTGTTCTTCCCATTTTTTGGTTGTGTGTTCCTCAGTTTCATTTTTGATTTCTTCTTTATAGGCCTCTAATATCTTCATGATGATATTCTTAATGTTGCTTTCTTCTGCTTCTTCCATTTTGTGATGTTCATGTCTTGCTGTTGGAGGAGGGCTAGGTTCTGGTGTTGCTGTATTGCTGTTTATTTTGTTGTATGTACTTCTGCTTTGTTTTCTGCCCATCTCCTCATGGATTCATTCTTGGTCTTATCAGCACTCTTGGTCCAGACAGAGCTGACAGATTCGGCATTTCAGGAAGCTTCTCTGTTCCAGATGGGCACTGGGGGCTGGTCTCCAATTCTCAGGAAGTAGGGGGGTTTGTCTCGGGCAGATGGGTGTGGGGGCAGGGCATGTAGACTGCATGGTCTGCCAGGGGGATCTTGGAGAAGGGGAACCTTCCCGGGGGACCCAGCTTGATGGCCGGAAACTGGGGCCAAGTTGGGCAGGTCTTCCCTGGAATGGCTCATGCCCAAGGATGGGACCTAGGGGCAGGCCTCTCTGGGTATGACCCCAGGCACTCACCTCTGGTCCAGTTGGGCACTGGGGGCTGGTCTCCAATTCTCCGGAATTGGGGGTTTCCTCGGGCAGATGGATGTGGGGACAGTGTGTGTAGACTGCAGGGTCTGCCGGGGATCTTGGAGAAAAGGAACTCTCCCAGGGGCCCCACCTGATGGCCAGAAACTGGGGCCAAGTTGGGCAGGTCTTCCCCAGAATGGCTGGTGCCCAGGGATGGGACCTAGGGGCAGGCCTCTCTGGTATGACCCTAGGCACTCACCTCTGGTCCAGATGGGTGCTGAGGGCTCCAAAATATAATCCTTACTGAAAAATATTAAGGAGTATAAAAACAGGAAAACTGGATTATTCAAAAGGAATTTGATCCCTTAATGGTATCATCCAGGAACAGAAAGTTTTCACATAAGTAGCAATATAAAAGACTCTTTTGTCTTTTTTTCTTTTTATTAAGAGTTTTCTATGCATTTTACATATCAACCATGGATACCCTTGTCCTCTCTCCTCTCACCCCCCAGAATTACCCCCAACCCACCCCCCATTCCCACCTCCTCCAAGGTAAGGTCTCTCCTTGGGAGTCAGCAGAGCCTGGTACATTCAGTTGAGGCAGGTCTAATCCTCTCCTACCTGCACCAAGGCTGGGCAAAGTGGCTCAGCATAGGCACTAGGTTCCAAAAAGCTGGCTCATGCACTAAGGGCAGGTCCTGATCTCACTGCCTGGGGGCCCCCTAAAGAGTTCAAGCTGAACAACTGTCTCACTTATCCAGAGGGCCTATTCCAGTTCCATCGGGGTTCCTCAGCTATTGGTTTACAGTTCATGTTTTTCCACTAGTTTGGGTAGTTGTCTCTGCAATTTTTCCAATCATGGTCTTGATATTTTTTTGCTCATATAATATCTCCTCTTTCTCATCTATTGGACTCCTGGAGCTCCACCTGGGGCTTGGCCATGGATCTCTGCATCTGCTTCCATCATCACTGGATGAAGGTTCTATGATGACAGTTAGGTTGTTCGGCCATCCGATAACCAGGTCAGTTTGGGCTTTCTCTCGACCATTGCCAGTAGTCTATAGTGGAGTCATCTTTGTGGATTCATGGGGACCTCTCTAGCACTCTGCTTCTTATTTCCATGGTGTGTTCATTTATCATGGTATCTATTTCCTTGTTCTCCCACTCTGTTCCTGATCCAGCTAGGACCTCCTGCTCCCCTAAACTCTCTTTCCTATGATCCTTGCCCTTCATTACCCACCCTCCTTACCCCCAGTTTGCTCATGTAGATCTCATTCATTTTTCCATCGCTGGGCGATCCCTGTGTCTTTACTAGGGTCATCTCTACTAGCTGGCCTCCCTGGAGTTGTGAGTCTAGTATCTAGTTGTGAGTCTAGTATTATGTCTAGTATCCACTTATGAGTGAATACATACCATAGTTGTCTTTCTGAGTCTGTGTTACCTCACTCAGGATGAATTTTTCTAGTTCCATCCATTTGCCTGTAAACCTCATGATGTCATTGTTTTCCTCTGCTGTGTAGTAATCCATTGTGTATATGTACCACATTTTCTTTATCCATTCTTCAGTTGAAGGGCATCTAGGTGGTTTCTAGGTTCTAGCTACTACAAATAATACTGCTATGAACATAGTTAAGCATGTGCCCTTGTGGTATGATTGAGCATTCCTTGGGTATATGCCCAAGAGTGGCATAGCTGGGTCTTGAGGGAGATTGATTCCCAATTTTCTGAGAAAGCACCACACGGATTTCCAAAGTGGCTGTACCAATTTGAATTCCCACCAACAGTGTAGGAGTGTTCCCCTTGCTCCACATCCTCTCCAGAATAAGCTGTCTTCAGTGTTTTTAATCTTAGCCATTCTGACAGGTGTAAGGTGGTATATCAGAGTTGTTTTGATTTGCATTTCCATGATGACTAAGGATATTGAGCAGTTCCTTAAGTGTCTTTAAGCCATTTGAGAGATTCTTCTGTTGAGAATTCTCTGTTTAGCTCTCTAGCCCATTTTTTTTTGTTTTTTCGAGACAGGGTTTCTCTGTGTAGCTTTGTGCCTTTCCTGGAACTCGCTTTGGAGACCAGGCTGGCCTCGAACTCACAAAGATCCGCCTGGCTCTGCCTCCCAAGTGCTGGGATTAAAGGCGTGCGCAACCACCGCCCGGCTACTCTAGCCCATTTTTTTAATTGGACTGTTAGATATTTTGATTTCTAGTTTCTCGAGTTCTTTATATATTCTGGATATCAGCCCTCTGTCAGATGTGGGGTTGGTTAAGATCTTTTCCTATTCTGTAGGCTGTCATTTTGCCTTATTGACTGTGTCCTTTGCCCTGCAAAAGCTTCTCAGTTTCAAGAGGAGCCATTTATTAATTGTTGCCCTCAGTGTCTGTGTACTGGTGTTATATTTAGGAAGTGATCTTTGGTGCCGATGCATTCAGGACTACTTCCTACTTTCTCTTCTATCAGGTTCAGTGTAACTGGATTTATGTTGTGATCTTTGACTTAAGTTTTGTGCATGGCAACAGATATGGATTTATTTGCAATCTTATACATGTTGACATCCAGTTATGCAAGCACCATTTGTTGAAGATGCTTTCTCTTTTTCATTGTTCAATTTTTGCTTCTTTTTCAAAAATTCGGTGTTCAAACATATGTGGATTAATGTCAGGGTCTTCAGTTCAGTTCCATTGGTCTATATGTCAGTTTTTATGCCAGTACCAAGCTGTTTTTATTACTGTAGCTCTATAATAGATCTTGAAGTCAGGGATTGTGATGCCTCCAGAGGTTGTTTTCTTGTACAGGATTCTTTTGGCTATCTTGGGTTTTTTGTTTTTCCATATGAAGTTGAGTATTGTTCTTTCCAGGTCTGGAAGAATTGTATTGGGATTTGGTGGGGATTGCATTGAATCTGTAGATTGCTTTGGTAAGATTGCCATTTTTACTATGTTAATCCTGCCTTTCCATGAGCATGGGAGATCTTTCCATTTTCTGATATCTTCTTCAATTTCTTTCTTCGGGAACTTAAAGTTCTTGTCATATAGGTCCTTCACTTGCTTAGAGGTACTCCAAGGTATTTTATATTATTTGTGGCTATTGTAAAGCGTTGTATTTCTCTGATTTCTTTCTAAGCCCATTTGTCATTTGTATATAGGAGGGATACTGATTTTTTTGAGTTAATCTTGTATTCTGCCACATTACTGAAGGAGTTTATAAGCTGTAAGAGTTCCTTGGTCGAATTTTTGGAGTCACTTATGCATACTATCTTGTCATCTACAAGTAGTAAAAGTTTGATTTCTTCCTTTCCAATTTGTATCCCCTTGATATTCTTTTGTTGTCTTATTGCTCTAGCTAGAACTTCAAGTACTATATTCAATAAATATGGGGAAAGATATTTGCCTTGTCTTGTTCCTGATTTTAGCAGAATCGCTTTGAGTTTTTCTCCATTTAATTTGATGTTGACTGTTGGCTTGCTGTAAATTGCCTTTATTATGTTTAGGTATGTTCCCTGTATTCCTGATCTCTCCAAGACCTTTTCTCATGAAGGGGTGTTGGATTTTGTCAAAGGCCTTTTCAGTGTCTAATGAAATGATCATGTGTGTTTTTTCTTTCAGTTTGTTTATATGGTGTATTACATTGATAGACTTTTGTATGTCGAACCACCCTTACATCTCTGGGATTCATTGATTTCTTCCAATTTTTATTTTTCCTTTCCTTATTTCTTTATGGATTTCTTCCATTTTTTGTTTGCCTTTTCCTCAATTTGATTTTCATTTTTTCTTGAAAGGCTTCTAGCATCTTCATGATGCTGTTTTTAAGGCCGCTTTCTCTGCTTCTTCTACCTTGTGATGTTCAGGTCTTGCTGTTGGAGGAGGGCTAGGTTCTAGTGATGCTGTATTGCTCTTTATGTTGTTGTATGTATTTTTGCCTTGACATCTGCCCATCTCCTCCTCTAATAGGTATAAGAGGTGCCTGTGTCTGAGCGAGTTGCTATTGTCCCACTCTGAGCTTGTTGTGTCTGTGTCTCAGGGGGCCCCTCTGGGTCCAATGTTAGATCTTGGTCTAATTGGAACAGGCAGATTCTGTGTCTCAGGGAGCTGCTCTTGGGTCAACCCAAGCTTGTTGATTCTGTGACTCACAGAGCCACTCTTGGTCTAATCAGTGCTTTGGTCCAGTCAGAGCTGACAGATCCTGTGTTTCAGGAATCCTGTCTTGGTCCAATGAGAGGTGGCAGATTCTTCATCTCAGAAAGCCACTCTTGGTTTAATGAGGGGTGGCAGATTCCCTGTCTCAGGAGGTTACTCTTGTTCCAATGAGAGCTCTTTGTCCAATGAGGGCTGGCGGTTTCGTTTCCATGTCTTGGGAAGTGGCTGGGGTCTCAGTCGAGTGTGTATGGGGGCAGGGCATGTAGATTGCAGGGTCCACTGGGGGGGACTTGTTGAGGGCGGCCTTCCTGCAGGAGCCCTGCCTGCTAGCCAGCAAATGGGACAGAGATGGGTGGGGGTTTCCGGGGACCAGCTGTGTTCCAGTGATGGGTCCATGGGGCAGGACTCTCTGGGTATGAGCAGAGTCACTCACCTCTTGGTCCAATCGACTCTTTTGTCTTTTATAAAGTCTTTTACTTTCTCATCATAAAATTCAATATTCCCCAGGAAGCTTCCCTACTAAGATGTCTCTGTTGCATTGTAGTGCAGTTTCTCAAAAGTCTCCTGTCCAACCATTCAACACATTCTTTTCTGTTATTGCCATGGTTGTTTACCTTCCAATAATATATTAACTGAATCTGTGATAAAATATGTAATAAAAGTTTTGAGACAATGATATCTTCAAGCCCCCAGAAAAAGAGCTGGAATTCAAAGGCAGAAAGGCAGAGAGTCTGCCTTCTTGTGACTATTTCCTAGTATTAACCCAGTTGTGGCAGTGCACAGTTGTAATTCCAGAATATGGGTATGTGAAGTAGGAAGATTGTGAATGTGATGCCCATCTGAGTTATAGCATGAGATTATAACTGAAAACAAACTAATATTTCCCAGAAGTATCCCCAAGTAATAATTATTGAGATCAGTCTTATGAAAGAGTAAAACTATATTATTCTCATTTACCCATAGAATACAGTATTACATGATGTAAACATTAACCCCTCTCATATTCTTTGTGCACATTGCCTTCATTTCCATGGATCATTGTCTAGAATTATTTCTATAAATCTCTTTGAACATCACAGGGCAGATTGGGTATGGTGGTGCACACCTTTAATGCCAGCATTTAGGGGGCAAAGGCATGTAGGTGGATCTCTGACCTCTTTGAGCTTGAGGTCAGTCTCGTCTTCAGAGCAACTTCCATCCCACCAGACAGGGCTCCATAGTGAGACCCTCTCTCAAGAAAAACATCCCAATGCATTTAGTAGGTGGGTTGTCATAAACTTGTGAACACTACAGAGATGGAAGGAGGAGGATCAGCTGTTCAATGAACTCATCCACTAGGAAGTAAGTTTGAGAACAGCATCAGTTTTATGAAACCCTATCTCTAATATCCTTTCCTCCCTAGAAGAAATTACAGACTGTGTCTTTTAGGGCCACAGATCAGTCTCATTTCAAGCCCACTCAATATACGTATGCTGTGTGGGACTCCCGTCCTCTCAACATTCCCTGTACCTTTCCTAACCCCCTTTCAATGCTTTCTCATTTTATGGTGCCATTTTTTCTTCATGTCCCCTTTTCACCCTCCATCCATAGTTCCCATCTCTGCATCAGTTGTCTCAGAGCTTTCTGTTGATTACCTTCATTTTTGTTTCTTCTTCTTTTAGGATGAAAAGAGCACCATAAAGAAGATTTGTGACTTCCTAGGAAAGAAATTAGAGCCAGATGAGCTGGATATGGTCCTCAAGTACAGCTCCTTCCAAGCCATGAAAGAAAATAAAATGTCCAATTTAAGTCTGATCCCTGAAAATCTGGCTTCTAATGATTTGGTTCTCTTGAGAAAAGGTGAAGAAATTTTTGAGCTTTAAATTTGTCAGAACATGTGGAGGGCTTGTTGTTCCACTGAGACTCACAGACTTTAGAGGGGAATCATTCCATTGTGACAAGGTGGACTTCAGTAGCTCTGAAAGATGAGCACGTTGGGATCGCAGAGGGTTTTGTCTGGTATAATAAACGGAAAGCAAAAGGGTAGACATGTTGCAGTGAGACTTTGTAAGGCTCCCTGCATCATAGACCTCAACTCTAAAGGAAACAGTGTGTGGGACCAAAGATATATCAGGGATGATAACCACAGAAAACACTTCCATTCACGGCTGGAAAAGATGTTGAACATGCCAAGATTGCTGTCACACACCAGGCTGAGTATAGCCTCCATAAAGACTAAGCAAATTATTCATCAGGGTTACAACCTGATGGTACTTGCCAACCTAAATTTGGATTGCTGCAGGATCAGGGCTACTCAGTTTGTTCTGAACTGCCTCTCCAGGTATGGGAATATTCATCTTCTCTATGTCTGTGCTACCTCTCTATGCTGGGAGCAGATTGTGGGTGTGATTTCACAGCTGTAAAGTTGAGGAGCAACTTTGCCAGAAAGAACCACACCTGGAGTGTCACCTTTACCTAATTAACAAATAATTGGTGAGATGGGACTGGGCATTGAAGAAGGAATGAATTATATGTCAGGTCTTTGGGGACAAGTAAAGAAAATGGGTATATATGCAAGAAGGAGAGAGTTATGGGTTTAATTTTCTTCTCCTAATTTTCTTGACATGCTTCAGCCTTGATCTTCCATGCTCCTCCACTCTAGATTGTAAGGATCATGTCCTAGAATATAAAGACATCAGGAGTATACATGTAGATAAGTAAGTTAAAGTGGCTAGCAGATTGCATTTAATCCAATACTCCAGGTGTCCTCACAAGAGGATGTTTGGGCTCAGATTTAAGCACACATACATGTCACTTCAAGAATATTGTCATCTATACACTATGGAGTGAGACCCCTGGAGAATCCACTGCTATTGACAAATAACCTCAGACTCCTGTGCTTCAGACTCTGTGGAGACAGAGTTGTCTGTACTAGAACTGAGGTCCTACATAAGAAGAGAAGTTGCCTATTCTTGGATTTCCTGTAATGAATCAGAATTTGGCAGAGGTAAAACAGGATGTATACATAAAAGGCTTTAATGAAATGCCAAAAGGAATGAAATGTCTTGTTTAATAGGGAAAGACTATGGAAACTAAAAAGTAGAAGTTTTGTTAGAAACACAATGGAGCAGATTCAATAGAATTAAGGACACAATTCCATGAACAACTGTCATTTCCTCTTTTCCATGTAGATTCTTACAGGATGAGACCACAATGGGATTTTAGTTAAGTCACTTCCAAAACATAGTAATTTTTCATGTATCATATACCTTAGGAGGAATATATGTGTTTATATATGTGAATATATATATAAAGTTCTGTCAAAAAACTTGATCTGAGTCTATAAATAATTTGCAATTTAATTAGAGTAATTTTATATGACATTCATTTCTTTTGTATTTGAAGTTAACTTTTACTCTAGGGAATTATTTTTCTTCTACTCACTCTCATTATAAGCCGTAAGTCCCATTGGAAATCAGGTCATTGAAGGGGGAGACCAACTTCATTACTTCACTATAGTAATTACTCACCCCACCCTGATTCATGACTTCATTATAGAGGATGTTGGGAATCACTTTTAAAAGAATAAGACACATGAGGATAATGCTGGTCTTTTCAATCCCTACATCATATTGGTTCCTTTTTTAAATCTTGAAGGTATGAGTGATCAAAGATTAATTCTAAAATTAATTTAATTACTTACCATTAGATACCTAATTCTCTAAATCATAATGCATGAAAAGATTTGCTGTTATTCTGGCATTAAGTAGGAAGAATTCTCTAGACCTGTTTTCACTGTCCTTTAGTTGCTCTTCTCAGGACCAAAAAAAATACCTTTTGTTGCCTCTGGAGAGCTACTCTGAAGAGCTACTCTTTACCTGGGAGACTCAATCATCTGGCTAGGGGGATGAATCTGGTTTTAAGCTTTAAGCAATAATTATCTACAAACAATTTTGGTCCTTATGATTCCATATTTAGATACTGCAGGAAATACAGACCAGAGAGCTATTCATTCCCATTCATCCACTGTTCAGTTGACAGAACTTTTATAAAGACATTGTCACAATGAAGACATGTGGAAGGATACATCTTCTGACAAACTTCAAGAGTTTTGGACCTCATTACTTCATAGTGGATGTTTCCTAAACAGAATGCTTGAGCCATTAATCATTCTCACTGGTGTCCTTAGAAGGCATTAATCTGACACACAGAGGGAAGAATACCTAGAGAGAAGCCCACTATCTTCAGGCCAATAAAAAACCAGGGAAGGTCTGGACAACAACCTTTTGTGAGACCTGCAACCCCCAGAGCTATGATGAAGTTCCTTTCCAACAAGATTTATGCTCTGAAGACTTAGGGTTATCCTGTCCCCGGACACACCAGAGTTTGAGTAGATTTTTAGAAAGAATGAATGAAGAGAAATACATGCTTGTAAGGACCACAAGATTTTGACATAATTCGACTTAAAACTTCTTGTGTGTACCTGCAAAGACATGCTTCTCTCATCTGGACTGATTCAATCCAAGTGGGCAGCCATATTGAATTTACTGAGATTCTGGTAGCTCAGCGTCCAGTCTGGCTTATCAAGAGCCAGGTGTGCTTTGGGAAACAATAAAAAAAACTTACTCTAATAATGAAGATAATAACAAAGCTGAGAATAACACTGGATACCAATAGATTCCCATCTTATTAAGAAATTTTCTATTCATTTTACATACCAACCACAGATCCCCCCTCCTCCATCTTCCCGCCCCCTAGCCTCCCTCCCAACCCTCTCCCCATTCCCACTTCCTCCAAGTCAAGGTCTCCCATGGGGAGTCAGCACAGCCTAGTATATTCAGCTGAGGCAGGTCCAAGCCCCTACCTCCTGCAATAAGGCTTGTATAAGGTGTCACATCTTAGGTACTAGGCTCAAAAAAGCCTGCTCATGCATCAGAGATGGATCCTGATCTCCATGCCTGGGGTTCCCCAAACAGTTCAAGCTAAACAACTGTCTTGCATATCCAGAGAGCATAGTTCGGTCCCATGGGAACTCCACAGCTATTGGTCCACAGTTCATGAATTTTCATTAGTTTGGCTAGCTGTCTCTACGTTTTCCCATCATGATCTCAATGTCCTTTGCTTATAGAATCCCTCCTCTCTCTCATCCATTGGACTCCTAGAGCTAGACCTGGTGCCTGGCTGTGGATCTCTGCATCTGCTTTCATCAGTAACTGGATGAAGGCTATATGATGATAGTTAGGGTATTGACTAATCTGGTGACTGGAGTAGAGCAGTTCAGGCACCCTCTTCACTATTGCTAGTAGTTTAAGGTGGAGTTATCCTTGTGGATTACTGAGAACTTCCCTAACACCTTGTTTCTCCTTGTTTCCATGATGTCTCCATTTATCATGGTATCTCTTTCCGTGTTCTTCCATTCTGTCCCTGTTCCAGCTTGAAACTCCCATTTCCTTGTTCTCATCTCTCATCCCTTGCCCTCCATTACTCCCACCTCCCCAGTTTGGTCATGTAGATCTCATCTATTTTTTCCTTCTCTAGGCTAGCTGTATGTCCCTCTTTGGGTCCTCCTTGTTAGCTAGCTTCTCTGGAGCTGTGGATTGTAGTCTGGTTATCCTTTGCTTTATATCTAGTACCACTTATGAGTGAGTACATACCATGTTTGTCCTTCTGAGTCTGGGTTACATCACTCAGGATGATATTTTCTTTTCCTTTTTTTTTGTTGGTTTTTCGAGACAGGGTTTCTCTGTAGTTTTGCGCCTTTCCTGGAACTCACTTTGTAGACCAGGCTGGCCTCGAATTCACAGAGAGATATTTTCTAGTTCCACCAATTTGCCTGCAAATTTCATAATATCATTGTTTTTTACTGAGAAGTGGTACTCCATTGTGTATATGTACCATATTTTCTTTATCCATTCTCCAGTTGAGGGGCACCTAGGTTGTTTCCAGGTTCTGGCTATTACGAATAAGCTGCTATGAACATAGTTGAGCATGTGTCCTAGTGGTATGATTGAGCATTCCTTGGGCATATGCCCAAGAGTGGTATAGCTGGGTCTTGAGGTAGATTGACTCCCAATTTTCTGTGAAACCACCATACTGATTTCCAAAGTGTCTGTATAAGTTTGCACTCCCACCAACAGTGGAGGAGTGTTCTCTTTGCTCCACATCCTCTCCACCATAAGCCGTCATCAGTGTTTTTGACCATAGCCATTCTGAGAGGTGTATGATGATATCTCAGAGCCATTTTGATATGCATGTCCCTGATGACTAAGGATGTTGAGCAATTCTTTAAATGTCTTTCAGCCATTTGAGATTCTTCTGCTGAGAATTTTCTGTTTAATTCTGTGGTCCATTTTTTAATTGGATTGTTTAGTATTTTGTTGTCTAGTTTCCTGAATTATTTATATATTTTGGAGATCAGTCCTCTGTCAGATGTGGGGTTGGTTAAGATCTTTTCCCATTCTGTAGGATGTCATTTTGTCTTACTGGACCATATCCTTCACCCTACAAAAGCTTCTCAGTTTCAAGAGGAGCCGTTTATTAATTGTTGCTTTCAATGTCTGTGCTACTGGTGTTATATTAGGAAGTGGTCTCCTGTGCCAATGCATTCAAGACTACTTCCTACTTTCTCTTCTATCAAGTTCAGTGTAACTGCGTTTTATGTTGAGGTCTTTGATCCATTTGGACTTGAGTTTTGGGCATGGTGACAGATATGGATCTATTTGCAATGTTCTACATGTTGACATCCAGTTATGCCAGCACTATTTGTTGAAGATGTTTTTTCCCCCCATTGTACAGTTTTGGCTTCTTTGTCAAAAATCAGGTATTCATAGGTTTGCGGGTTAATATCAGGTTCTTAAATTCGATTCCATTGGTCCACATGTCAGTTTTTATGCCAGTACCAAGCTGTTTTTATTACTATTGGTATATAGTAGAGCTTGAGGTCAGGGATGGTGATGCCTCCAGAGGTGGTTTTATTATACAGGATTCTTTTAGCTATCATGGGGTTTTTTGTTTTTCCATATGAAGTTAAGTATTGTTCTTTCCAGGTCTGTGAAGAATTGTGCTGGGAGTTTGATGGGGATTGCATTGAATCTGTAGATTGTTTTTGGTAAGATTGCCATTTTTACTATGTTAATTCTTCTTATCCATGACCATGGGAGATCTTTCTATTTTCTGATATCTTTTTTGATCTCTTTCTTCAGAGACTTAAAGTTCTTATCATACAGGTCTTTCACTTCCTCAGTTAGAGTTACCCCACTGCATTTTGTATTATTTGATATTTTTTGTGGTTATTGTAAAGGGTGATGCTTCTTTGATTTCTTTCTCAGCCCATTTATCATTGTATATAGGAGGGCTACTGATATTTTTAGTTGATCTTATATGTAGCTTAACTACCATAGGTGTTTATCAGCTGTAGGAGTTCCCTGCAGAATTTTTGGTGTCACTTATGTATACTATCATATTGTCTGCAAATACTGAATGTTTGACTTTTTCCTTTCTAATTTCTATCCCCTTGATCTCCTTTTGTTGTCTTATTGCTCTAGCTAGAACTTCAAGTACTATATTGAGTAAATGTGGGGAGAGCCAACAGCCTTGTCTTGTTCCTGATTTTAGTGGAATTGCTTTCAGTTTCTCTCCCTTTAATTTGATGTTGCCTGTTGGCTTGGTGTAATTTGCCTTTATTATGTTTAGGTATGTTCCTTGTATTCCTGATATCCCTAAAACCTTTATCATGAATGGGTGTTGCATTTGTAAAAGGCTTTTTCAGCATCTAATGAAATGGTCATGTGTTTTTTTTCTTTCAGTTTGTTTATATGGTGCATTACATTGACAGATTTTCATCATGTTTATCTGGTCTTGATTTAACTTTGGTATGTGGTACCTATCCAGAAAACTGTCCATTTCTTCCAGATTTTCCAATTTTGTGGAGTACAGAATTTTGAAGTATGATCTGATGATTCTCTAATTTCTGCATTGCATGTTGTCTCCCTTTTCTTTTCCGATTTTGTTAATTTGGATGCTCTCTCTCTCTGTCTTTTAGTTAGTTTGGATAAGGGCTTGTCTATCTTGTTGATTTTGTCATAGAACCAACTCTTTGTTTCATTGATTGTTTGTATTGTTCTCTTTGTTTCTATTTCATTGATTTCAACCCTCAATTTGATTATTTCCTGGCGTTGATTCTTCCTGGGTGAGTTTGCTTCTTTTTTTTCTAGAGCTTTCAGATGTCTGTTAAGCACTAGTGTGAAATTTCTCCAACTTCTTTATGTTGGCATTTAGAGCTATGAATTTTCTTCTTAGCACTGCTTTCATAGTGTCCTATAAGTTTAGGTATGTTGTACATTCATTTTTCATTGATCTCTAGGAAATCTTTAATTTCTCTCTTTATTTCTTCCTAGACCCATTGGTGATTCAATTGGGCATTATTCAGTTCCCATGAGATTGTAGGCTTTCTGTAATTTTGTTGTTGTTGAAATCTAACTCTAAGGCATGGTGGTCCGAAAAATATGTTATTTCAATGTTTTTGTATCTGTTGAGATTTGCTTTGTGACTGAGCATGTGGTTGATTTTAGAGAAGGTTCTATGTGGTGCTGAGAAGAAGGTATATTCTTTGTGTTCGGTTCAAGTATTCTGTAGATATCTATTAAGTCCATTTGATTCATAATGCCTGTTAATTCCCTTATTTCTCTGTTAAGTTTCAGTCTGGCAGACCTGTCCATTGGTGAGAGTGGAGTGTTGAATTCTCCCACTACTAGTGTATGTGGTTTGATGTGCGATTTAAGCTTTAGTAATATTTCTTTTACAAATGTGGGTGTCCTTGTATTTGGGGCATAAATGCTCAGAATTGAGACTTCATCTTGGTGGATTTTTCCTTTGCTAAATATGAGGTAGTATGTGTCTTTGCAGTTGAGTTGTGTTTCTTTTTTTTTTCTTTTTTTTTTGATTTTTCAAGACAGATTTTCTCTGTGTAGCTTTGGAGCCTGTCCTGGAACTCATTCTGTAGCCCAGGCTGGCCTCAAACTCACAGAGATCCCCCTGCCTCTGCCTCCCGAGTGCTGGGATTAGAGGAATACACCACCACTGCCCAGCAAGTTGTGTTTCTTTCTTTTTTTCTTTCATTTTCTTTATTAAGAAATTTTCTACTCACTCCACATACTATCCACAGATCCCCCCTCCTCCCTCCTTTCACCCCCAGCCCTCTTTCCCAAGCCATCCTGCATCCCCACATCCCCCAAATAGAGGTCTCCCATGGGAGTTGTGTTTCTCACATGTAGCAGAAAGTTGGATCCTGTTTTGTATCCATTTTATTTGCCTGTGTCTTTATTTATTTATTTATTTATTTTTGTTTTTTTGGAGACAAGGTTTCTCTGTGTTGTTTTGGTGCTTGTCCTGGATCTCACTGTGTAGAGCAGGCTGGCCTTGAACTCACAGAGATCCTGTCTGGCTCTGCCTCCCAAGTGCTGTGATGAAAGGCATATGCCACCACTGTCTGGCTTAGGCTGTGTCTTTTATAGGCGAATTGAGACCATTGATATTAATGGATATTAATGACCAGTGATTGTTAATTCCTGTTACTTATTTATTTATTATGTATACAGTGTTCTGTCTGCATATATGCCTGCTGGCCAGAAGAGGGCACCAGATCTTGTGCTGGGAATTGAACTCAGGACCTTTGGAAGAGCAGGCAGTGCTCTTAACCTTTGAGCCATCTCTCTAGCCCTCCTGTTATTTTTTGGTGGTAGTGTTGTGTGTTTCTCTTCTTTGGTATTTGTTGGTGTGGGATTATCTATTGCCTGTTTTCATGGGTGTATCTAACTTCCTTTTGTTGGATTTTTCCTTCTAGTGCCTTCTCTAGGGGTGGATTTTGGATAGGTATTGTTTAAATCTGGTTCGATCATGGATTATTTTGTTTTCTCCATGTATGGTGATTAAGAGTTTTGCTGGGTATAATAGTCTGGGTTGGCATCCATGGTCTCTTAGTTTCTGCATTATGTCTGTCCAGGACCTACTGGTTTTTAGAGTCTCCATTGAGAAATTCAGGTGTTATTCTGATGGGTCTGCCTTTATATGTTACTTGACCTTTTTCCTTTGCAGCTCTTGATATTGTATCTTTATTCTGTATGTTTAGAGGTTTGAATATTATGTGGTGAGGGACTATTTTTTTTTGATCCAATCTATTTCGTGTTCTGTAAGCTTCTTGTATCTTCATAGGCATTTCCTTCTTTAGGTTGGGAAAGTTTTCTTCTATGATTTTGTTGAATATATTTTCTGTGCCTTTGAGTTGGTATTCTTTTTCTTTTATCCCTATGATTCTTAGGTTTGGCCTTTTCATGGTGTCCCAAATTTCCTGGACGTTTTGTGTTATGACTTTTTTGGCTTCAGTGTTTTCTTTGAGTGATGAATCTATTTCCTCTATTGTATCTTCAATGCCAGAGATTCACTTTTCCATCTCTTGCATCCTGTTGGTTATGCTTGCACCTGTAGTTCCTGTTCATTTCCTCAGATTTTCCATTTCCAGTATTCCCTCAGTTTGTGTCTTCTTTATTATTTTGATTTCAGTTTTCAAATCTTGAACTGTTTCCTTCACCTGTTTAATTGCTTTTTCATGGTTTTCTTTAAGGGATTTATTGATTTCTTCCAATCTTTTGTCTTTTCCTCAATTTCTTTAATGGAATTTTTCATTTCCTCTTTAAAGGCCTCTATCATCTTCTTGAAGTCATTTTTTAAGGTCGATTTCTTCTGTTTCTTCTGCATTGGGATGTTCAGATCTTCCTGATGTAGAACAACTAGGTTCTGATGGAGCCATATTGGTCTTTATTTTATTGAATGTATTTTTGCACTGGTGTCTACCCATCTCTTTCTCCACTTGGTGCAAGCGGTGTCTGTGTCTGAGGGAGCCTTTCTTGGTCCAATGGGAGCTCTTGGTCTAATCAGGACTCTTGGTCTATTTGATGCTGATGGACTCTGTGTCTCAGGGAGCAGCTCTTAGTCCATTTGGCATTGACATGCTCTGTTTGAGGGAGCAGCTGCAGTCTTGGAGGGTTAGCGGGTTTGGGAGGGGTGGAGCTTTTGGTTGCAGGGCCTGGTGGGGGATGGTGTTAGTCTGACCTGTCTGAAGGAGACCTGCCTACTGACATAAGGTTGGGAATGCAATGGGTATTTGTTTGGGTGTGCAGGGTTGCACCCCTGGGCCCAAAGCCTAGAGGCTGGGATATTTGTATATGAGGACAAAGACTCACCTCTTAGTCCAATCAGCACTGGCAGGCTCTGTCTCAGGAAGCAGTTGCAGTCTCCAAGGGAGGGTGGGGTTTGGGGGAGGTGGGGCTTAAGGGTTACAGGGTCTGTGGGGGATGGTGGTAGTCTGACCTGTCTGAAGGAGATGTGTCTACTGGCCTGAAAGTGAGACTGCAATGGATGGTGGTGTGGGGGCACAGGGTTTAGTCCCTGGGCCCAAAGCCTAGAGGTTGGGTTGTTCGGCTATGAGGACAAAGACTTTCCTTTTAGTCTAATTGGCATTGGCAGGCTCTGAACAGATTACACTTTTATAGTCATATCAATTAATGTCATATTACTTAAATATGGTGTATCAATAATTACCATTTAATTATGAATACTTTATATTTTCTTTAATAACACCCCTGGGAATTTAAAGTTAACTTAAATGATACATAAGGAATGTAATATCATGAGGAAAACCTTGACTTCTACTGTCAGCCTTTTTGGCTTCAAGTTCACTTTTGTCATTATTATGCTGGGTAACATCTCAAGGACTTTTTTTTTCTCATCAGCAAGATGGAAACAAGGCCAGTACCTTCCTCACTCATTCATGAATGCTTTCAACAATTCCATACTGAGTATGTTCTATGTGCCTGATATTATTTGATGAATGAAACCTTTGCTGATGAAGGAAACATTTTACTTTCTGAATATATTAGATACATATTTCAGGCATCTTTACAAAAAGGAAATTCATCAAAGTGTCACAGTTATGAAATAAAATACAGCAAAGATGGGGCCTGCAGAGTTCTTCATGGAGGGAAGAGAGGAAGAGGTGGTCACAGTGGCGTAAACTAGGAAACCAAAAACAGGAAGTGAGTATATGGAAGACATCAGCACTCTAGAAAGAAGGAACACAAAATTCAATGAGAGCCGTTGCAAAATTTGACATCTCTAATGTCAAAACTAAAGACATACAAAATGGAGTGTTGAGAACCAAAATCTGGCAAAAAGATATGGTAAAAAGATCATGTAGGTCTTGATGCATCACCAGACACCATGCTGACTGAAAACAGAAATCTTGGGATGTTCCCAGCTGGCAGTATCTGGGTCTCCTGCATCTGATGAAAGCATCAAGATGATTGGCATGTAGCTCACAACAGTGTGCATCTCCAGCTCAAGGGGATCTGATGCCTCAAAGCTCTACAGGAAACTGCATTCATGTGTACCTACACACATATAATTAAACCATTTTAAAAGAGCTTTTAAAAGTTGCTTGCATGTTTTACAGAACTTTTATAAGTAAACATTAAAATTTAGAAAGAAGAATTGAAACCTGTTTGGATAATTGACGTAAGAAACTGTTGGATTGGACAGAGTGATGGAAGCCGGTATAGTGGGAAGCAGGAAAAATATCAACATCTAAAAGGTAGAGCTAGTATGGAAGCTATTAAAATGTGTAGCTGATATGATGAAATAGGAGAAGAGGGGACATTATCAACACAGTGGTAGAAGACTGATGTAAATTATGTTAAGGGAATAAGATGTGTTCTCCAGGAAGTCACTGGTACTTCTACTTTATTAACTGTGTGGTCCTTGTCAAGCAGATGGTAAGAGCATGTGAAGGAAGGACCGAGAGCAGTGTTGAGATCATCATTAACCCATTTATGTGTCTGATTCATATTTTCTAGGCACGACTGGGGACTGGAAGAATCATTTTACAGTAGCCCAAGCTGAAGCCTTTGATAAAGTATTCCAGGAGAAAATGGCTGGTTTCCCTCCAGGGCTGTTTCCATGGGAATAAATTCTTAAAACTTAAAAAAAATATATATGGAGAGTGGGGTTTATTTTCCTGTTCTTGTACATGTGAATGACTGGGTGTGGTCACAGAATAAATACTGTTATTGAATTGTAGAGTTTTGTTTTTTCAGATATTAAGTGATAGAAGTATTAGTAGTGGTAATAGTAGTGGAGGTAGTTGTAGTGTGTGTGTGTGTGTGTGTGTGTGTGTGTGTGTGTGTGTGTGTTTTCCATATTTCTGTGTACAGTGCCTTCAGTTGTCAGAAGAGTACATTGGTTCCCATGGATTTACAGTTATATATTGCTATAAGCTACCTGCATAGTGTGTTGGAACATAACTCAGGTCCTCCACAAGGGTAGTACAGTGCTCTTGACCTCAGAATAATCTCTCTAGCTCTAAATCTTGGAGTCTTGATTCATCAAATATTTGCTTCTTTTATTCATGGTTTGTTATACATTATCAGCAAACTCCAATATGCTTCATGGAATCTCAGCTTAAAATAATTCTTGTAACATTTTAAACATAAAAAAAAACTGCAAGAAACTTTAAGTGATTTTTATTCTGTGTCTTTTTTGCAAAAGAAATAAAAAATTGTATTTATAGAGACTTTGAAACTTCATTCATATAGCCTAAGGTGTAAGACCTTTGTAAACTTACACTTCTGCTCAGTATTTTATACCTGTATTTTACTTTTTCTTTTTTTTTAATTTTTAGTGGGTGTATAAAATATTGGGTTACATTAGGAAACTTTGAAACAGACATGAGCATCAAGTAATTTACTCAGTATTTCTCCTCTACTGTTGAGTCCTGTCTTTTTGCTCCTATTAGTACTTACTGCTCCCAAACAGTCCACTCTGATTGTGTGTCGTAGAGACATACTTATATTTAAATCTGGATGTGCAGGTGGGAAAAGAATGCATTACTCTCTTTACTTTTATGGTTAAATGGAAGTTTTTTCTTTTTTCTTTTTTTTTTTTTTTTGGTGTTTTGAGACAGGGTTTCTCTGTGTAGCTTTGAGCCTTTCCTGGGACTCACTTGGTAGTCCAGGCTGGCCTAGAACTCACAGAGATCCGCCTGGCTCTGCCTCCCGAGTGCTGGGATTAAAGGCGTGCACCACCACTGGCCGGTGGAAGTTTTTTCTTATAGACATGGTGGAGAATACAGCCAGGGGCACCTGGAAAAGTCTAGAGCAGGGAGAGAAAGTATTAGACTGAACATGGCCAGCAGAATAGGCCAGGCCATGAGGTGGGGAGCAAGAAAGGAGGATGAACTGAGAGGAGCTGAGAGAGAGAGTGGCAAGAAGACCAAGAGAGTCAAGAAGGAGCATGTCAAAACGTCAGGGTTATATAGTAATCAGAAGCTGGGGAAGGGAAGCCCATGATATGGAGAAGTTTGGGTAGAGCCTGGAATGAGAGGCGCTGAAAGCAGCCAAGATTCCAGATATCTGAGTGGACTCTGTAACAAATACTTGCCCAGACTGCTTGGAGGCCAGCATGCACTTTGTTTTGCTAATAGGCACCACAGTTAGCCATTTGTCATGAGTTTCTTTTGGGCCTGACATATCAGCCTGTTTGTTGTTGATGATGTAAACTACTCTGTAACTTCTCCTTAGCTGAAGTTAGGACACTGTCAGGACCTAGGCAGGTTAGAGTGCTGACCAAAGGTTGGGAGAAAGGAGAGGAATTCAGGCATCCTAGGTTCAGTGTGACAATCTGGGGCTAGCAAAGTGCAGGGAGCTTTGGAAAAGTCTGAAAATTGTGGTTCAAGCCAGAGACTCTGGCTAGTTAGAAATTCCATCAGAAGCATGTGGTGATATTGTGTTCCCCAAAAATATTGTGCACCCTAATAAGTTATCTGGAGTCCGAGAACAGAATGACAACTAGATAGACATAGAGGCCAGAAAATGGTGGCATATACACTTTTAATCCTAGCATTCCAAAGGCAGAGATCCATCTGAATCTCTGTGAGTTCAAAGCCACACTGGAAACAGCCAGGCATGGTGACTCATGCCTTTAATCCCAGGAAGTGATGGCAGAAAGCAGGAAGGTATTTAAGGTGTGAGGACCAGGAACTAGAGCTGGTTAAGCTTTTAGGCTTCTAGCAGCAGTTCAGCTGAGATCTATTCGGGTGAGGACTCAGAGGCTTCCAGTCTGAGGAAACAGGATCAGCTGAGGAACTGGCAAGGTGAGGAAGCTGTGGCTTGTTCTGCTTCTCTGCTCTTCCAGCATTCACCCCAATAACTGGCCTTGGGTTTGTTTCTACTAATAAGACCTTTTAAGATTCATGCTACAGAAGCATCTAGTTTACTTTGGTTTTCAGAAAGTCTACAACTAGCTGGTGTTGATTTGTAGTAGTTTGTAGTCTTTAAGCGATTAGAAATCTGCTTGGACAGGTATAGACTAGAGAAATAAGGTAAAGTTATGGAGCTTAGTGGAAAAATGTTTTTCTTTGATGTACCATTGAATCTTCCAGACCTGTGCTCCTGGTAGTTAGAATGTGGAAATAGTCTGAAGACTAGGGTTAGCAAAGAGGGAGAGAGAGAGAGAGAGAGAGAGAGAGAGAGAGAGAGAGAGAGAGAGAGAGAGAGAGAGAGGATACTTAAGTATAGACAGTAGGTAAGTGGGGAGAAGCTTAAGCTGTTGATTGAGAGGAGAACATACCTGGAGTCTGTTTGACCTGTGATAGGTGGATCCAAGTCATGACTCATTGAAGCTTACATTAATTTTTTTAAGTTTACAAAAAGAGATAAATTTTTTTGATGTTTTAGCATCTCCACTGATTATAATCTGTACTGAAATTCTCACTGTAGAGAAAGCAGTTAACAGGTGTCTGTAAAACAGTTACAGTAGACTCATGCCTTAGAGTCATACCAAAAGCTGTGGTTTTGGGTTAAAGGCATGAACACTTTTTTCTCTATCCAGAGGGATGGATATATAAAGATTAGAATGAGATGTTTTCAGCACAATGAGAAGCACTTTTAAGTCTATACCTAGAAAACAACCAAAGGAATTTTAAAATTTGAGCTTATGACTATGATGATAGTAGTCAGTACTTTACCAGGGAGAGATGAACAGTTTATCAGAACTCCATTGATTAATGTTAAACGTCTTAACATTTAAAATCTTAGTAAAACAATAGCATAAAAAGAGTGAAAAATATGAAACATTTCTCATTTTCCCAATATCCTTCACATACATTAAATCATTTTCTGATATCCTTACAACTTAAGCATTCACATTCTTAGACCTTTACAATTTGCATTTACACACTTAAAATTACTTCCTTAGACCGTCTTTCTCAGTTATGGTTTCTATTGTTATGACGAGATACCATGGCCACATCAACTCTTCTAAAGGAAAGCATTTACAGTTTCAAATTTTTAGTCAAATATCATCAGGGTGGGAAGCATGGAGGTATGTAGGAAGACATGGTGCTGGAGAAGGAGCTGAGAATTCATCATCTTGATTTGCAGAGAACAGGAATTAAACTGTCTCCCATGCTTATTATGCTTGAGCATACACAAATAATACCTTTATTTAGCTTCAAATCAGCCAACAGTGGAAGTCATACCATGTTCCAAGCAGCTGTGTCCAAAATCCTTGAGGGAGAAATGTTATAATAGAAAGAAATGTGCAAGTTTAATAATAAAATGTTAAACTTAATCCAATAAGGAAAACAAAAAATCAAAATGTAAACAAAAATTGCAGTTGACTATAAGATAGCCATATTAACCATAAAAATGACAAGGCTCTAAAAACAAGCTTTCATAGTTAACTCATTCTTGGTGTCATTTGTTCCAAATATTTTGAATCAATACAGTTCATATTTTGTACATTAATTTCATAAAAATAAAAACCCCTAAATCAACACATGAACATCTTTAGGGTCAAATATAATGTACATTACACTGATAAATTTCACATGTTAAATTTTCATATGCAAACCCACACTCGCACATATATTTATACATAATTGAAAACTAAATATAACTATATGTATATAATATATATGTGTATAAATACATATATATATATACATGTAGCTAGAGTTTTCCTGCCTGACCCACAGTCAGGACAAATCTCTCTCACCTGCCAGTCCCACAGCCGTCAGACCCAACCAAGTAAACACAGAGACTTATATTGGTTACAAACTGTATGGCCGTGGCAGGCTTCTTGCTAATTGTTCTTACAGCTTAAATTAATCCATTTCTATAAATCTATACCTTGCCACATGGCTCATGGCTTACCGGCATCTTCACATGCTGTTTCTCATCATGGCGGCTGGCAGTGTCTCCCTCCTCAGCCTTCCACTTCCCAGCTCTATTCTCCTCCTTGTCCCACCTATAATTCCTGCCTGGCCACGGGCCAATCAGTGATTTATTTATTGACCAATCAGCAACACATTTGACATACAGACCATCCCACAGCACTTCCCCTTTTCTTTTCTTAAAAAGGAAGGTTTTAACCTTTACACATCTCCAAAGTCAGTTTGGTATATTCATCAGGATAAGGAAGATGTAAAGTACCGGTAAGCCACAAGCCACGTGGCAAGGTATAGATTAATAGAAATGGATTAATTTAAGGTGTAAGAACAGTTAGCAAGAAGCCTGCCACGGCCATACAGTTTGTAACTGAGATAAGTCTCTGTGTTTATTTGATCGGGTTTAAGCGGCTTGGGACTGGCAGGTGAGAGAGATTTGTCCTGACTGTGGGCCAGGCAGGAAAACTCTAGCAACAAATGGCATCCAACATGGTGGCAAGAGTTTCCACCTAAAAACTGAGAAAAGATTCTAAAACAGAGCTAAAAACAGCTTCCTAATTGTCTCTCTCAAATGAGCGGCAGCTGCCAGTTTGAGCTACTGGTGGCTTCCTAGTGTGCACGCTCAACCTGCTGTATGGCGGGAATGAGGCTTCTGCAAGTGGCACATTAAGCTGCTTGGTGGATTTAGCCTTTGCTAGTACAAAACAAAAAAAAGAGGTTTCTGGGCTACATGCTGCTTGGATAAAAGCATAGACCCACAATGGCTCCCAGAGCTGGCGGTAAGCATACCACCGCCATGTTGGGAAGCTGAGGTGGGCGGAGCCAGCAGCCACAGCTGCTGCAGTTTAAGGCAATAGATTCACAATAAGACAGATTCAGATGTAATAGTTTAAAATGTGTGTAAAATATACGTAGGCTTGAAAGAGATCAAAAAGGTGATATATACAGTTACAGAAACAAATACATAGTTTTAAAAAATAAAGTCTTTAAAGAGACAGTAAAATTAATATAAAAAATAAGCCCCGTAAAGATGGATATCACACAGAGAATCTGGATTGTGTTGTCTTTGGGATTCTTAACTACAGAGAGATATTTGATTGTAAAGGAAGCTGAGTTAAACCAATATACATATTTTAAAGGTACCTTGACTTCAAAATTTGGATATAAGGATATGTTACTTTGGAAAGGAGACTCTGCTTTTGTTTCCACAGAAAGCCAGAGGCTATGGATTTGTTCCAGATTAAGACACATCAGGTTTGACCAGCCAAGACCACCTGAAAGGTCTCCAATGACACCATGGCCCAGATGATCCAACATCCAGAACCGTTTCAAGGCAACTGGCTCAGATGATACAGCCTCACGGACTACTCCATGATCCTAAAATATTCTTTGTTTCCCCAGAAGATACAGCACCCCCCTCCAGCAGGAAGTAGTAAGAGAAGCTACGCCCAAATTCCCAAATATACCAAGCTGACTTTAGAGATGTGTAAAGGTTAAAACCTTCCTTTTTAAGAAAAGAAAAGGGGAAGTGCTGTGGGATGGTCTGTATGTCAAATGTGTTGCTGATTGGTCAATGAATAAATCACTGATTGGCAGTGGCCAGGCAGGAAGTATAGGCGGGACTAACAGGAGAATTGAGAGAACAGGAGGCTGGGTGGAGGAGACACTGCCAGCCGCCATCAGGATAAGGAAGATGTAAAGTACCGGTAAGCCACAAGCCACGTGGCAAGGTATAGATTAATAGAAATGGATTAATTTAAGCTGTAAGAACAGTTAGCAAGAAGCCTGCCATGGCCATACAGTTTGTAACCGATATAAGTCTCTGTGTTTATTTGATCGGGTTTAAGCGGCTTGGGACTGGCGGGTGAGAGAGATTTGTCCTGACTGTGGGCCAGGCAGGAAAACTCTAGCAACATATACATGTTTAAAAACTAAAATTTTTGTTTGTTTTTTATGACAGGATTTCTCTGAGGCCTGGCTGTTTTAGAACTTGCTCTGTAGACCAGGTTGTCCTCAGTCTCAGAGATCCACCTGCTTCTGCCTCTGAAGTTCTGTAATTAAGAAAAGATATACTTAGAGGGACACACTGAATGTCTTCTACCCTTTTCCTTTTGTTTTTCTTGTTTCATGTGAGGTCATACTTATGGAGCTTACACTCCAATGTAGCATGCCAAATCACTCTTCCTTGGGAACTACAAACACACACACACACACACACACACACACACACACACACACACACAAACACACACACACACACACACACACACACTTCAATATGAAATGTTTTTGACAAACACATAATGATCTCTCATGGAAAGAAGTGAGAGGGATCCTTCATACTTTAAATGTTTTATTTACACTGAATTACTCTTATTTGTGTATCTGAGTGTGAGTATAAAGCATGGTGCATGAGTAGAAGCCTGAAGACAGTTTGCAGGATCATTTCTCTCCTTCCACATAGGTTCAGGGGGTCAAACTCTGATCTTCACAATTGGCCACAACTGCCTTTACCAGCTGAGCAATATTGCCCATAAAATAGGATGGGGGACATGCACTGCAGCATGGAAGTCCTAATAGTCGTCACAACCCCAAAAGGGAACAATTCTACCTCCCAAGCCATTAGAGCTCTTCAGTATGGGACTTGTCCTAGAGATCATGTGCCCCATTGATGACAGACTTCTGCTGCTTGACCCTCTGCAGGTATCCACAGCTGCTGTGATTTGATATTTGCTACATCATGGTGAACACATGAAGATATACTATGGGGACTTTTGGAAATTAATTGTTCAGCAAATGGTTTCTTCTTGGTTTCCCTATTACCTCTGACCCTTAACCCATATCTTACTAAACAGGTTTCCCTGTGGTAAGAGATCAAAATGCACATTTCTCTCTGATTTATTAATTGAACGCAATTAATCTGAGTTTCATCTAAAGGAGGAAGAGGAGATTCCTCTCCAGCATCTTGAACCTCCACACCTTCATCTTACTCCAAAACAACGTTTCTATTTTCCTCTGAGACAACATTCTCCTCTGCTAACTGACAATTCCTGGCCAGAATATCCTCCTTCTTACTTTCCCTTTTCACATCTGATGAAGACTTTTCTTTTTCTTTTTTTCATTTTTCTCTATTAAGAAATTTTCTACTCACTCCACACATCACCCACAGATCCCATCTCCTCCCTCCTCCCACCCCCAGCCCACCCTCCCAAGCCACCCCACATCCCCACATCCCCCAAATCAAGGTCTCCCATGGGGAGTCAGCAGAGCCCGGCACACACATCCTAGGCAGTTCCAAGCCCCTTCCCACTGAACCAAGGCTGTGCAAGGCATCACACCACAGGCACCGGACTTCCAAAAGCCTGCCCATGCACCAGGACGGATCCCCAATTCCCCCTGCCTGGGTGTCCCCCAAACAGTTCGAGCCAAACAATCATCCTCCATATCCAGAGGGCCCAGTCCCATGGGGGCTCCACAGCCAGTAGTCTACAGTTCATGGACTGATGAGGCCTTTTCTGACTCTTCATTCTGCAGATGCTTTAAAGCATTTGGAATTAATTTACATAAAGGCCAAATCTGAAAGAGTATAGCTTCTTCTCTTTGATGAACTCTCCTCAAAGCTCTCAATACTTTGACACTGTCATTTTAATGGAACATGAAGAGTTTCCTGAAACCAATACAAAGCCACTTAATTAGTTCTAAAACCTTGGTAAGCTGTTTCCCTTTCACTTTCCATTTCCTTTTGACAAGGATTTTAGCAACTGCACATATTGCTGCTTCTGAAATGGAGAATTCCTTATGTCCCTTCCCAATCTCAGAGTCTCATTTGCCTGTGACTGTACTTAACCTGCAGTCCTGGAGCATCTGGACCCCTCATTTCCTTGAGCACCACAGGTTGGGTACCAAATGTCAGTAACTGTTTCATGTGAGATGACCGAAAAAAAAAAAAAAAGAGAGATACTCAAGGATGCAATAAAGCCTTGGGAATCACAGTGGATTGAACCCTTAACAGCCTTGAAAAAACATTTCATTAGTCATTGCACAAAAGGTATTTTTAACAAGTCAAATTCCAAGGGCCATATCCTTTGATCTGATCTAGGAGTAGTCAGAAAGAACATATTACTCAAGCCATTCTCAGCCATGACAAGACCTTCTGGTTTGCCATGAATATTTTGTGACCAAATTCATGCAAAGAATCTAAGATCCTACAGAAAAGCACCTATATAAATCTCAGATAACAGTCACTGCTTATTGCAAATGATTATCTCAGAGCCTAGTTGTGCCATCACTCTTGAGTTTATGTCAGGTACAATGGCTCTAATGTATTTCCCACAGTAGCCTGTGTGTCTGGTGTGATATGACTAGCTATCTCAAGGTTCTATGCCTTGACTTCCCCACAACGATGGACTGTATCCTGGAACTACAAGCCAAACAAACCCTACCTCCTTTAAGTTACTTTTCTCAAGGTGAATTATCACAGCACAGGAAGTGAAACTAAGGCAGGTTGCTTAATCTGAGTTAATTCCTCATCCCACAGGACCGTGATGCTGATGCTGCCAGACACCAGCTACAATGAGTACTTCCAAAAGTACCTCAGCTCTGACACCCAGTGTAGAAGTAACCATCCTATTGAATAAGAAACACAGAGCCAATGTAAAGATAAAAGCCCAAGAGGTCAGAGCTAAGAGCCTTACACTTCCTGCTTCAGCGATCCTCTTCAGCCAAGAGAGACCTACTTCTTGTGTGTTTGTCTTTATATAGACTTTCTGTTCTGCCTTCTCATTGGTTGTCAACCGAACCACATGACCGCCTCGTCACTGCCTGTCTGTACAGACCTCCAGGTCTTCTATGGTTGGTATTGAGATTAAAGGCGTGTGTCTCCAATGCTGGCTGTATCCTTGTCCACACAGAGATCTACCTAGCTCTGCCTACCAAGTGCTGGGATTAAAGGCATGCACCATGAACGCCCAGCTCCACTATGGCTTACTATTAGCTCTGACCCCCAGACAACTTTATTTATTAACATACAAATAAAATCACATTTAAGTACAAATAAAATACCCAGAAAAAGAGGGAAGAGTGCTTGTGATGATAAAGAGGAACACAGACATCAGAAATGTACTGACAGAGGGGAGAGAACCTGATCTGTGAAATGGCTGTTTGCTGCTGTTCCTCCAGTCATACAGAAAGTTAGCTGGGTGGAGATGAAATAGAAGACAGGATTTAGGGCATTAACCTGTTGTCTTTTCAGAATGGTGGTTCTCTGAATACTATGCAATGGAAGCTTCTGTTCCAGTGCCGGCTCATACACAGTTTGTGTTCAGAGACTACATAGGTTACATGTACTGGCTACACAGATGGAATGACTTTCATACCTTGTGCTGAGACATTAAAGAAGATCACTGACTGTCACCAGGGCTGGTGATGCCTGGGTGTGGGCTTGGAGATAAGGGATGGGAAGGTACTGAGCATTTGCCTAGCGATTTCACTCAGAGACTTTCCTTGTACTAGGACCTTTTTCTGACAAATTTAATTGCTGCAGTTTATTGTTTTGCTCCAGGATTATATTTTGGTCTTTTATTTAACAATACTTGATTTTTTGTGTGAGAGTATGTGTGCATGCATATATGCATGTATAAGTGCATGTATATGACTGCATATGTATGTGTACATATATATATATACACACATTCATACCTCATTGATTATGCTTTATTTTATATACTCTTCAAGGTTTTGACTAAAAGAAAAGATAAAAATAGAAATATGATATGAGTAGGAAAATAGTCAGATGATCCTCCCTCACAGATATTGCCGCACATGACACAAAGACTCCTCCAAGAAAATACTTAGACCTGATAAGTACTTTCTGCAAGGCAGCACTTTCAAATGACAACAATGAACATGTTGAGAAAGAAATAAGAAAAATGCTGTTCACAATAGCTTAAACTGTAATGGGACTAATGCTTCGAGCCACAGAAATATGAAGTAATTACTCAGGTGGCACTGACAAGGCTAACCCAGCAGAGCCCCTGGTTAAAGCCAAACTTAAGGAGTTTTGGTGATATTGGCTTTTGAATGTATTAGCTGTTTCCTGAAGTGAATTTCTTGTTTGCTGTTGTAGCCTTCCCATCTGATTCTTCCCCAAGAATTTCTAACAGTGTGATTGATCATTTATTGGGCACAACTTCCCCTATACATTTAGGGTATTTGGATAACATCCCCAGCTGTGTATGGAAACAGTCACACAGTCAGTACTTGTTTCCCACAACCAGGTCTTTGTTCCTTTCTCCAATATAAACTTAGATATCTGCCTTCTTGCAGTTATCTTCATTGGCAGACATTTGGTCAGTGTTAAGTGTCCAGGCAAAAGTATCTCATTTGAGACATTTGCAGACACCCAAGGACATAGAATTCCAATGTGTCTGAATTTGTTGATTCTCAACCTTTAGGTAGTTAGGGAGAAAATGTGCCCTGGGCTCACCCCACCTGCAGATAGGAAATGCTGCCCCACACATAGACAACCACTTGGGCCTGGAAAGGGCATAGATCTAAGAGGTGAAACTGCTGCTGTAAGTTTCAGAATCCACTATACTTTCTGCTGTTTTCTTAATACCTGTCTTTTACACACAGGTAAATATAGTTCCCATCCTCATCAAAGAAGCTTTTGTAACATATGGAAACTATTACAAAGTCCCACATCTGGTCAAAATGCAGAGAACTGTGGGGCATACAGGAAGACATGAGCTACAAAGATGGTGCCGAGAGGAAGTTAGCCCAAGTTGTTTATGCTGAGCTTAGATACAAAGATCAGGAGATGATGTCAGTGCATAAACAGCTTGTTAACAAGGAAATGAGCATAGGGTGAGGTTTAAAACGATTGGTTGGTTTCTTCCACCTGCTCCTAGGGTTCTCAGGTTTTCTGCTATAAAAGAGGCTTCCTGCCTAATAATAAATGAGTTCTTGCTTGACTTGACTCCCCACTGTGTCTGATTGTCTCCTGGTAAGAGGAAGGCTGGGAAAAGGGCAAGCAGCACACTTACCTTTCTTCAGTCCAGGTCACCTCTTCAGAGGTGACCTAAGTTCCTGGTGGGGCAAGAGCCCATAGAGAATAACTGTCTGTAAGGTGTCCAGCCACATCTGATACATCTGCAGTGAATCCATTCAACCTAACACTTGGAAAAAACACAGAAGAGGGGACAGAAAGGCCCCAGAGGCTAAGGATCCCTGTTGATAGTATATATACCCTAGACATGACAGGAAAATACAACTATGAACTCTCAATAGTATATTTAGAGAAATGTATCATCATAATCACACCAGTTGGTATAGAAATAAGGACAGGGAAATTCTACATGGTCTTACCTCTAGATGAGGGAATACAGCAGGCCAACGACTGCTGAAAGAGAGAGAATCAGCTGCCTCAGTAGGGAAATCCCATATTGGTTGTCCAATCACAAGTGCTCAGCTCAGCATACATTCACATACAAACAGAACTAATTGGACTCAGTAGGTTATATGTACATGTGATCATATACATAACTACACATAAACTGAAAAGTAAAGAAGAGATCCTAAATATGGGAAGGGAGTGAGGTACTGGAAGGGGAGAGTGTGGGTGAGAGCCATAGAGTACAACTAAGGAACTGAGTTTCTCAAAAACAACCACTAGTTTTTTAAAAAAAGAATTGCGCTTCCTGAGACTTAGAGGCCGGCCCCCAGCTCCCATCTTGCCCCGGACTTCCCTTTTGGAACACAGGTTCCCTGCTAGCCCCACCGGGAAGGATCCCCTTCTCCAAGACCCCTGGCAGACCCTGCAGTCTCCACGCCCTGCGCGCTCACCCATTCGCCTGAGATCCAAGCCTCTTCCTGAGACTTAGAGGCCGGCCCCCAGCTCCCATCTTGCTCCGGACTTCCCTTTTGGAACACTGGTGAGTGCCCTTCCTTGCCCTGGACCCCATCCCTGGGCACCAGCCACTCCAGGGAAGACCTGCCCAACTTGGCCCCAGGTTCTGGCCACTGGGCAGGTTCCCTGCTAGTCCCACCAGGAAGGATCCCCTTCTCCAAGACCCCTGGCAGACACTGCACTCTCCACGCCCTGCCCCCACGTCCATCTGCCTGAGCCCCAAGCCTCTTCCTGAGACTTAGAGGCCGGCCCCCAGCTCCCATCTTGCTCCGGACTTCCCTTTTGGAACACTGGTCTGTCTGAACCAAGTGTGCGGATAAGGCCAAGAACGAACCACAAGGAGATGGGCAGATGTCAAGGCAGAAACATATACAACAAAATGAATAGCAATACAGCATCACCAGGCCCTAGCCCTCCTCCAACACCTAGACCTGAACATCAGAAATTGGAAGAAGCAGAAGAAAACAGCCTTATGAATGACATCATGAAGAAGGTAGAGGCTTGTGTAGAGGAAAAGACAAAAAAATGTGAAGAACGCTGTAAACAACTAGAGGAAAGGGCAAACAAATTAGAAGAAATCAATAAAGTCCTGGAAGAAAACAATAAAGTACTGAGAGAAAATCAAGAAAAATCAATGAAACAAATGAAGGAAACAGTCCAAGACCTGAAAAGGGAAATAGAAAAAATGAAGAAGACACAAACAGAGGGAATGCTGGAAATAGAAAATCTGAGAAAACGATTGGGAACTTCAGATGCAAGTATAATCAACAGAATGCAAGAGATGGAAAAGAGGATCTCTAGCGTTGAAGATACAGTAGAAGAAATACATTCATCAGTCAAAGAAAACACTAAAGCCAACAAAGTCATGACCCAAAATGTCCAAGAAATTTGGGACACCATGAAAAGACCAAACCTAAGAATAATAGGGGTCGAAGAAGGAGAAAAATACCAACTCAAGGGCACAGAAAATATATTCAACAAGATCATAGAAGAAAACTTTCCCAACTTAAAGAAGGAAATGCCTATGAAGATACAAGAAGCTTATAGAACACCAAACAGACTAGACCCCCAAAAAAGTCCCCTCGCCACATAATAGTTAAACAACTAAACGTACAGAATAAAGAAAGAATATTAAGAGCAGCAAAGGAAAAAGGCCAAGTGACATATAAAGGCAAACCCATCAGAATAACACCCGATTTCTCAATGGAGACTTTGAAAGCCAGAAGAACCTGGACAGATGTAATGCAGACACTAAGAGACCATAGATGTCAGCCTAGACTAATATACCCAGCAAAACTTTCAATCACCATAGATGGAGTGAACAAGACATTCCATGACAAAGCCAGATTTAAACAATACTTATCCACAAACCCAGCCCTACAGAAAGCACTAGAAGGAAAATTCCAACCCAAGGAAGTCAGATACACCCTCGAAAACACAGGCAACAGATAAAGCCACAGCAGTAAACCCCAACGTATAGAAGTACACACACATCAACACCAAAAAATAACAGGAATGAACAATCACTGGTCATTAATTTCCCTCAATATCAATGGACTTAATTCACCTATAAAAAGACATAGGCTTACAGAATGGATACGAAAGCAGGACCCATCTTTCTGCTGCATACAAGAAACACATCTCAAATTCAAAGATAGACACTACCTAAAAATAAAAGGCTGGGAAAAGACTTTCCAATCAAACGGTCTTAAGAAACAAGCGGGTGTAGCCATCCTGATATCCAGCAAAATAGACTTCAAACTAAAATCAATCAAAAGAGATCAAGAAGGGCATTACATACTCATCACAGGAAAGATCCACCAAGATGAAGTCTCAATTCTGAATATTTATGCCCCAAACACAAAGGGCACCCACATATGTAAAAGAAACATTACTAAAGCATAAATCACATATAAAACCCCATACATTAATAGTGGGAGACCTCAACACCCCACTTTCACCACTGGACAGATCTCCCAAATTGAAACTTAACAGAGAAATAAAGGACTTAACTGATGTCATGACTCAAATGGACTTAATCAATATCTACAGAACATTCCATCCTAACAAAAAAGAATATACCTTCTTCTCAGCACCCCATGGAACCTTCTCTAAAATTGACCACATACTTGGCCACAAAACAAATCTAAACAGATACAAAACAATTAGAATAACCTCCTGTGTTCTATCAGACCACCATGGTCTAAAGTTGGATTTCAACAACAACAAAAACTACAGAAAACCTACAATCTCATGGAAACTGAATAAAACCCAACTGAATCACCAATGGGTTAAGGAAGAAATAAAGAAAGAAATTAGAGACTTCCTAGAGATCAATGAAAATGAAGACACCACATATCCAAATTTATGGGACACTATGAAAGCAGTACTAAGAGGGAAACTCATAGCACTAAATGCCCACATAAATAAGTTGGAGAAATCTCACACTAGAGACTTAACAGCATACCTGAAAGCTCTAGAACAAGAAGAAGCACAGTCTCCCAGGAAAAATAGACTCCAGGAAATTATCAAAGTGAGAGCTGAAATCAATAAAATAGAAACAAAGAGAACAATACAAAAAATTAATGAAACAAAGAGTTGGTTCTTTGAGAAAATCAACAAGATAGACAAGCCCTTATCCAAACTAACCAAAAGACAGAGAGAGAGCATCCAAATCAACAAAATCAGAAATGAAAAGGGGGACATAACAACAGACATTGAGGAAATCCAGAGAATCATCAGGTCATACTTCAAAAACCTCTATTCGACAAAACTGTAAAACCTAAAAGAAATGGATAACTTTCTGGATAGGTACCACATACCTAAGTTAAATCAAGACCAGATAAACTATTTAAATAGTCCAATAACCCCTAACGAAATAGAAACAGTCATTAAAAGTCTCCCAACTAAAAAAAGGCCAGGGCCAGATGGTTTCAGCGCAGAATTCTACCAGATCTTCAAAGAAGAGTTAATACCAATACTCTCTAAATTGTTCCACACAATAGAAACAGAAGGAACATTACCAAACTCCTTCTACGAGGCTACAATTACCCTAATTCCTAAACCAAACAAGGATACAACAAAGAAAGAGAACTACAGACCCATCTCCCTCATGAACATTGATGCAAAAAACTCAATAAAATACTGGCAAACAGACTCCAAGAACACATCAAAACAATTATCCACCATGATCAAGTAGGTTTCATTCCAGGGATGCAAGGGTGGTTCAACATATGAAAGTACGTCAATGTAATACACCATATAAACAAACTCAAAGAAAAAAACCATATGATCATCTCACTGGATGCAGAAAAGGCATTTGACAAAATCCAACACCCCTTCATGATAAAGGTCTCGGAGCGATCAGGAATACAGGGAACATACCTAAACATAATAAAGGCAATTTACAGCAAGCTAACAGCCAACATCAAATTAAATGGAGAGAAACTCAAAGCAATTCCACTAAAATCAGGAACGAGGCAAGGCTGTCCGCTCTCCCCATACTTATTCAATATAGTACTTGAAGTTCTAGCCAGAGCAATAAGACAACATAAGGAGATTAAGGGGATACAAATTGGAAAGGAAGAAGTCAAGCTTTCCCTATTTGCAGATGACATGATAGTATACTTGAGCTACCCCAAAGATTCCACCAAGGAACTGATACAGCTTATAAACACCTTCAGCAACATAGCAGGATACAAGATCAACTCAAAAAAATCAGTAGCCCGCCTATATACAACGGACAAAGAAGCGGAGAAGGAAATCAGAGATACATCACCCTTTACTATAGCCACAAATGACATAAAATACCTTGGGGTAACACTAACCAAGCAAGTGAAGGACCTATATGACAAGAACTTTAAGTCCCTGAAAAAAGAAATTGAAGAAGATGTCAGAAAATGGAAAGATCTCCCATGCTCATGGATAGGCAGGACTAACATAGTAAAAATGGTAATCTTTCCAAAAGCAATCTACAGATTCAATGCAATTCCCATCAAAATACCAACACAATTCTTCACAGACCTGGAAAGAATAATACTCAACTTCATCTGGAAAAACAAAAAACCCAGGATAGACAAAGGAATCCTGTACAATAACACAACTTCTGGAGGCATCACGATCCCTGACTTCAAGCTCTACTATAGAGCTACAGTAATAAAAACAGCTTGGTACTGGCATAAAAACCGACATATGGACCAATGGAATCGAATTGAAGACCCTGACATTAATTCCACACACCTATGAACATATAATTTTTGACAAAGAAGCCAAAAGTGCACAATGGAAAAAAGAAAGCATCTTCAACAAATGGTGCTGGCAAAACTGATTATCAACATGTAGAAGGCTGCAAATAGATCCATATCTATCACCATGCACAAAACTTAAGTCCAAGTGGATCAAGGACCTCAACATAAATCCAGCTACTCTGAACCTGCTAGAAGAGAAAATAGGAAGTAGTCTTCAACGCATTGGCATAGGAGACCACTTCCTAAATAGAACACCAGTAGCACAGACTCTGAGAAAAACAATCAATCAATGGGACCTCTTGAAACTGAGAAGCTTTTGTAGAGCAAAGGATACGGTCAACAGGGCAAAGCGACAGCCTACAAAATGCGAAAAGATTTTCACCAACCCCACATCTGACAGAGGACTGATATCCAGAATATATAAGGAACTCAAGAAATTAGACATCAAAATGCCCAACAGTCCAATTAAGAAATGGGCTATAGAACTAAACAGAGAATTCTCAACAAAGGAAACTCAAATGGCCGAAAGACATTTAAGGAATTGCTCAACATCCCTAATCATCAGGGAAATGCAAATCAAAACAACTCTGAGATACCACCTTATGCCTGTCAGAATGGCTAAGATCAAAAACACTGAAGACACCTTATGCTGGAGAGGATGTGGAGCTAGGGGAACTCTCCTCCACTGCTGGTGGGAATGCAAGCTTGTACAACCACTTTGGAAATCAATATGGTGCTTTCTTAGAAAATTGGGAATCCATCTCCCCCAAGATCCAGCTATACCACTCTTGGGCATATACCCAAGGAATGCTCAACCACACCATAAGAGCACTTGTTCAGCTATGTTCGTATCAGCATTGTTTGTAATAGCCAGAACATGGAAACAACCTAGATGCCCTTCAACTGAAGAATGGATAAACAAAATGTGGTACATATACACAATGGAATACTACTCAGCAGAGAAAAACAATGACATCATGAGGTTTGCAGACAAATGGATGGATCTAGAAAAAATCATCCTGAGTGAGGTAACCCAGACTCAGAAAGACAAACATGGTATGTACTCACTCATAGCAGGATACTAGACATGAAACAAAGATGACTTGTCTGCTACTCACATCACCAGGGAGGCTACCTGGAAAACAGGACCCCAAGAAAGACACAGGGATCGCCCAATGACAGAGAAATGGAATGAGATCTACATGAACAGCCTGGACATGAGTGGGGGTAATGAAAGGCGAGGGTCGAGGGAAAGAGAGCTTGGGGGAGCGAGAGATCCCAGCTGGATCAACAACAGAGAGGGAGAACAAGGAATAGGAGACCATGGTAAATGAAGACCACATGAGAATAGGAAGAAGCAAAGTGCTAGAGAGGCCCACAGAAATCCACAAAGATACCCACACAACAGACTGCCGGCAATGGTCGAGAGACAGCCCGAACTGACCTACTCTGGTGATGGGATGGCCAAACACCCTAATTGTTGTGCTAGAAACCTCATCCAACTACTGAGGGATCTGGATGCAGAGATCCATGACTAGGCCCTGGGTGGATCTCTGGGAGTTCAATTAGCGAGAATGAGGAGGGTTTATATGAGTGAGAATTGTTGAGACCAAGGTTGGATAAAGCACAGGGACAAATAGCCAAATGAATGGAAACACATGAACTATGAGCCAATGGCTGAGGGGTCCCCACTGGATCAGGCCCTCTGAATGGGTGAGACAGTTGATTGGCTTGATCTGTTTGGGAGGCATCCAGGCAGTGGGACCAGATCTTGTGCTCATTGCATGAGTTGGCTGTTTGAAACCTGGGGCCTATGCAGGATTGTTTGGCTCGGCCTGGGAGGAGGGGACTAGACCTACCTGGACTGAGTCTACCAGGTTGACCTCAGTCTGTGGGGAAGGCTTTGCCCTGGAGGAGATGGGAATGGGGAGGGGTTGGGGGGAAGGTGAGGGGGACGGGAGGGGGGAGAACAAGGGAATCCGTGGCTGATATGTAGAACTGAATTGTATTACAAAATAAATTAAAATTAAAAAAAAATAATTGCATGTGGTAATATTTTGTATGATCTCTGTAACTTTTATGCACATTTGAAACTATTCTGAAAACTGAATTGTATTAGAAAACACTTTAAATTAAGCCCCATTTCTATGTCCTAGTACTTGTTATTGAGTTTCTTGTTTGGGGTCATGAACTCAGGCTCACAGATGCTGCAGAATGATCTCTGAATGAGTTCCCAATTGCTTAACACAACAACCTTTGACTGGTTGTTACATTTTTTCTTCCAGTCAGTAGTGAGTTTCACAACGAACTGTGGGGTGTTACTGATTTCTTTGCCTGCACTATAAATATTACCCTCACCATTTGGTCGAAGCTGAAAAGGTGGCTAAAGCTGTATCCTAACAGCACCCACAAAGAGCAATTTGTCATGTCAGAGTACCTTTGGTTTGAAGGGATACCTTTCCCTACTGAAGAGTATGAAAAAGAAACAATTGAAGAATCTCGTGATAAGTTTGTGATCAGAGATGAAGACACAGTCTTAGTGACTTACCCTAAATCAGGTAAGAACTGTTAGTGAGAATAATCCTGAAGTGTATGAGGAAGGATAAGGCTTTGATACTCATTCATTTGGGCGATGAGTGACCTGCTCTATATATCTGATGTTTAAAATGTTTTGTGGGCATGGATTGCTGTGTGTGAGTGCATTTTCACTCAGACAAAGAACTCCAGCCTGGTCTGTGTGGGGAGAGGGCTCATCTAGGCCATGGTAGCAATGCCAGTGGATCCTAAGGCAGACTCTGGTATTGTTCTGTCTCTGTGTGGAGGAGAGTGGAAGGGGGAAATGAGGAAAATAAACAGAAGAAATAGCACCAAGGCATAAAGGCATGGATGTAAGAATATGTGGAGGAGAGGATAATGTCAGGTAGAAGAAGAATTACCGTGGACCTTGTCCAGGAAGTGAAAACAGTCTCAAAACTCAAGAACCAAAAAGAAGCATCATGGGCTTTGGGGAGAGTTGTTTGCTGGGTGGCAGAAACAGTGAACACAGGTAAGTTTTAGGTTACTGACACTGACAGTGAAAGAACTTGGAAAAGCCAAGGGCGGTGGAATGCATGAAGAAGATTCATACAATGGCCCAGAGCAGAGAGCTAGAGAAATACCCAAGGACAAGTGAACATGTAAACATAAAAACAAATGTGTGTGGTAAATAGACAGAAGGGGATTTATTCACCTAAAGAGAAGCAGTACTCATACACATACTGCAGCATGGATGCATCTCAATTGCTTTGCATTAAAAGAAAGTAGCCAGTCTCAAGGACAGAGTCCACAATTATACCCCTGTGAAGTATCTGGGAAAGTTGAACTCACAGCACAAGAATGTAGAATGATGATGGCCCAGGACTTGGCACTTTCAGGTGGAGTTTATTGAGCATAGTCTCAGTTTCTCCATGTGAAGCATTGGCAATGTACTGAATGAATATACTTTGTACTTAGAGCATGTGGACATTGTGAACACCACAGGTCTGTGTGCTTGGAAACAGCTGCACTGTAAATTGTACAGGTGTACAATTTTCTTCTTGAGGCTTTTTAACAAGTACTGTTGAAATGAGTGACCATTATGTTTCCTTCTTCAGGAAGTAACTGGCTAATTGAGATTGTCTGCCTGATTCAGACCAAGGGGGATCCCACTTGGATCCAGTCTGTGCCTATCTGGGACCGCTCACCCTGGGTAGAGTCACAATATGGATATCCACTATTAATAAATAACAAAGGACCACGCCTCATCAGCTCCCACCTTCCCTTCCATCTTTTCCCCAAGTCATTCTTCAGTTCCAAGGCCAAGGTCAGTGTCCAGTGGTTGAGAAATCTTTGACCAAATGCTCTTTGAACTTCATCTACGTTGATGGGCCCTGGAGCTCTTGCTGAAATGCACTCGGATTGTGTAGGTTGTGGGTGGGAACATGAGATTCTCATGCACTAAGTGGTGCAGATGTGTGTCCACCTCAGACTACATCAGAGTACCAGATTGTTAAGTACTACACAGTGATCCTGGGCAGATAAATGAGAGAAAGTGAAATATCAACTAGAGCATTCAGGAACTACAGATACAGGTCAAGCAGAGGGCACACTCTAGTGTACAGTGGACATTACTGTTTTGCTGTCATCAAAGTCAAATAGCTAATCTTGATTCTACATAAATCTCGTGAGCAGTGTGTGAATCACCCCAGATAGAGTTGCTCATAGGAAAGCAGCCTGACCAGGCATCAGTGCTCTAATCATGGAGATTGTTCAGCAGTCATGGCTCATCTGTACCCACTGTGTGTTGCTCTATCTAGGTGTCCATTGATGTGATTAGCCACAAGAATCATACACATCACTGATTGAGGATCTCTAGAAGGGATCAGAAATATCCAGGTTCTGACCTATCATAGTTTCTTGTTAGTAAGAAAGTTTTTTGGAAGTCCCTGCACCATGGAGCCTAAACATATTTTATGCTTAAACTGCAAAGACAAACTTAGAAAAATTTCCTCTCTTGAAAATATCATATGGAAGTTGTGACCATTCAGTTAAATGCATGTGCATTACTAGGATTTGACACATACTTAGCTGGGAAAGTTGGGGCCTAAAGAGTTGAATTCTAGAATAATGTCACAAAGAGTGTTGACACAAAATATAAATTTCCTTTTATTAAAAATATTTATTTTTATTTTGTTTCTTTCATTGTTTGTAATTATAATATAATTACATACATCATTCCCCCTTCCTCCCTCCAGGCTTTCCTTCTTTCTCTCTTTCATATTTGTGGTCTCTTTTTTCTTTAATTGTTGTTATATCTGTATATGTATCTATGTACTTCTCAATATTTAAATGCAACCTGCTCAGTCTATAAAATGTTATTGTATGTATGTATGTTTTCAGGGCTGAGCACTGGGAATTGCATAACCAACCAGCTGTTATGCTTTTCCCAGGGAAAGTCTATTTCTCCAACTCTCTGCATATCTGAGTTGCCTGTAGGGCTTTGTGTTCACTATTGTGCAATGACACACTGGCTTTGAGCTCTGCATCATGATTCTTTTGAAAATTATATTTGGTAGTTACAGTTGTGGAAAAGAATTAGTTTCTCATTTTGTAGATAGATTTAGTACAGTACTCATCTTTGAGTATATAAGATGTTCTTTCATAGTGGATGGGTGGTTTTTCACACTGTAAGATATTGATCTTTACAACTAGAGAATCAGTCTTGGATTTTTGTTATTGTTGTTTTGTTTTTTAAAGTATTAGTGGCCTGAGTAATTTTGCTGTTACATGTTTGTAAATGAAATAAAATTATGAAAGAGGATTCTCACTATAGATATTTTGCACTTATGTAAATATTTTGTCAAATAAAAATAATTAATGTTTTTAGAAACCTCATGGAGATTTGATTGACATTTCATATAAATTGTGCAAGTTAAATGGTTTCAAATGACTATGTTGACCTTCATGTACATGTTTTTCTGTTTCAGGTGATCTATTTAATCAGAAATCCCAGAGATGTTCTTGTGTCTGGTTATTTTTTCTGGAGTAAGATGAAATTTGTTAAGACTCCAGAGTCACTGAGAACTTATTTTGAATGGTTCCTCAAAGGAAATGGTGAGTGTCCTATTAAATATAGGGCTTCGGTGAGCCTCAAAGCCATTTTTAATGACAAGGTGATATATAGCTCAGGTTGGTCTTGAACTCTATATAGCCAGGGACAATGTTGAAGCTCTGCTCCTCCTGCATCCACTTCTTGAGTTCTAGTACTAAAAGCATCTACTACCATATTCCGTCAATTTAATACTGGGGCTCACACCCACAAGACCATGTATTTTGTCTAACTTGCTTATGTCCCTAGCCTTTAGTATATTCTTCAGTATATAGTCTTCACTTGATTCCATCTTATCCCTCTATATTCAACAAATCTGTGGTTCTAAATCTCATCACCATTTTGAACCTAATTGTGAAGTCTTCCTGTTTTCACACACCACTGAATAACAGGGCACAGCCACAGCTTGACCCATAACACACCATCCTGGCAACATTTGGAGTAACTGGTCTTTCCAGTACTAAGGTAGGTGTTATAATTTGTGGTATTGAATAAGAAATGCCTCAACTAGACCTTGACATTTGATCACTTGTTTCCCACTTGATGGCACTATTTCAGAAGATTTATGAGGCACAACCTTTCAGGAGGTATGTCACTGAGTGTGGGCTTTGAGAGGTTTTAAATTCTTTTTTTAAATTTATTCATTTATTCTATATCCTGACCAGTTTAGCCTCCCTCCTTTCCTCCAATCCTTCTCCATCCCCAACCCCAAATCCACTCCTCCTCTGTTTCTGTTCAGAAAGGTGCAGGCCTCAGCATGGGTGTCAACAAAGCATGGCGTATCAAGTTCAGGTAGAGCTAAACTCTTCTTGTATTAAGGTTGGACAAGGCAATCCAATAGGAGGAATAGGTCCCTAAAATTCAGCCTAAGAAGTAGGGATGAGCCCCGCTTTCATCACTAGGAGTCCCACAAGCAGAAAAAGCTATACAATTGCCATACATGTGTAGAGGACCTAGGTCAGTTCCATGCATGATCTTTAGATGTCAGTCCAGAGTCTGTGAGCTCCTATGAGCCCATGTCATTTGTTTCTGTTGGTACCTTTGGGATGACCTTGACCTACTTGGCTCATCCAATCCTTCCTCTGACTCTTCAGTAGGATTTCCTGAGCTAGGCCCAGTGCTTGGCTCTGGGTCTCTCTATCTGTTTCTTCAGGTCACTGGATGGAGGCTCTCTGATTACAATGTGGTGAGTTACCACCCTGCTTACAGGAGATGGCCAGTTCAGGCTTCCTATCCACTATTGCTAATAGTCTTAGCTCGAGTCATCCTTGTAGATTCATGGGAGTTTCTCTTACCAGGTTTCTACCTGACCCCAAATGCCTGCCCTCAAGATGTCTCTTTCATTACTCTCCCACTCCAACTATGCCTCCAGCCTAATCTCTCATGTTCCCATCCCAGTCAACCCATCCCTTTGGGCCCTCCTTGTTACCTAGTCTCTATGGGGCTGTTTATTCTAGCATGGTTACCCTTTACTTTACAGCTAATATCCACTCTTGAGTGAGTACATACTATGTTTGTCTTTCTGTGTCTGGGATACCTCACTCAGGATGATTTTTTCTAGTTCCTCCAGTTCCCTCAAATTTCCTGATGTAATTGATTTTAACAGTTGAGCAATACTCCATTGTGGAAATGTACCACATTTCCTTTGTCCATTGTGTGGCTGAGGAGCCCCTAGGCTGTTTCCATGTTCTGGCTATTGTGAAAAACACTGCCATGAACATAGTTGAACAACTGTTCTTATGGAGAGATTGAGCATCCTTTGGGTATATGCCCAAGAGTGGTATCGCTGGGTCTTAAGGTAGATTGATTTTCAGTTTTCTAAGAAACCTCCATATTGATTTCCAAAGTTCCTGTACAAGTCTAGACTAAAACTAGCAGTGGAGGAGTGTTCCCCTAGATCCACATCAAAAGGTTAAGTTCTTAAGTCACTTCCAGCTTCTTGTCTCTGCTTCCAGCTTGTAGTTGAGATGATCTCTCAGCTTCATGCTGCTATAGCCCTGGCTGCCACTTGTTACCATTGCTTCCTTTCTCCCATCATTTATTCATATTCATCTAGAATAATAAGCCAAAATTAAGTTCTCTCTGCTTACTTAAGTTGCCTTTGTTCGTGATGTTTTATCACAGCAACAGAAAACTAACAAAAATGTTGGTCTTCCTACCACACCACTCATTTGTGGATTCTCTTAGTCTTTTTTTCGTTGGCTTCCCATACTTTGTCCTGACTGTCCACCATTTTGTTAAGATGCATCTTTCCAAATATTATAAATCCTATTTTCTTTATTATCTTAAAAGTATTTTCATAGGCATGGATTCTTAACGCTTTGTAAATGTGTTTAACTTTTATTGACTTACAATAATTATATATAATTATTATGACATTTTCATATATATGCAGGTATTTTTCATCAAATTAATGGCCCACCAACCTCTCTTCTGCTGTTCCCACTCTTCCTGATCCTTTTTCTCTTCCCAACTAGCTCTGCTTTCTACTTCCATGTCCCTTTTCTGCATGTGTCTGTTTGTATGCAGTGAGGTCCATTGGGGTTGCTTACTGGAGCACAGAGAAGGAGTCATTTACAGGAACATGGGTATCTCACCAGTAGCTCCAATACTGAAGAAAAATACCTCTCCTTCCACTAGCAACCACTAACTGCCTATAGACCATGGAAGGATGGGGGTCTCATGAGCCCTGCCCCCTAACTACACTTGACTGCTCATAAAGCCACAGGAAAGTGGTGGATACTTGGGAGTACTTTCTCTCTCCTTGACAGAGTATTTTAGGGCCCAATCTTGTGCAGGTCTTGTACAGTAATCCCACCTACTAAGAGTTAAAATGTGCTGTGGCCTTGTCGTGTCTAGAAGATAATATTCCACATAATTCTACCCCATATTTAAGCTTTTACATCATTTCCATACCTTCTTCCTCCATGTTTCTTAAGGCTTCATGGCGGGGTCTAGATCATCTCATTTGGTGAGCACTGAAAAAGACCTTATTCTCAGCATTTTGGCCAATTTTGTGTCTCCAAAACTGCTCACTTCAAGAAGAATCTTTTTTTTCAACCAAGCTGACAGTAGTGATATATAAGGAGAAACATAGCTATTTAGAAGAGAATTTGATGTGTACATCAAGTCCATTCAGCAGAACAACAGTGATAGCTTCAACCCTAGGACCTATTCCCTCCACAGCATGTATATTCAACCACATTGAGTGCACCACATTTGAACTCTTCTCAATCAGAAAATGATTGGTTACCCTGATACCACAATTTCCATTATTGCACTACTGGACATGCCTTGTAAGGCTGGTTGAAGTATCGATCACAGTGTCCACAGCTGAATACCATGACTATTGATGAGAGTCTCCTACTATCAGACTGCACAACACTTTCTGGCTCTATGAGAGCTATTGTGCAGGAAGGCATATTTCAGCCAATTCCCAGCTTGCTTTCTTTATGTATTTTGATAAGAATATGAGGATATGTTTAGAAATAGGGTCTTAACTAGTTTTAGGGGACACTGGCAACAGTGACAATTGCCTATATTATTTGGTTCGTTGGGCCTTTCTAGGCAACAAATCCTAGGGAGGTATCCCACCACTAGCAATGGAGTTTTTATTTAATAACCTATGACTTCTGAGAGCAGTACTGTAGCTTGACTTACACTTTTTAATGAACTTACAAACGAATAAGTTTCCATAAGGCATTGTCATATATTCTTGGATTTGGTTAATTTTTTTTTTGAGAAAGGGTTTCTCTGTGTAGCTTTTTGCCATTCCTGGAACACACTCTGTAGCCTAGGCTGGCCTTTAACTCACAGAGATCCGCCTGTCTCTGCCTCTCTAGTGCTGGGATTTAAGGCATGCACCACCACCCCTGGTGGTTTTGATTAATTTTATTCCTCATCCTCTCACCCCATCTTCACATTAACCCACTCAGTCTCATATTCCCTCCCTTCACATTCATACCATAGATATTCTGGAATTTCTCTTTTCTTAAGGTCTCTTTTTCATGTTCCCCATCTAAGGGCCCTTTCCAGTTTCCTGTACTTATAATGCACTTCAAGTTAAACACACTAAGAACTTGTCTAAGATCCTTATATGACAGAGCACATGCAATGGCTGCCTGTCTATGCTGGGCTTACCTCATTAGGTATATTTTCCAGTTCCATCTATTTTACTGAGAATTTTATAATTTCATCTTTATAGCTGAAGGAAATTTAATTGTGTATATACATTACAATTTCATTATCTACTTTTCAGTTTATGGGCAGGTAGGGTGAACCTGTTTACTAGCTATTGTGAGTAGAGTTGCAATGAACACAGATGTTTGAGTACCTGCATAGTTGTACATATCTAAGTATATAATAGACTATACCTAAATAATTTGAGTATATACCTAAGAATTGATAGCTGGGTCATATGGAAGTTCTCTTTTCAGCTTTTTTTAGTAAACTCCACAGTGATTTTAGTAGGGGTTGTATCAGTTTGCACTCCCACCAACATTTCTCTTTCCCCACATTTTCTTCATAAATTTTAAAAACTAAGCTTTATTATGAAGAAACTTGTAAATAAGTAAAAACAAGATACACCTAAATTAATGAGACTCTAAGCCTATAAACTTGATGGATACAAATTGTATATAAAATACAGTTAGATTTGATATTAAAAAGAGAAGCTGCTAAGAGTCACATTACATGTTATACTTTCAATATCACTTATATTGCACTCAATTTTCCTTCACTAAAACTGAAAATCTGTGACAAATTTATAACTAGAACACTGTAACCTTATATTGTCTCTCAACACTCTCATCCATTATCTGCATCTAGTCCTTTCTCATCCCCTTATATTTGGAGAAAACCAAAATGGCTAAGAAACACTTAACAAAATGTTCAACATCCTTAGCCATCAGGGAAATACAACTTAAAATGACTCTCAGATTCCACTTCAACCTGTCAGAATTGCTAAGATAAAAAACACAAGTAACAGCTCATGATGGAGAGGAGGTAGTGTGAGGGGAATACTCCTCCATTGCTGGTGGGAGTGCAAACTTGTACAGCCACTTTCAAAATCAGTGTGGTGGTTTCTCAGAAAACTGGGAATCAACCAACCCCAAAACCCAACTATGCCACTCTTGGGCACATAGCCAAAGAATGTTCGATCATACAATATGGATATTTGCTCAACTATGTTCATAGCAACTTTATTTGTAATAGATAGAACCTGGAAACCCAGATGTCATCAACCAAGGAATGAATTAAGAAAACATGGAATATTACTTAGCTGCTTAAAACAAGGACACCAGGAAATTTGAAAGCAAATGGATAGAACTAGAAAAAAAAATTATCCCGAGTGAGGTAACACAGACAGAGAAAGACAATCATGGTATGTACTCACTCATATGAGGATATTAGCTATAAAATAAAGGATAATAGTGCTATGATCCACAGACCCAGAAAGACTAGGTAACAAGGAGGATTCATGGTGGGGACACACAGATATCCTTGTGAAAGGGAAAAAGAAGTGATTTTGTGAGTGAACAGGGAACAGGTGGGCATGGGAATGTGAGTGTTCAGGTTGATGTAGGGGATGAAGAGGGAGCGTTCTGAAAGAGACTAAGGAAAGGGGAACATTTTAGGGTCAGGTAAAAACATTGCCAAGAATCTCCAAGGAAGACTCCAACTTAGACTCCTAGCAACAGCAGATATATAGTCTGAACTGTCCATCTCCTGTGACCAGATTGGTGCCTAGCCTAATTGTCATCAGAGAGACTTCATCCAGCAACTGATGGAAACAGATGCAGACCAACAGACAACTATTAGGTGGAGTTCAGCGAACCCTGCAGAAGAGGGGGAGAAAGAATACTTGGAGCTACAAGGGTCAAGGACACCACAAGAATACTCACAGACTCAACCTGGGCTCATAGAGGCTCACAGAGTCTGAAATGCCAACCAGGGTGCCTACATGGGACTGATCTAGACCCTCTGTATATGCTGTTATAGCTTTGTAGATTGGTGCTCTTGTAGGACTTCAAACAGTGAGAACAGGGGCTATCTCCAATTCTTTTACTGGTGTTGAGACCCTACTTCACATGCTGGGTCACCTTGCCCAGCTTTAATTCATGGGGAAGTACTTGGTCTTATTGTGACTTCATATGCCATGTTGATACTCATAAGAGACCTGCCATTTCTTAAACAGAAATGGAGGAGGAGGAATTTGGGAGGGGGTAAGAGAGGGGGGTTCTCCTGGGGGAGATACTGGGAGGAGAGGACACAAGGGAAAACTATGGCTGTAAAGTAAAATAAGTACACAAATACATTTATTTTAAAAAGAAAAGGAAAAAACAATCAAACCATCTTGCAGACCCTCTGGGCAATGACATGCTCCTCTATCAATGGCAGTCTTTTCTCACACCAGTCAAACATGTTCTGTCTCCTATTCCAACCTACTTGTACCACTTTGCTACTCCATCTTTTCCACCTCTGCATCACATATTTATTCATCATAATCGCATTGGGAGCTGAGGTGTGTCATGCAGTATACCCTTTTGCCCAGACAGCTTTACTTGCAAATGTTCATTGCAATGAGCTGTTGGTCTGGTTCAGGGCCTCTGGCTTCTGCTACACCATCAATACTGACTCCTCTAGACTCCTCTCAGATATCCTACTGTTGCTCAGAGTCATGGAGATCCTGTGGCTATGCTTCTGCAGGACTGGCCCTTCCCACCTTCTCTACCAGATCAGAGATACAATAAATGTTGGGGTGAACCAACTCAAAGCCCTAGGTCTGGGTGTCTGTGGTTGCTGAGTTATTCAGCACTGCTCTTTGCTCTGCCTTCTCCTGCCCCAGAGGTGGCAGGCAAGGGGTAGGTCCAGTTCTGATTACTTTTAAGGTTCATTTTATTTTATTTATAGAAGTATTTTTCTTGCATGTATGTGTTTGTTGAATATGTGTCTGGGGCCCAGAGGGGCAGGAAGATTGCATTGTGGGTAGTAGAAATTGAGTCCTGGTTCTCTAAAAGAACAGTGAATGCTTTTAACTGCTCAGCCTTCTCTCCATCCCTACTTGTCTATTTGTTCAAAATGTCATCTTAGTTTAATTTTGGTAGTTTTTAATCTATGCAGATATTCATCCATATGTTTTAGATTTTCCAGTTTAGTGGAATGCTCTTAAGGTAAACCCTAATAATTTTCTGAATTTCACTGGAGATTGTTCTAACGACTTCATTTCATGTCTTACTTTATTAGGTTTGGAATTCATTCTTCTTTTTGGTTAGTTTATCTAAAGTTGGTCAATACGTGAAAGAACCAAATCTGTTTCATTGACTCTGTGGTTTGTTGTGTGGTTGAGCTGTTTTTTGTTTCACTGATTTCATTACTGTCAGTGTTTTCTTTCCAGCTAATGATTTTGGTGTTTGACTTGTTCCTTTTCTACAGCCCTAAGGTGAACCATTAACTAAATTATTAGAATTTCCTTTGATTTCTTAATAGAGGAACACTGACCTTTAAACATCTCTGTTAGGACTGTTTACATCGCATCTCACAGATTAAAGAATGTTGTGTTTAATTTTCATTTTATTGAAGGAGTCTTTCTACTCTTGGATTCTTTAAGAAACCATTCATGACTATGTTGTAAATTGTTTAATCTCCGTGAGTTTGTTTACTTCTAGAGTTTTTCTTGTTTATTTATAGTCATTTTATTGGTGTTGGACAGAATATAAAGAAATATTTCAGTTTCCTATATTTGCTCAGACGTTCTTTGTGTCCTAATATATCTTGGAATTACAACTCCTATCTTCTTTTTTTTTTTTTTTTGTTTTGTTTTGTTTTTCGAGACAGGGTTTCTCTGTGCAGCTTTGCGCCTTTCCTGGGACTCACTTGGTAGCCCAGGCTGGCCTCGAACTCACAGAGATCCACCTGCCTCTGCCTCCCGAGTGCTGGGATTAAAGGCGTGCGCCACCACCGCCCGGCCCTATCTTCTTATTATATTATCTTTGTTCTTATTAGATTTTCCCAAGTCCTCCACCTTACCTTCACACTGTGATTTTTTTCTTTAAAAATATTCTGTTTATTGTGATCTTGTGAGTATGTGTGCATGAGTGTCTGTTTGGGCACACACATCTCACAGAACATTTGTGAGACCCTGAGAACAACTTTGTGGAGTCAGTTGTACTTCTGATTTATGTAGGTTACAGAGACAGTTTGGTCATCGGGTTTATATGATAAGCACTTGGTTTATCCATTATTATTTCACAATGCCACCATTCCCTTTTGTATCTCTATTTGCTTCATTTACTATTTATTAGTTGTGTAGATCACTTGTGCTAATTTCTACTCTTCCTTGTGCAATAAAGTTGTTTTCATAACTTACTTTTCAAAATTATGTCATTAGGGGCTGAAGAGATGCTTTGGTGCTCAAAAGAACTTGGTGCTTTTTAGGGGAGGGGAGTTTGTTTCCCAGTACACACATCAAGTGGCTCACAATTTTCCATAGCTCTAGCCTCAGGGGAAACTGGCACTCTTCTCATCTTTGCAGACACACAAACACACAGACTCACATTCATATGAAAACACACAAATGTATACAAAAAGAAAAAATTAAGATAAATCTTTCAAAATTTATTTCTTTAACTACAAGTTTCTAGGGCTTGCACATTCTCTGAACGCTCATGTGTAACACACACACTCTCTCTCTCTCTCTCTTTCTCCCCTCTCTGTCTCTTTCTCCCTTTCCCACTCCCTCTACCCTTTCCCCACCTCTCTCTCTCTCCTTGATGACTTATTCCTTTCATTCTTTTAATTGTTATTATTAATGATGCCATACAACCTTGATTCATTCATTTGGTTTCACTAAACTGCTTGTTGTATTGATGAGAATCATTCTTCTCAATGTGATACAAAATGCCATTCTTCTCATCTCTGTCTTTGAATCTTTTTGTTTTTATAGGACCAAGATATAGGTATTTACTTGCCTGATAATTGAACATTACTCCCCACAAACACTCAGATCTTGTGGTTGTTTGTCCTTGGATATAGCCACTAGGTCTCATCACTTGATACACATCAATTAAAATGTAACAAAATATAAATATCCAGGCTGATTAGTATGGTGCACGCCTGCAATCACAACATTCATGGGATGGATTCAAGTGAATCAACAGTTCAAGAACACCCTTGTCTACATACCAAGATGGAGGCAGCCTTGTTGAGATATTCTTTAATACCTGCTTCCAAATAAACACTTATCTTTTAAAATGACTTCCAAGGCAGAACCACTGTTCATTATCAGCTACATATATGTCATTAGCTTATTTTTGGTGCTCTCCCTAAAATGCTTTTGGCTTTTTGTTTGTTTTCAGACAGGATCTGTTATATCCCAGATTGGCCACAAATTCTCTATGTACTTGAAAATGACATTGAATCTCTGGTCTTCTCTTGTCTCTCTACCTCCCAAGCTTTACTATTGCACATGTATGCCACATTTGGCTTGACTTTTAGCTTTTCTTTGAATGTGAATAGGTACGTGTGTTTACAATGGTGTGGTTACAAATGTGAGAATGTGGCTGTTCTTGTGCCAAAGCTTGAGTGGGGAAAACAAACAACAACATCAGGTGTTGAACCTTAATTTCTACCTTGTTTGAGGCAGAGTTTCTTTCTTCTTGTTCAGCACTGTGTGTGCCAGCCCAAGCTTCTCGACATTCTTCTTTCTCCAGCTCACATGTCATAAAAGGAGCACTAGGGTAATAAAAAGAGACTGAATCACCATCTTTGAATGGTTCCTGAGGATTCAAACTCAAGCCCTCACACATGCACAGCAAATGCTTTCCACTGAGCCATCACCTGAGCCCAGATTTCAATCTCGTTAAGTGGCTTAATTCTGTCATGTATTGTGCAGTTTATTTCTCCCTACTACTTCTCTGTAGATCATTTACCCCCAGCTTTCAATCAAATTTTAGATTCCTTGAATTCATGAATCCTACTGCTCTGACCCTTGTTTAATTCTTAACTTTAGTCCTGACTTGATTTAGTTAATTTGTCAGATAATGGTGAACAATGCAAATGTGTAAAGGAAGCTGAGAAATATATAGAGAGGCCTAAACCAGGAATAGTGAAGACACTGTGACTCTTGAGAAAACATCACAATAGCCCTAGGAATGTAAATGAAGCTTTGGGGTGTGTATCAGGGTCCTGTGCAGTTTTTCCCTTTGGGGGAGGAGCCAAGTAGACACAGAGTCAATGACACAGACTCTGGGAGAACGTTGAAACAAGCCTGGTTTATTCTGGAAGAGGCACGTCTTACATAACCCTCCACCCCACCCTGGGAGAAGGTCTTAAGAATATGCATCTACTGGTGTGACATGGTTGCCTCTCATTGGTCCAGATCATCTCCAGATCATGTCTCAGCTGCTGTTGCTAAGGCCCTTAGCCAGACTCAGGTTGGTTCTCAGAAAGTATCTTTTTTTTAACTGATTTGGGCCAGCTGGCTCTCAAGCTTATTAGGAATGAGTCATCCCACAGGGGTGAAGGTATAATTCTATGCCTGGAAGGTCTCTAGTAGTCTGCGTTTAGGAGGCTAGGGTATTGAAGAATCACTATTGAGAATTGGTAGAAGCTTAGAAGTAGATGGCAGGGTGAGGAGATCTCCCTTAGAAAGGATTAAGATAGGTCTTTAGACATGATAGTAATATAAAGTCCACCTTGGCCATGCCAAGACCACTCTGGCTTACTGTATTGGTATGATTGCTTTTCCCCCAAACCTGACTCCATCAGTAAAGCCCAAGAGGAGGATGTTTCCATGAGGCATCAGGGGTAAATCTGTGAGATGATGAGTTTACTAATGAACTTGATTTAATCAGCTCATTATCTGTGTGTATGTGTTAAATGTCACATTGTATACTATAAATACTGGTTTGATTTTTCTTAGTAAAGCTGTCTGCCATTTCCAGAAATTATCAGGAAGACCTCACTTTCTTTCTTTATAATCAGTGCTTTCCTCTTCCCTTAACACAGTGATATTTGGATCATGGTTTGAGCACACCCGTGGCTGGCTATCCATGAGAGAAAAGGACAACTTCCTGCTACTGAGCTATGAAGACATGAAAAAGGTAACTGTTACAGCAATCACAAAGTCTCTCACAAACTTTCCCCATGCAGCACCTCATATTCTTCCGTATCCCCATGTTAGTGTTAGGTCAATGAAGAGTCAGTAAAAGTGAGATTATGCCCTATGTCCTGTATTGAGCTGCATCTGACATTTTCTCTGCAGTCTCCTTGTCCATCATCCACAACTTCTTTACCCTACTCCACCCTGGGGTAGGGTGGGGTAGCTCACACTTGCGATATAGGGTTTTTAATCCTGTCTATGCAACACATTCCATACACCTAATAACCCAGTGGTCAGTGGGGAATGGATAAAGCAGTGCCATTCCACTGTTGTTTCCAAATATATGTCATCCCCCCTTGAAGGCAAGAAGAGAGACAAAGGTAGGAAATCCATCTGTGAATCCTGGGAAAGCACAAGTGCTGAAGTCATATGAAAAGCATGAGTGATACAACTGACTAGGCATGTACAGGATGCAGCCAGTCAGGGATGATTGTGTTCTGTGTTCTGCAGTACAGAGGTTTCTCCATGTGGGCTAGAATATACTGGAGATTTTAAAACTCTTAGTAGAGAATATCTGAAATATTTCAACATTCAGTAATGACATATGTCTAAATAAACTCTTAGGCCATATCCTTAGCAGATCATTGCAGGTTTCATTTCATTGAAATGCCCCACAGACAACAACACGTTGAAGTACTGTGTATGTGTCTAAAATATCTCTTATTTTAAAAATTAAAAAAATACATCTTGGCAAGTCATCACAGGACTAAAACTAGCACTGAGAGAGAGAGAGAGAGAGAGAGAGAGAGAGAGAGAGAGAGAGAGAGAGAGAGAGAATCAGGGGAATCAGGGGTTCTAGGTTATCCTTGTTTGTATTGTGGGTTTGAGGTCAACCTTGGCCAAAAGAGACATTGATTCCAAAGATCATTAATTAAAAATAATTTTAAGTTCATTTGTATATTTTATTTTTATTTAGCTAAAAATTTCTCCCTCTACTGATGGACACATAATAATGACACCAAGCATATAAGCACAAAAATATTCACATTTGATCACCAACTCAAATGTTTAAGTAGTTTGGAAGCTATCAGTGAAAGTAATCATCATTTATATATCACAGGTAAAAGTATCAATTGTACTTTTTTTCTGAACAAGAAAAGAATTGTGCAGTCTACCAGAGAAAACACTTGCCCATCCTTAGAATAGTTCAAAAATTTAGTTAAGGCTGAAAAGAAGCAGTCTTACAGCCACTCTGTACCTTTCAGAAGTAGACTCTGGTGATGATGGTTACTGATAGCTGTAACTTTTTTGTTTTCATTTTTATTTCTCTTATGAAAATTTTATTACTTAAAACAATTTTTAAATTTAAAAATATTTTGATCATATTCTTTCTCTCCCACAATTTCTTCCAAGTTTTCTCCTTCTCCTTACCCACACAACCTTAAATTCTTTCTGAAAAAAAACAAACAAAATCCAAATAAAACAAAATTCCCCCTGAAAGAAAACAAAATAAAACAATAACCAAAAAGAAAAAACCCACTGAACTGCAACCAAATAAAAGCATACACACAAAAACAAAAACAAAAACAAAACAAAACAAAAACAAAAACAAAACAAAACTTGGATTCTATTACATGTTGGTCAACTACTCCTTCACATGAAGACTTTCCTGCAGTGGTTGATATATCCAGTGTCATTTCATTGGAGACAATGGATTTTCCCTTTCCCAGCAGGTATAAATGACAGTTCACTTATTAACCTTTACCCTAGTGGCTGGATTTTCATGCATTCATTTTTTTAAATATAACAACAAAAAGTACAATCTGATGAAATAATATTATTCCCTCAAAGTTGGACAAGACAAACCAACAGAAGGAAAACAGCACAAGAGAAGGCACAAGCAGAGAGTTACATGTTTGAACATCCAAGAAGACCACAAAATCACTAAACTCTAGACCCTAACATATAAGCAGAGGATTGGAGCAGACTGGTGTGGTACTATGCATGCTGCTCCAGTCTGTGGGCTCATATGAGCTTTTCTTATGTTGATGTGGATGGTCATGTTTTCTTAGTGTCCTCCCTTTTCTCTGTCTCTAACACACTTTCTTCTCCTTCTGAAGAGTTATCTGAGCTCTAAAGTGAGAGATTTGGTGGGGACATACCATTTAGGGCTGATTGTTCAAAAGTATCTCAATCTCTGTGTATTCTCCATCTGTGGATCTCTATATTTCTTCTCAGCTGCTTTGGGAGAAAATTTCTCTGATGAGGACTGTACAAAGTGCTAATCTGAGTATAGCAGAATATCATCTGGAATCATTTTTCACTAATTTTTCAGACCAGTATTATTTGGTTTTACCCTACGTCCCTAGGCTATCTAGTCTCTGGTCACCAAAGCAGTGTCAGCTATGTGTTCCATCTCATAGAGTAGGCCTTAAGTAAAATCTGTTATTGGTTGGTTACTCTTGTGAGTTTTGTGGCATCATTGCCTTAGCGTATCTTGCAGGTAGGACTATGTAATTGGAAATTTCCTGTCCCAACCACCTGATCCCAAATAACCAACTCAGAGACTGAAATGTTAACTATAAATGCTTGGCTGATAGCTCGGGCGTGTTACTAGCTCATTCTTACCTTTAGATTTAGATACCTTACTTTAGATTACCCATTTCTTTTAATCTATGTATTGTCAGGTGTCTCATGGCTTTACATGTCCTCTAACATGTCTTTCTTCCTGATCAGCTGGGGTGGCATCTCTCCTAAATCTGTTCTTTCTTCCCATCATTCTCAATTTGGTTTTACTGCCTAACTTCCTGCCCAGCTACCAGACAGTCAACATTTTATTAACCAATCTGAGTAATACATATTCATAGTGTAGAAAGGATTGTGACAGATATTTTTTTTCCATTTTGTCTAATTAAATGGAAGGTTTTATCCTTAATATAGTAAATCTCTGAACAACTAAAACAGTTATTATGTAAGAGTTACAGTAACAGTATCTGATCCATTTATATTTGCAAAAGTGGAGAAAATACTTAATTATCTATCTTATCTTGGTTTGTCTAAATTTTGTATCTAATTTACTTTCTATTATAACTAAGGAAAACTATAACCATAACTATTTAATCTTCAGCTCCCTCAAAGACTCCAGAAGGGTGAAAATTTACCTAATGGCAGGGACATCAGGTTGCCTGGACAGTTACCCAAAGTTCATCTGTAACACTGGGGCATCCAACTCTGGTCGACAGGCCAAGCATATCTGACAGACTTTCCTGTTAAGCAGAGAATATTGAAGGACTGTCTTTTTTTTTTTTTTTTTGGTTTTTCGAGACAGGGTTTCTCTGTGTAGCTTTGCGCCTTTTCCTGGAACTCACTTGGTAGCCCAGGCTGGCCTCGAACTCACAGAGATCCACCTGGCTCTGCCTCCCGAGTGCTGGGATTAAAGGCGTGCGCCACCACCGCCCGGCTGAAGGACTGTCTTACACTATCTTGGCAAAGTCCAGCAGTTACCTTTCTTGCATCCTGCTGGTCCAGTTTAGAAAGTAACCATCAGTAATTGAGGCAAGGGCAATTACTTTACCTCTGTTGCTAGCTTTTGCCATAATGAAAACCAATTCCATATGGAATTTCTTTGATGCCCATCATTCTCTTTGAAGTAGTTGGTGATGCCAGGAGCAGACATGCCTTAGTGTCAAGAAAAGTCTATATTCTTAAAACATTTCAAATGCTGTATTCTGTAGGTCCTTGAAGTGTTTGAATATTGCCTATCTATCTGAAATATACCTATGTATACCTAGAAGACCTAACTAACACCTCTATATGTTTGTTATTATAGATGACTATTAATCTGTGTTTCTTAACTATATATTACATTTTAAAATTAGCTGCATAACCATAATACCAGAGACAAGAGTAGAAATATACACACTATAACAAAATTGACTTTAAATTTGTATCAATAAACCAAAATCCATATCAATGTAAAATACATAAGATTAGTACTTTGTTTTTGGATTAAAGTAGATTCAATAGTCTACCATTTTCCCTATCATTTCTATATCCTCCTTTCTCTTTTCCAAACAAGATTCCTGAATCTAATCTCACTGTTTAGCATTGTTTTCTGACCATTATGTAGAACAACTTGTAGCCAACCCTCCAAATAATGACAATCATAATGTGTTTTTGGGAATGTGGGTGTAGTTCTTTAGACTATTTCTGGTTGATTTTGTGTCCTGGTAATGTTTTGGGGATCCTGAGAAAATTTAGGATTATGGTCAAGTCCTGACTGAAGTATTCTGTGAGGCTGGATCATCTCAGCCAGCAGCCTTGAAGTTGTTCTGTTGCAGAACTCAGAGGGAACTGCAACAGAGGCACTCTCAAATGTTGCATCAGTTGGGTAATCCTTTCCCACTGGAGATTTTTCAGGTGGTCTTCCTCATTCAAACCTGATTTTTCTTAACCCCAAATGAATCCAAAGCCTCTCATTTCCTGTGGAATAAAATCAGAATCTCTTTCCCAAAGTAACATATCTTTTGACTTAAATTTTGATGTCAAGATATTTTCAAAATATATAGTTTGATTTAATCTAGCAGCTTTCATAATCAAATGTTTCTTTGCAGTTCTCATTTGTTGATGAGTATACAAAAAATTTAAAGACAACATAATAACATACAGTATCTAGACTCTCTGTGTGTGTTCCATATTTATGTGGCTTATTATTTAAGGAATTTACTTTATTTTAAAACTATATATTTAAATCTAGGACTATATATATTCTTTTTTTCTCTCTCCCAAGCCAATGCATATTAGACACACTGTGACCTGTTTAGAAGCTCTTTTTAAAAAATCTGTCCTTACTGCACATCAGTAACCTTTTCTGTGTGCATGAACCAAAAAATTGCTATGTAACTTAGATCACAGAATGCTGGTGCTAGCTCATCCCCCTTGGTTCCCTGAGAGTCTAGACTCATGGCAGAGGCATGTTTACCACCAGCTTTGGGAACCATGTTTACTTCCTGATCTCTGGGAAGTTTCTAGGTTCATGCTGCCATAGAGTAGCATGCTGCCAGCTGCTCACAAGCCCCATATAAGTGTTTGGTAGTGGGGTCTCTTAAAAGAGCCACTGCCCCTGTTTGCTGCTAACACTAAGCCTGAAAGCTACCTCATAAAGGAGCCATGCATGTGCTCACTGCCAGCAAACAGCCCATTGGAGAAAAAGTCACTACCAAGAAGCCATGCTTGACTACATTCTTGTGTGTCTAGGATCCTCTCCTGGAGAGCTGCAATCTCTGGCTCAGTGTTACCAGCTCTCTCTTGCTCAGTCCACTATGGGACATCCTAGCAAGGTTCTTCTGTTCAGCTCCCCCTTGCTCAATCCACTATGGGATGTTTCAGCAAGGTTCTTCTGTTCAGCTCCCCCCTTGCTCAATCCACTATGGGACGTCTTAGCAAGGTTCTTCTGTTCAGCTCTCCCCTTTCTCAATCCACTACGGGATGTCCCAGCAAGGTTCTTCTGTTCAGCTCCCCCCTTGCTCAATCCACTATGGGATATCCCAGCAAGGTTCTTCTGTTCAGCTCCCCACTTGCTCAATCCACTATGGGATGTCCCAGCAAGGTTCCTCTGTGTACCAGTGAATGAAGGTCTTTAGCCAAAACTCTTTTGAGAAAGAGATTTATTTGGGAAGGAAGAGTCCAGGAGAGTAGCTGCCTCTACCAGGGTGGAGAGAACGGTGCACAACTGACTGGGCAGGCTGGTTTATAGAGGATGCCCAGGGGGCAGAGTCAACTGTGATTTTTTTTCTGTCCAGGGATTGGCCAGTTTTGTGGGCAAGGGGCAGAGATGGCCCTGATATCAGGGCCAAACTGTATTGCTTTCACTGGCCTTATTGGATTTTTGACACTATCTCTAATGGCAGGGCACATTTCTTTCACTGAATCTGATTCTAGGGACCAAGAGTGTTATTTTGGTACTAGTTTCAGAGTCAGGGCATATTTCCTGGGTTCTGGGTTTGGGGATAAAGTGTTCATTTCTCTGGCTCAGGTCCCAAACACAGGCTGTGTTTCTTTCCCTGGTCCTAGGCCCTAGGGCCAGGATTCTACTGTCCTGTTCTGTGATAGGTTGGTTTCACAAGTCTTTGGACAGGGGCAGAGATGGCTCTGATCTGAGCTAAATTGTGTTTCTTTCACTGGCCTTACTTAGCTTTTTGACACTACCTCTAAGGCCAGGGCATATTTCATTTACTGACTCTGATTCTAGGGTCCAAGAGTGTTTCTTTGGAACTGGTTTCAGGGTCAGGGCATGCTTCCTTGGTTCATTTCTCTGGCTCAGGTCCCAAACACAGGCTTTTTTTCTTTCCCTGGTCCTGGGCTCTAGGGCCAGGATTCTGCTCTCCTGCTCTGTGATTGGTTGGTTTCACAAGTCAGTTGGACAGGGGCAGAGATGGCTCTGATCTGAGCTAAACTGTGTTTGTCTCACTGGCCTTGTCTGAGCCATCCTTCCCTAATTCTTGGCTCCAGGGTCATGGTGGGTTTCTTTAGCCAGCCCCTTTTCCCTACACTCCTCAGCTCTTGGTCCACAGTTCATGTGTTTCCACTAGTTTGGCTGGCCATCTCTGTATGTCTCCCCATCATGGTCTTGATGTCCCTTGCTCATAGATTCTCTGCTCTCTCTCATCAATTGGATTCCTGGAGCTCGGCCTGGCTGCTGGCCATGGATATCTGCATCTGCTTCCATCAGTCACTGGATGAAGGCTCTGTGATGACAGTTAGGGTAATCGCCCATCTGATCACCAGAGTAGGCCAGTTCAGGTACCCTATCAACTATGCCAGTAGTCTAAGGTGGGGTCATCCTTGTGGATTACTGGGAACTTCCCAAGCACCCTGCTTCTCCCTATTCCCATGATGTCTTCATATATCATGGTACCTCTTTCATTGCTCTCCCACTCTGTCCCTGTTCCAGCTCGAACCCTCTGTTCCCCTGTGTTCTCATCTTACATCTGTTGCCCTCCATTATCTGTCTCAGCTCTAGTTTGCTCAGGTATTTCTTCATCGCTGGGTGATCCATGCATCTCTCCTAGGGTACTCCCTGCTAGCTAGCCTCCCTGAAGTTGTAGGTTGCAGTCAGGTTATCCTTTGCTTTACATCTAGTATCCACTTATGAGTGAGTACACACCCTCTTTGTCCTTCTGAGTCTGGGTTACCTTGCTCAGGATGATATTTTCTAGTTCCATCCATTTGCCTGAAAACCTCATGATGTCATTGGTTTTTAGTGCTGAGTAGTACTCCATTGTGTATATGCACCACATTTTCTTTATCCATTCTTTGGTTGAAGGCCATCAGGTTGTTTCCAGTTTCTGGCTGTTATGAATAATGCTGCTATGAACATAGTTGAACATGTGTCCTTGTGGTATGATTGAACATTCCTTGGGTATATGTCCAAGAGTGATATAGCTGGGTCTTGAGGAAGATTGAGTCCCAATTTTCTGAGAAAATGCCATACTGATTTCCAGAGTGGCTGTACAAGTTTGTACTCCCACCAACAGTGGAGTAGTGTGCTTTTTGCTCCAATCCTCTCCAACATAAGCCGTCATCAGTGTTTTTGATCTTAGCTATTGTGATGGGTATAAGATGGTATTTCATAGTCATTTTGATTTGCATTTCCCTGATGAGTAAGAATGTTGAGAAATTCTTTTAATGTCTTTCAGCCATTTGAGATTCTTCTTTTGAGAATTCTCTGTTTAGCACTGTAGTCCATTTTCTAATTGGATTGTTTTGTATTTTGGTGTCTAATTTCCTGAGTTCTTACATATTTTGGAGATCAGCAGTCTGTCAGATGTGGGGGATCTTTAGCTGTCATTTTGTCTTATTGACTATGTACTTTATCCTACAAAAGCTTCTCAGTTTCAAGAGGTCCCATTTATTATTTGTTGCTCTCAGTGTCTGTGCTACTGGTGTTATATTTAAGAAGTGGTTTCCTGTGCAGTCAAGACTACTTCTTACTTTCTCTTCTATCAAGTTCAGTGTAACTAGATTTTATATTGAGGTCTTTGATCCACTTGGACTTGAGTTTTGTGCATGGCAAAAGATATGGATGTATTTGCATTGTTCTACATGTTGACATCCAGTTATGCCAGCACCATTTGTTGAAGATGTCTTCTTTTCTCCGTTGTGCACTTTTGGCTTCTTTGTCAAAAATCAGGTATTCATAGGTGTGTGGATTAATGTCAGGGTCTTCAATTCGATTCCATTAGTCCACATGTCGGTTTTTATGCCAGTACCAAACTGTTTTTATTACTGTAGCTCTATAGTAGAGCTTGAAGTCAGGGATTGTGATGCCTCCAGAGGTTGTTTTATTGTACAGGATTCTTTTGCCTATCCTAGGTTTTCTGTTTTTCCATATGAAGTTGAGTATTGTTCTTTCCAAGTCTATGAAGAATTGTGCAGGAATTTAGATGGGGATTGCATTGAATCTGTAGATTGCTTTTGGTAAGATTGCCATTTTTACTATGTTAATCTTACCTATCCAAGAGCATGGGAGATCTTTCCATTTTCTGATATCTTCTTCATTTTTATTCTTCAGAGACTTAAAGTTCTTATCATACAGGTCCCTCACTTTTGTAGTTAGAGTTACCCCAAAATGTTTTATATTATTTGTGACTATTGCAAACAGTGATGTTTCTTTGATTTCTTTCTCAGCCCATTTATCATTTGTACATAGGAGGATTATTGATTTTTTTGAGTTAACTTTGTACCCTGCCACATTACTGAAGGAGTTTATCAGAATTTTTGGGGTCACTTATGTATACTATCATATTGTATTCAAATATTGAAAGTTTTACTTCTCCATTTCCAATTTCTATCCCTTTCATCTCCTTTTGTTGTCTTACTGCTCTTACTAAAACTTCAAGTACTATATTGAATAAATATTGGGAGAATGGACAGCCTTGTCTTTTTCCTGATTTTAGTGGAATCGCTTTGAGTCCATTTTTGGTGCTTTGATGTTGGCTGTTGGCTTGGTGTAAATTGCCTTTATTATGTTTAGGTATGTTCCTTGTATTCCTGATTTCTCTAGGACCTTTATTATGAAGGGGTGATGGATTTTGTGCCAAACTTTTTCAGCATCTAATGAGATGATCATGTGGTTTTTTTTCTTTCAGTTTGTTTACATGGTATATCACATTGACAGATTTCATACGTTGCATCTCTGGGATGAAATCTACTTGGTTGTGGTGGATAAATATTTTGATGTGTTCTTAGATTTGGTTTGCCAGTATTTTATTGAATATTTTTGCATCAATGTTCATGAGGGAGATTGGTCCGTAATTCTCTTTCTTTGTTGCATCTTTGTGGGGTTCAGGTATCAGGTAACTGTATCCTCATAAAAAGAGTTTGGTAATGTTCCTTCTGTTTCTTTTGTGTGGAACAATTCAGAGAGTATTGGTGTTAGCTCTTCTTTGAAAATCCGATAGAATTCTGCTCTGAAACCATCTGGTCCTGGGCTTTTTTTTTTTTTTTTTTTTGGTTAGGAGACTTTTAATGATTGTTTCTATTTCCTTAAGGGTTATTGGTCTATTTAAATCATTTATCTGGTCCTGATTTAACTTTGGTATGTGCTACCTATCCAGAAAATTGCCCATTTCTTTCAGGTGGAGTACAGAGTTTTGAAGTATGACCTGATGATTCCTCATTGTCTGTTGTGATATCTCCCTTTTCATTTCTGATTTTGTTGATTTGGATACTTTTTCTCTGCCTTTTGGTTAATTTGGATAAGGGCTTGTCTATCTTGTTGATTTTCTCAAGGAACCAACACTTTGTTTTATTGATTCTTTGTATTGTTCTCTTTGTTTTTATTTTATTGATTCCAGCCCTCAATTTGATTATTTTTTGTTGTTGATTCTTCCTGGGTGAGTTTGCTTCTTTTTGTTCTAGAGCTTTCAGGTGTGCTGTTAAGTCACTAGTGTGAAATTTCTCCATCTTCTTTGTGTGGGTTTTTAGTGCTATGAATTTTCCACTTAGCTCTGCTTTCAAAGTGTCCCATAAGTTTGGGTATGTTGTATTTTCACTTTCACTGAATTCTAGGAAATCTTTAATTTTTATCTATCTATCTATCTATCTATCTATCTATCTATCTATCTATCTATCTTTCTTTCTTTTTTCTTTTTGGTTTTTCGAGACAGGGTTTCTCTGTGTAGCTTTGTACCTTTCCTGGAACTCTTTCTGTAGCCCAGGCTGGCCTCGAACTCACAGAGATCCACCTACCTCTGCCTCCTGAGTGCTGCGATTAAAGGCGTGCACCACTACCACCCGGCTCTTTCTTTATTTCTTCCTTGATCCAGTGGTGATTCTTTGGGCATTGTTCAGTTTCCATGAGACTGTAGGCTTTCCATAAATTTTGTTGTTGAATTCTAACTTTAAGCCATGGTGGTCCGATAAAATACAGGAGGTTATTTCAATGTTTTTGTATCTGTTGAGATTTGCTTTGTGGCCGAGCATGTGGTCAATTTTAGAGAAGGTTCTATGGGGTCCTGAGAATAAGGTATATTCTTTTGTGTTAAGGTGGAATGTTCTGTAGATATCTATTAAGTCCATTTTAGTCATAACTTCTCTTGGGTCCCTTATTTCTCTGTTAAGTTTCAGTCTGGCAGATCTATCCTTTGGTGAGAGTGGGGTGTTGAAATCTCCCACTACTAGTGTGTGAGATTTGATGTGTAGTTTAAGCCTCATTAATGTTTCTTTTACAAATGTGTGTGCCCTTGTATTTGGGGCATAAATGTTCAGAATTGAGTTTTTATCTTGTTGGATTTTCCGTGTGATAAATATGTAATGTCCTTCCTGACCTCTTTCAATTGATTTTAGTTTGAAGTCTATTTTATTAGATCTTAGGATAGCTACTCCATCTTGCTTCTTAAGTCCATTTGATTGGAAAGTCATTTCCCAGCCTTTTCCTCTGAGGTAGTGTCTGTCTTTAAAGTTGAGGCATGTTTCTTGTTTGCAGCAGAAGGATGGATCCTGTTTTCATATCCATTCTATTAGCCTATTTCTTCTTATAGGCGAATTGAGACTATTGATATTAATGGATATTAATGACCAGTGATTGTTAATTCCTGTTATTTTTTGTTGGTAGTGTTGTGTGTTTCTCTTCTTTGGTATTTGTTCGTGTGGGGTTATCTATTGCCTGTGTTTTCATGGGTGTATCTAACTTCCTTAGGATGGATTTTTCCTTCTAGTGCTTTCTGTAGGGCTGGATTTGTGGGTAGGTATTTATCATAGAATATTTTGTTTACTCCATGTATGGTGATTGAGAGTTTTGCTGGATATAATAGTCTAGGTTGGCATCCATGGTCTCTTAGTGTCTGCATAACGTCTGTCCCAGACTTTCTGGCTTTCAGAGTCTCCACTGAGAAGTAAGGTGGTATTTTGATGGGTCTACCTCTATATTTTACTTGGCCTTTGTCCATTGCAGCTCTTAATATTTTTTCTTTATTTTGTATTTTTAGTGGTTTGATTATTATGTGATGAGGGTTCTTTTTTTTTTTTTTCACCCAGTCTATTTGGTGTTCTGTACGATTCTTGTATCTTCATAGGCATTTCCTTCCTTAAGTTGTGAAAGTTTTTCTTCTATGATTTTGTTGAATATATTTTCTGTGCCTTTGAATTGATATTTTTCTCCTTCTTCTATCCCTATTATTCTTAGGTTTGGTCTTTTCATGGTGTCCCAAATTTCTTGGATGTTTTGTGTTATGACTTTTTTGGCTTTAGTGTTTTCTTTGACTGGTGAATCTATTTCTTCTATTGTATCTTCAACATCAGAGGTTCTCTTTTCCATCTCTTACATTCTGTTGGTTATGCTTGCATCTGTAGTTCCTGTTTGTTTACTCGGTTTTTCCATTTCCAGCCTTCCCTCACTTTGCATCTTCTTTATTGCCTCTATTTCAGTTTTCAAATCTTGGACTTTTTTGTTCACCTGTTTAATTGCTTTTTTTTGCCTTTCTTTAAGGGATTTATTGATTTCTTCCATTTTTTGTTTGTCTTTTCTTCGAATTCTTTTTTTTTGTTTTGTTTTTTGCTTTTTACATATTAATTTGTATTTTTATTTTGCAATACAATTCAGTTCTACATATCAGCCACGGATTCCCTTGTTCTCCCCCCCTCACACCCCCCTCAACTTCCCCCAAGCCCACCCCCCATTCCCACCTCCTCCAGGGCAAAGCCTCCCCCGCGGACTGAGATCAACCTGGTAGACTCAGTCCAGGTAGGTCCAGTCCCCTCCTCCCAGGCCGACCCAAGCGATCCTGCATAGGCCCCAGGTTTCAAACAGCCAACTCATGCACTGAGCACAGGACCTGGTCCCACTGCCTGGATGCCTCCCAAACAGATCAAGCCAATCAACTGTCTCAGTCATTTAGAGGGCCTGATCTAGTTGGTGATCCCTCAGTCATTGGTTCATAGTTCATGTGTTTCCATTTGTTTGGCTATTTGTCCCTGTGCTTTATTCAACCTTGGTCTCAACAATTCTCGCTCATATAAACCCTCCTCATTCTTGCTAATTGGACTCCCAGAGATCCACCAGGGGCCTAGCCATGGATCTCTGCATCCAGATCCCTCAGTAGTTGGATGAGGTTTCTAGCATGACAATTAGGGTGTTTGGCCATCCCATCACCAGAGTAGGTCAGTTTGGGCTTCTTCAAATTCTTTAATGGAATTTTTCATTTCCTCTTTAAAGGTGTAATTAAAAAAATTATAATTAATTTAATTTTACATATCAGCCACGGATTCCCCTGTCCTCCCTCCTCCCCCCAACCCATCCCCCATTCCTACCTCCTCCAAGGCAATGACTCTCTTGGGGATTCAGCTCAGCCTGGTAGATTCAGTCCCGGCAGGTCCAGTCTCCTCCTCCCTTCGCCCAGGCTGAGCAAAGTGTCTCAGCAGAGGCCCTAGGTTCCAAAACGCCAGCTCATGCACTAGGGACAGGTTCTGGTCCTATTGTCTGGGGGGCCTCCTAAATAGTTTAAGCTAATTGACTGTTTTGCTTATCGAGAGGTCCTGATCCAGTTCCATGGGGGCTCATCAGCTATTGGTTCATAGTTCATGTGTTTCCACTAATTTGGCTATTTGTCCCTGTGCTTTTTCCAATCATGGTCTCCACAATTCTTGCTCATACAATCCCTTCTCTCTCGACAATTGGACATCTGGAGCTCCACCTGGGGCCTGGCCATGGATCTCTGCATCTGCTTCCATCAGTCATTGGGTGAGTGTTCTATCATGACAGTTAGGGTGTTCAGCCATCTGATGACCAGAGTAGGTCAGTTCGGGCTTTCTCTTGACCATTGCCAGTAGTCTATTGTGGAGGTATCTTTGGATTTCTGGGGACCCCTTTAGCACTTTGCTTCTTCTTATTCCCATGGGGTCTTCATTTATCATGGTATCTCTTTCCTTGTTCTCCCTCTCTGTTCTGATCCAGCTGGGATCTCCCGCCCCCCTAAGCTCTCTTTCCCCTGACCCTTGCCCTTCATTACCCCTCCCCCATGTCCAGTTTGCTCATGTAGATCTCATCCATTTCTCTGTCGTAGGGTGATCCCTGTGTCTTTCTTAGGGTTTTCTTTACTAGGTAGCCTCTCTGGAGTTGTGAGTAGCAGTCTAGTCATCTTAGGGTCATTTTTAAGGTCGATTTCTTCTGTTTCTTCTGCTTTGTGATGCTCAGGTCTTGCGGATGTAGCACCACTAGGTTCTGTTGGTGCCACATTGTTTTTTATGTTGTTGAATGTATTTTTGCATTGGCATCTACCCATATCTTGCTTCACTCTGTGCAAGTTTTGTCTATGTCTGAGGGATCGTCTTTTGGTCCAATTGATACTCTTGGTCTAATGGGAGCTCTTGATCTAACCTGGGCTCTTGGTCCAATCTGTTCTGATGGATTCTGTGTCCAGTGAGCACCAGTGGGCTCTGTCTCAGGGAACAGCTATTCCCAATTATTGACAGAGTGGAACCTGCTTTCTGTTCCCAATTGGTGCATGGTGGGCTTATGTCTCTGTTTTTCACGGTGTCACAGGGGTGTGTTTTCTTGGTGAGGGGCAGGGGAAGAGGCATCTGGATGGTCTCTAGGGCTCCAGTGGCTTGGGGGAGGGGCACAGGGTGTGCCTCAGTGGCTTAGTGGGTAGAGACCTAGTCTACCCAGTCTAAGATGGGGCCTTACCTGTTTCCAATTGGTCCAGGGTGGGCTTAAGCCTCCAGTGGTCACTAGTGCCACAGGGGATGGTTGTCTTGGTGAGAGGTTGGGGCTCTAGGATCCTTTTTTAAGCTTTGTCAGGTTTTATGGGGAAATTTCAGCCACACCTTGGAATACCATATGTAAAGGGACATTACCTATCCCAACTGCCTAGTCCCAAAGAACTGACTTAGAGGCTGAATATGAATTATAAATGTTTTACTGATAGCTTATGCTTGTTATCAGTTCAATCTTACATTTAAATTAACCCACTTCTATTAATCTATGTAATGCCATGTGACTTGTGGCTCTACCTGTCTTCTAGCATGTCTTGCTTCCTGGGTAGCTGGCTGGCATCTCACCTGACCCCACTCTCCTTCATCCTATCATTCTCAGTTTCTCTTTCCTATGTAACTTGCTGCCCAGCTACCTGCCTGTCAGCTTTTTATTAACCAATGTGAGTAATACATATTAATAGTGTAGAAAAGGATTGCTCCACAGCAAACACCATTGTAGATCAGAGGATTTGAGGCTGGCTTCATGTTTCCATTTCTCTTTTGATAGTGTGCAAAGTACATTCTTGTAACAAAGATGCTGGAAAGTAGGGATGAAAACTCTTTGTAGTCACCAGCCAAGCATTTCCATGTTCAGTGAGTTATGAAGGTGTTGTCTTCAGCAACAGTACCTTGTCATCAGTTTGTAAAGAGCAACCTATAGCCTGTGTTGTTTGGAGCTCCCATGAGATCTCTTTGGCCAACAACTCAATGAGGTGTAAACTAATCTTAGTAATAGAAAATTCCTTTGGTGACAAGAGATGGCCATTTGTGATACCATATCCCCCATTATTACTTTATATTGTTTAGATGGTCCTTTCACACACACACACACACACACACACACACACACACACACACACACACACGCACACATATATGTATATATACATACATACATATATATCTGTGTGTATTCATTCATATAAATAAAGAAGTTACTACTGTATTAGGTTGCATATGTTCCCTCAAATGTCCCTTAATTTTAGTTGTATCTCCTCATAGTCCCTCCTCCCAGTCTCTCTCCTTTCACCATCCCCACTTGATCTTACCATTCCAGCACTTAACTATTCATCCATTACTTGCCCTCTATGTTTAGATTTTTTTTTTATAATTATTACATGCTGTAGGCACTTCCTTCCATGATTCAGACTATTTGGTGTTCTGTATGCTTCTTTTACTTTGATAGGCATCTCCTTCTTTAGGTTAGATAATTTTTTTGTACGATTTTGTTGAAAATATTTTCTGTGCCTTTGATCTGGGTTTTCATCTTCTTCCTCTATTCTTATTATTACACTTGTTCTTTTTGTAGTTTCCCAGATATCCTGAATGTTTTGTGATGGGTATTTTTTTTTTATAATTCACAATCTACTTGCTTTTATTTTTTAATTAATGACATTAATTTTACAAGCTAACAGTTTCTGTTGCTTGCTGTGCTTCCTACATGCCATGTTGATGAAGTAATGCGCAAGTACGTACAGTTTTTAATGTTTTCAGTCTTGATTATTAAAATCATTAACATCACAAAACTGTGGCAGTTTTAACTTTGCAAATACATGCTTTGATCTCTTTATTTTCTTTTTTCTTTTCTTTTTTTTTTTTATTTTGCAATACAATTCAGTTCTATATATCAGCCACAGATTCCCTTGTTCTCCACCCTCCCGCCCCCCTCACATTCCCCCCAGCCCATCCCCCATTCCCATCTCCTCCAGGGCAAAGCCTTCCCCGAAGACTGAGATCAACCTGGTAGACTCAGTCCAGGTAGGTCCAGTCCCCTCCTCCCAGGCCGAGCCAAGCAATCCTGCATAGGCCCCAGGTTTCAAACAGCCAACTCATGCACTGAGCAAGGACCTGGTCCCACTGCCTGGATGCCTCCCAAACAGATCAAGCCAATCAACTGTCTCAGTCATTTAGAGGGCCTGATCCAGTTGGTGACCCCTCAGCCATTGGTTCATAGTTCATGTGTTTCCATTTGTTTGGCTATTTGTCCCTGTGCTTTAACCAACCTTGGTCTCAACAATTCTCGCTCATATAAACCCTCCTCATTCTCGCTAATTGGACTCCCAGAGATCCACCCGGGGCCTAGCCATGGATCTCTGCATCCAGATCCCTCAGTAGTTGGATGAGGTTTCTAGCATGACAATTAGGGTGTTTGGCCATCCCATGTGGTGGGTATTTTTTAAATTTAAACTTTTCTTTGACAAATGTATCCATTTCTTCTATTTTGTCTTCAATGCCTTAGATTTTCTCGTCCATTTCTTGTATTGTACTCATGAAGCTCACATCTGAGGTTTCTGTTTGAGTTCCTAAGTTTTTCTTTGCAGATTTCCTTCAATTTGAGTTTTCTTGATTGATTTTATTTCTACTTTCAGGTCCTGAATGGCTTATTCATTTCCTTCCACTATTTGTGTTTTCATAGATTTCTTTATGATATTTACTCTTTTCCTCTTTAAGGAACTCTATCATCTTCATATATGCTATTTTAGGGTCAGTTTCTTATTCTGTATCTACGGTGGAATATTCAGGGCCTGTTGTAGTATGGTTACTGGGCTCTAGTGAAAAATACTGTCCTGGATGTTATTGACTGTGCTTTTAGGTTGGCATCTAGGCATCTGGGATTGGGCAACTTGTAATTCTACATGGTAATATCTGGTCTTGTCTTTGTTGGGTTCATGCTTCCTTCCTTATTTTTTGTTGCTCTATCTGGTACACAGGAGAGTGTGGTGGCTGTGTGTTGCCAAGTAGGAAATTCTTCTGGGATCCTGATAAGTGTGGCCACTGAGGATTCTAGGTAAAATGTTTCCAGACATAGAAAGCTAAAACTAAGAATGGGGATGGTCTAGGAGAGGGTCATAAGATGGTCCACAGGAGGGAAGGGAGCAGAGTTTTCCACAGGAGCTGCTTAGTTTGTCACCTGAGAATGGGGCCACTGAGTGAGGTCAGGCCACAGCAGAAGGTTCGATATAAAGCTGTGAATGAGACTGAGGAGTGGACTTGGGAGAATGGAGGGAGAGATGAAGATCTGCAGCTAGCCTATTTGCTTTCCTGGTAAGAGTGGCCTGCAGGTGCTTAGGGAGTGTCTTCTGGATTTCAGGATTTGCTAGGACAAAACAGTGAGTAGGCAGAATGAACTTTGGAATTTAAGACTTGTGTTATCCATATGAAACAAGGGCATTTGATGAAGGGAGACTGTAGCAGGTGTTCTACACAGAGCTGAGAAAGAGACTATGAGACTGGATTTGAACAAACAAATAGAAATGTGAAGATCTGCATTTAGCCTAACTGCTTCCATGCCCAGCTTGGTCTTTGGGTTCCTAGGGAATGCTTGATGGAGTTGAGGTGTGTAACAAATCAATGCATTGGTGTTGGGATGTTAGGAGGGGTCTGGAAGACCTACTAGGGATGTGGGTGGCTGAGGCAGGTGTTCTGCTACAGAGCTGGGGGTAACCCTGGGGAATTGTACTTAAAGGAATGAGGGAGAGGTGAAGATCTGTAGTTGGCTTACCTCCACCCTGGCCAGAATGGTCTTTGGTTTCACAATGAGGGCCTGTTGGAGTTTGATGTTGGGATAGTACAATGAATTGCAGCACTAAGGTTAGAAGATCTGTGGAATCCACTCTAGGTGTGTGTGGGGGTTGCCACAGATTTTCTGTGGCATAACTGGGCATGAGACTGAGGAATTGGATCTGGAGGAGCACAGTGAATGGTAAATGTCTACAATCAACCTATCTGCTTCCCTGGCAGGAGTCAAAAAATAATTTTTAATGAAAAATATTAAGGAGCATCAAGAACAGGAAAATTGTATTATTCAAAAGGAATTTGATCCCTTAATGGTATCATGCAGGAACAGAAAGTTTCCATATAAGTAGCAATACAGAAGACTCTTTTGTCTTCTGTAAAATCTTTTACTTTCTCATCATAAAATTCATTATTCCCCAGGAAGCTTGCTTACTAAGATGTCTCTGTTGCATGGTAGTGCAGTTTCCCATGAGTTTTCTGTCCAACCATTCAACACATTTTTTTTCTGTTATTGCCATGGATTTTACCTTCCCATGAAATATTAAGTGAATCTGTGATAAAATATGTAATAAAAGTTTTCAGACAATAATACCTTTAGGCCTCCAGAAAAAGAGCTGGAATTCAAAGCAAATCCAAGACTGTGCTTTCTTGTGAGATTTCCTAGTTTTAACCCAGTTGTGGCAGTGCACAGTTGTAATTTCAGAATACGGGTATCTGAAGCAGGAAGACTGTGAATGTGATGTCCATCTGAGTTACAGCATGAGGTAAAACTTGAAACAAACTAATATCTCCCAGAAGTATCCCCAAGTAATAATTATTGAGATCAGTCTCATGAAAGTGTAAAACTCTATTATTCTCATTTACCCATAGGATATAGTATTACATGATGTAAACATTAACTTCTCTCAAATTCTTCGTACACACTGCCTTCTTTCCTGTAGATCATTGTCTAGAATTATTCTTACAAGTCTCTTTGAATATCACAGGGCAGGTTGGGTATGGTGGTGCACACCTTTAATGCCAGCACTTAGGTAGCAAAGGCATTTAGGTGGATCTCTGACCTCTTTGAGCTTGAGGTCAGTCCGGTCTCCAGAGCAATTTCCATCCCACCAGACAGGGCTCCATTGTGAGATCATCTCTCCAGAAAATACATCCCAAGTATATTTAGTAGGTGTGTTGTCACACACACGTGGACGCATCACTACAGAGATGGAAGCAGGAGGATCAGCCGCTCAATGAATTCGTCCACTAGGAAGTAAGTTTGAGAACAGCATCGATTTTTATGAGACCTTGTCTCTAATATCCTCTCCTCCCTAAAAGAAATTCCAGCCTCTGTCTTTTAGGGCTATAGATCAGCCACATTGCAAGCCCACTCAATATACAAATGCTGTGTGGGACTCCTGTCCTCTCAACATTCCCTGTACCTTTCCTCAACCCTTTTCAATGCTTTCTCATTTTCATGTTGCCATTTCTGTCTTCACATCCCCTTTTAATCCTCCCTCCATAGCTCCCATCTCAGCATCAGTTGTCTCAGAGCTTTCTATTGATTACCTTCATTTTTGTTTCTTCTTCTTTTAGGACACAAAGAGCTCCATAAAGAAGATCTGTGACTTCCTAGGGAAGAAATTAGAGCCAGATGAGCTGGATATGGTCCTCAAGTACAGCTCCTTCCAAACCATGAAAGAAAATATCATGTCCAATTATAGTCTGGTCCCTGAAGATAAGGCTTCTAGTGATTTGGTTCTCTTGAGAAAAGGTGAAGAAATTTTTGAGCTTTAAATTATGTCAGAACATATGGAGGCCTTGTTGTTCTAGTGAGACAGGTTTTCCCCATGTAGCTTTGTGCCTTTCCTGGATCTCACTCTGTAGACCAGGCTGGCCTTGAACTTACAAAGATTCACCTGCCTCTGCCTCCCAAGTACTGGGATTAAAGGCGTGCACCACCACCGGGTTGAAGAGCTACTCTTTACCTGGGAGACTCAATCATCTGGCTAGTTGGGATGAATCTGGTTTAAGCTTCAAGCAATAATTATCTACAAACAATTTTGGTCATTATGATTCCATATTATATACTGCATGAACTACAGACCAGAGAGATGGTCATTCCCATTCATCCACTGTTTAGTTGACAGAACTTTTATAAAGACATTGTCACAATCAAGACATGAAAAAAGAAATGTCTTCTGACAAACTTCAAAGGTTTTGGACCTCATTACTTCACAGTGGATGTTTTCTAAACAGAGTGCTTGAGCCATGAATCATTTTTTACTGGTGTTCTTAGAAGGCATTAATCTGAGACATATAGGAAAGAAGACCTAGAGAGAAGCCCACTATCTGCAGGCCAATAAAAACCATGGAAGACTGGACAAGAACCTTTTGTGAGAACTGCAACCTCTAGAACTATGAGGATGTTCCTTTCCAACAAGAGTTAAGCCACCAAGAATTAGGGTTATCTTGTTCCCTGACACGCCAGAGTTTGAGGAGATTTTAGAAAGAACAAGTGAAGAGAAATATAGGCTTAGAAGATGCACTTCTCCCATCTGGACTGATTCAATCCAAGTGTGCAGTCATATTGAATTTACTGAGATTCTGTTAGCTCAGCATCCAGTCTGGCTGATCAAGAGCCAGGTGTGCTGTGGGAAAACAATAAAGAAACTTGTTCTAATAATGAAGAAAATAACAAAGCTGCGAGTAGCAATGGATACTGATAGATTCCCATCTGAGCAGATAACACTCTTATAGTCATATCAATTAATGGCATATTATTTGAATATGGTGTATCAATAATTACTATTTAATTCGGAACAGCATATATTTTCTTTAATAATACCACTGGGAATTTAAAGTTAACTTATATGATACATAAGGAATACAAAGTAATAAGGAAAACCATGATGTCTACTGTCAGTATTTTTGGCTTAAAGTACACATCCATCATCATCATGCTGGGTAACATCTCAAGGCTAATTTCCCCTCATCAGCAAAATGGAAACAAGGCCAGTACCTTCCTCACTCATTCATGAATGCTTTCAACAATTCCATACTGAGTATGGATGTGTCCATACTGAGTATCAATGTGTCTGATATGATTTGATGAATGAAGCCTTTGGTGATGAAAGAAACATTTTACATTTTAAATATATTAGATACATGTTTCAGGCTTCTTTACAAAAAGGAAATTCATCAAAGTGTCACAGTTATGAAATAAAAGACTGCAAGGATGGGCCTGCAGAGTTCTACATGGAGGGAAGTTAGAAAGAGGTGGTCACAGTGGCATAAACTAGGAAACCAAAGAACAGGAAGTGAGTATATGGAAGACATCAGCACTCTAGAAAGAAGGAACACACAGTTCAATGAGAGCAATTGCACAATTTGTCATCTCTAACGTCAAAACTAAAGACATACAAAATGGAGTGATGAGAACCAAAGTCTGGTAAAAAGATAAGGTAAAATGATCATGCAGGTCTTGATGCATCACCAGACATCATGCTGACTGAAAACAGAAATCTTGGGATGTTCCCAGCTGGCAGTATCTGGGTCTACTGCATCTGATGAAAGCATCAAGATGATTGGCATGTAGCTCACAACAGTGTGCATCTCCAGCTCAAGGGGATCTGATGCCTCAAAGCTCTACAGGAAACTGCATTCATGTGCATCTACACACATATAATTAAACTTAATTTTAAAAGAGCTTTTAAAAGTTGCTTGCATGTTTTGCAGAACTTTTATAAGTAAACACTAAAATTTAAAAAGAAGAATTGAAACCTGTTTGGATAATTGATGTATGAAACTGTTGGATTGGGCAGAGTGATGGAAGCAGGTATAGTGGGAAGCAGGAAAAATATCAAATTCTAAAAGGTAGAGGTAGTGTGGAAGTTATTAGAGTGTGTAGCTGATATGATGAGATAGGAGAAGAGGGGACATTATTGCCACAGAGGTAGAAGACTGATGTAAATTATGTCAAGGGAATAAGACGTGTTCTCCAGGAAGTCACTGGTACTTCCACTTTATTAACTGTGTGGGCCTTGTCAAGTAGATGGTAAGAGCATGTGAAGGAAGGACTGAGATCAGTGTTGAGATCATCATTAACCCATCTATGTGTCTGCTTCACATTTTCCAGGCATGACTGGTGACTGGAAGAATCACTTTACAGTAGCCCAAGCTGAAGCCTTTGATAAAGTATTCCAGGAGAAAATGGCTGGTTTCCCTCCAGGGTTGTTTCCATGGGAATAAATTCTTAAAACTTAAAAAAATATATGGAGAGTGGTGTTTATTTTCCTGTTTTTGTACAGAATAAATCCTGTTATTGAATTGCAGAGTTTTGTTTTTTTAGGTATTAAGTGATAGAATTATTAGTAGTGGTAATAGTAGTGGAGGTAGTTGAATTGTGAGTGTGTGTGTGTGTGTGTGTGTGTGTGTGTGTGTGTGTGTGTGTCCATATTTCTGTGTACAGTTCCTTCGAGGTCAGAAGAGTGCTTGGTTCCCAAGCAGTTCCAGTTACATGTTCTGTAAGCCCCCTGCTTTGTGTCTTGGAACTGAAGTCAGGTCCTCTACAAGGGCAGTACAGTGCTCTTGACCTCAGCGTCATCTCTCCAGCTCTGAATCTTGGAGAGATGATTCAACAAATATTTCCTTTTTTTATTAGTGGTTTGTTATACATTATAAGTTAACTCCAATATGCTTCATGGAATCTCATATTAAAGCAATCCTTGTAACATTTTAAACATAAAAAACTACAAGAAACTTTAAGTAATTTTTATTCTGGGACATTTGTTCAAAAGAAATAAAAATGTTTTTATAGAGACTTTGAAACTTCATTCAAATAGCCTAAGGTGTAGTAAGACCTTTATAAACTTACATTCCTACTCAGTATTTTATACTTGTATTTCACTTTTTCATTTTTTTGTAATTTTAGTGGGTGTATAAAATAATGGGTTACATTAGGAAACTTTGAAACAGACATGAGCATCAAGTAATTTACTCAGTATTTCTTCTCTACTGTCAAGTCCTGTCCTTTTTCTCCTGTTAGTACTTTCTGCTCCCACACGGTCCCCTCTGTTTGAATGTCATAGAGACACACTTATATTTAAATTTAGATGTGCAGACTGGAGAAGAATGCATTATTCTCTTTACTTTTATGGTTAAGTGGGAGGTTTCTCTGATAGACATGATGGAGAACACAGCCAGGGGCACCTGGAAGAGTCCAGAGCAGGGAATCGTAGACTGAACATCATGGCCAGTAGAATAGGCCAGGCCATGGGGTGGGGAGCAAGAAAGCAGGATCAACATAGAGCAACCGAGAGAGAGAGAGGGAGAGAGAGAGAGAGAGAGAGAGAGAGAGAGAGAGAGAGAGAGAGAGAGAGAGAGAGAGAGAATGTTGCAAGAAGACCAAGAGAGTCAAGAAGTAGTATGTCATAATGTCATTTTTACACAGGAATCAGAAGCTGGGGAAGGGATGTCAATGATATGGAGAAGTTTGGGTAGAGCCTGGAATGAGAGGAGCTGAGAGGAGCCAGGATTCCAGATATCTGAGTGGACTCTGTAACAAATACTTTCCCAGAATGCTTGGAGGCCAGCATGCACTTTGTTTTGATAATAGGCACCACAGTTAGCCATTTGTCCTGAGGTTTTTTTTTTTGGCCTGACATGTCAGGCTGTTTGTTGGTGATGATGTAAACTATTCTGTAACTTCTCCTTAGCTGAAGTTAGGACATTGTCAGGACCTAGGCAGGTTAGAGTGCTGACCAAAGGTTGGGAGAAAGGAGAGGAATTCAGGCTTCCTAGGTTCAGTGTGACCATCTGGGGCTAGCAAAGTGCAGGTGGCTTTGGAAAAGTCTGAAAATTGTGGTTCAAGCCATAGGCTCTGCCTAGTTAGAAATTCCATCAGAAGCATCTAGTTTACATTGGTTTTCAGTAAGTCTAGGACTAGCTGGTCTTGATTTGTAGTAGTTTTCAGTCTTCAAGTGATTAGAAATCTGCTTGGACAGGTATAGACTAGAGAAGTAAGGTAAAGTTAAGGAGCTTAGCAGAAAACTGTTTTTCTTTGGTGTACCACTGAAACTTCTAGACCTGTGCTCCTGGTAGTTGGGATGTGGAAATAGTCTGAAGACTAGGGTTAGCAGAGAGGGGGAGAGAGAGAGAGAGAGAGAGAGAGAGAGAGAGAGAGAACACTTAAGTATAGACAGTAGGTAAGTGGGGAAGCTTAAGCTGTTGATTGAGAGGAGTACACACCTGGAGTCTGTTTGACCTGTGACAGGTGGATCCAAGTCATGACTCATTGAAGCTTACATTAATTTTTTTAAGTTTACAAAAAGAGATAAAATTTTTTGATGTTTTAGCATCTCCACTGATTATAATCTGTACTGAAATTCTCACTGTAGAGAAAGCAGTTAACAGGTGTCTGTAAAACAGCTAGAGTAGACTCATGCCTTAGAGTCATACCAAAAGCTGTGGTTTTGGGTTAAAGGCATGAACACTTTTTTCTCTATCCAGAGGGATGGATATATAAAGATTAGAATGAGATGTTTTCAGCACAATGAGAAGCACTTTTAAGTCTATACCTAGAAAACAACCAAAGGAATTTTAAATTTTGAGCTTATGACTATGATGATAGTAGTCAGTACTTTACCAGGGAGAGATGAACAGTTTATCAGAACTCCATTGATTAATGTTAAACGTCTTAACATTTAAAATCTTAAAATGTTAAAAGTAAAACAATAGCATAAAAAAGAGTGAAAAATATGAAACATTTCTCATTTTTTCCCAATATCCTTAGTGTGTATTGAATCACTTTCTGAGACCCTTACAACTTAAGCATTCATATCCTCAGACCTTTACAACTTGCATTTACACACTTAAAATTACTTCCTTAGACCGTCTTTCTCAGTTATGGTTTCTACTGCTGTGATGAGATACCATGGCCACATCAACTCTTCCAAAGGAAAGCATTTACAGTTTCAAATGTTTAGTCAAATATCATCAGAAGTGGGAAGCATGGAGGTGTGTAGGAAGATATGGTGCTGGAGAAGGAGCTGAGAATTCATCATCTTGATCTGCAGAGAACAGGAATTAAACTGTCTCCTATGCTGGGTATAGCTTGAGCATACACAAATAATACCTTTATCTAGCTTCAAAGTCATATCATGTTCCAAGCAGCTGTGTCCAAAATCCTTGAGGGAGAAATGTTATAATAGAAAGAAATGTGCAAGTTTAATAATAAAATGTTAAACTTAATCCAATAAGGAAAACAAAAAATCAAAATGTAAACAAAAATTGCAGTTGACTATAAGATAGCCATATTAACCATAAAAATGACAAGGCTCTAAAAACAAGCCTTCATAGTTAACTCATTCTTGGTGTCGCTTGGCCCAAATATGTTAAATCAATACAGTACATATTTTGTACATTAATTTCATAAATATAAAAATCCCTAAATCAACACACGAACATCTTTAGGGTCAAATATAATGTACATTACAACTGTAAATTTCACATGTTAAATTTTCATGTGTAAACCCACACTCACACATATATTCATACATAATTGAAAACTAAATATATCTATATGTATATAATATGTGTATAAATAAATATATAAACATTTTTAAAAACTAAAATTTTTGTTTGTTTTTTATGACAGGATTTCTCTGAGTAGGCCTGGCTGGTTTGGAACTTGCTCTGTAGACCAGGTTGTCCTTAGTCTCAGAGATCCACCTGCTTCTGCCTGTCAAGTTCTGTAACTTTAGGCATGTGCCACCACACCCAGCTAAATAAAATATTTATAGAAAAGATATATTTAGAGGAAACACTGAATGTCTTCTACCCTTATCCTTTTGTTCTTCTTGTTTCATGTGAGGGCATACTTATGGAGCTTACACTCCAATGTAGTAGTATGCCAAATCACTCTTCCTTGGGAACTACACACACACACACACACACACACACACACACAATTAAATATGAAATGTTTTTGACAAACACATAATGATCTCTCATGGAAAGAAGTGAGAGGGATCCTTTATACTTTAAATGTTTTATTTACACTGAATTACTTTTATTTGCATATCTGAGTGTGAGTATAAAGCATGGTGCATGAGTAGAAGTCTGAAGACCATTTGCAGGATCAGTTCTGTCCTTCCACTTAGGTTCAGGGGATCAAACTCTGATCCTCACAACTGGCCACAACCACCTTTACCAGCTGAGTGATGTTGCCTGTGAAATAGCATGGGGGGGCTATGCACTGTAGCATGGATGTCCTAATTGTTGTCACAACCCCAAAAGGGAATAATTATCCCTCCCAAGCAGTTAGAGCTGTTCAATATGGGACTTGTCCTAGAGACCATGTGCCCCATCGATGACAGACTTCTGCTGCTTGACCCTCTGCAGGTATCCACAGCTGCTGTGATTTGATATTTGCTACATCATGATGAACACATGAAGATATACTATGAGCACTTTTGGAAATTAATTGTTCAACAAATGGTTTCTTCTTGGTTTCCCTATAACCTCTGACCCTTAACCCATTTCTTACTAAACATCCATAACATAAATATTCTCTTTATCCGGAACCTTAAACTTAGGTCTGATCTTTCCATTATTCTTAGTATAGTAGTTCCTTTTCATTTTATATATTATAATTCGATATATTCTCTTCATTACATCATCTAAGGATTTTTTTTTTGTTAAATGATTTTTGAGACCAGGATAAACTATAAAACCCTGGCTGGTTGTCAAACCTCAATGAAGAGCAGGCTGCCCTTGAATTCATAGAGATCCTCCTGCCTCAACATTCTATGTATTGGGCGACCATACCTGGCTATTTTTAAATTATAGCTACAGGGTTGAGGGGGTTTTGGAGGAAGGTTTGTGCACACAAGCAGAACAGAAGAAGCCCTCATATACCCTCAAGCTGTTCTTATAGAAGGTAGTGAACTGCCCAGCCTGGGTTCTGGATATTGAACTCTGGTCCATTGGAAGAGCAGCAAGCAATCTTAATCTCTACTCATATATCCAGTCTCAGCATATTTTATTCCTTAAACAATTTTATCTATTAAAACAATAACATGAAGCCTGTTAGAAACATGTTTAAGGGGCTGGAAAGATGGCTCAGAGGTTAAGAGCACCGATTGCTCTTCAAGAGGTCCTGAGTTCAATTCTCAGCACCCACATGGTGGCTTACAACCATCTGTAATGAGATCTGGCAACCTCTTCTGTGTACATAATAAATAAATAAATCTTTAAAAAAAAAAAAGAAACATGTTTAAAATGACACAAAATTTGATATTTTTGAGAATCCCTGGAAATAGTGACATAATATACAAGAAGTGGAATCTGAAAATACTGGCAAACTTTTCCTCATATTGGTGTTATTATTATTGTATCAGTATTTGATGATTAAACATACTTCTTTTAAATTAATATTAATATAAATACCATGTTACATGTAATCTAAAGGGAAATGGGGAAACAATGCTGTGTACTAACTACAGAGGGGATGTAGATCTATATAGAAGAAGGAAAAAGAATGATAAATTAAGAGTATGTATAAAATATCATAAGGAATCATACTATAAAGAACTCAACATATAACACATAAACATAGTTTTTAAGAATTTTTTATGTGTAAAACTAATCTACATTTTAGTTTTGCAAAATTTCATCAAATATCATACAAAATTTAAAATAACTCATTAAATATTTATAGATCACTTAACTTAATGCAGACCTAACTCAGAGGATTACAAAGCCATGGTGATTTATCATGCTCATATGAAGATCACCTGGTATGAAATGTAGAATTTCCAGTTTCAGATTTAATAAATCTAATATATTGACAAAATAGAATTACTTCCCACATTTGAGGGATAGGTTTGAATTATTCTGTAGAATAATCACAGCCAATATGCATTTTGTGGATTAAAAAAGGCTTCATTTAAAGTTGAGTTGTGGAATATAAAGGTAATTCTAAAGAATTAGTAATTTTAAGCCATCAAAATCTATGACAATCACTTTGTCCTCCACTCACCATCAAAGATGTAAAAATATGTTAAGATGTGTATGAGAATAATGCAGTTGGTTTTCTAGTTTCTTTTTTCTTTCTTTTTTATTATTAAGAAAATTTTATTCATTTTACATATGAACCACAGATTCCCCTCTCTCCCCTCCGCCCAGCATTACCCCAACCCACCCCCTATTTCCACCTCCTCCAGGGCAAGAACTCCCATGGGGAATCAGCAGAGCCTGGTACATTCAGTTGAGGCAGGTCCAAGTCCCTCCACCTGCACCAAGGCTGTATAAGCTGTTCAACCATAGGCACTGGGCTCCAAAAAGATCAGGATGGATCCTGATCCTGCTGCCAGGGAGCCCCTTAAACAGTTTAAGCAAAACAACTGTCTTGCCTATGCAGAGGGCATAGTCCAGTCCCATGGGGGCTCTAAAGCTATTGGTCCATAGTTAATGAGTTCCCAATAGTTTGGTTTGGTTGTCTCTGTAGGTTTCCCCATCATGATCTTGATGTCCCTTGCTCATAGAATCCCTCTTCTCTCTCATAAACTCGACTCCTGGAGCTCGGCCTGGTGCTTGTCTGTGGATCTCTGCATCTGCTTCCATAAGTTACTGGATGAAGGTTCTATGATGACAGTTAGGGTATTCACCAATCTGATTACTGGAGTAGACCAGTTAAGGCATCCCCTTCACTATTGTTAGTGTTTAAGGTGGGGTCATCCTTGTGGATTCCTGGGGACTTCCCTAGCACCCTGTTTCTCCCTATTCCCATGATATCTCCATCTATCATGGTATCTCTTTCCTTGCTCTCCCATTCTGTCCTTGTTCCAGCTCAAACCTGTCATTCCCTTGTGTTCTCATCCCCCAACCTCTACTCTAAATTGCCCCCCTTTACCTCCAGTTTGCTCATAGATATCTCATCTATTTCTCCTTCGAAGGGCAATTCATGCATCCTTCTTAGGATACTCCTTGTTAGCTAGCTTCTCTGGAGCTCAGGGTTGTAGTGTGGTTATCCTTTACTTTACATCTAGTCTCCACTTATGAGTGAGTGAGTACATACCATGTTTGTCCTCTATGTAGGTTACCTCACTCAGGATGATATTTTTCTACTTCCATCTATTTACCTGCAATTTTCATGATGTCATTATTTTTTACTGCTGAGTATTACTCCATTGTGTTATGTGTCACATTTTCTTTATCCATCCATTCTTTGGTTGAGGGGTATTAGATGTTTCCAGGTTCTTGCTATTACAAATAATGCTGCTATGAACATAGTTGAGCATGTGTCCTTGTGGTATGATTGTGCATTCCTCGGGTATATGCCCAAGAGTGGTATAGCTGGGTCTCCAGGTAGATTGACTCCCAATATTTTGAGAAAAAGCAATACTGATTTCCTGAGTGGCTGTACAAGTTTGCACTCCCACAGTGGAGGAATGTTCCCCTTGCTCTACATCCTCTCCAACATAAGTTGTCATCAGTGATTTTGATCATAGCCATTCTGACGGGTGTAAGATGTTATCTCAGAGTTGTTTTGATCTGCATTTCTCTGATGACTAAGGATGTGAAGCAATTCCTTAGATGTCTTTTGGCCATTTGAGATTCTTCTGTGGAGAATTCTCTGTTTAGCTCTATAGCTCATTTCTTAAATGGTCTGTTGGGCATTTTGATGTCTAGTTTCTTGAATTTTTTTATACATTTTGGAGATCATCCCTCTGTCAGATGTTGGGTTGGTGGTGATCTTTTCCCATTTTGTAAGCTGTTATTTTGTCTTATTGACTGTGTCCTTTGCCCTACGAAAGCTTCTCAGTTTCAAGAGGTCCCATTTATTAATTGTTGCTCTCAGTGTCTGTGCTACTGGTGTTATATTTAGGAAGTAGTCTTCTGTGCCAAAGCATTCAAGACTACTTCCTACTTTCTCTTCTATCAGGTTCAGTGTAACTGCATTTATGCTGAGGTCTTTGATTCCCTTGGTCCACATGTCAGTTCTTATGCCAGTACCAAGCTGTTTTTATTACTGTAGCTCTATAGTAGAGCTTGAAGTCAGGGATCATGATGTCTCCAGAGGTTGTTTTATTGCACAGGATTCTTTTGGCTATCCTGGGTTTTTTGTTTTTCCATATGAAGTTGAGTATTGTTCTTTCCAGGTCTGTGAAGAGTTGTGTTGGTATTTAGATGTGAATTGCATTGAATCTGTAGATTGCTTTTGGTAAGATTGCCATTTTTACTATGTTAATCCTGCCTGTCCGTGAGCATGGGAGATCTTTCCATTTTCTGACATCTTCTTCAGTTTCTTTTTCCAGGGACTTAAAGTTCTTGTCATATAGGTCCTTCACTTGCTTAGTTAGAGTTACCCCAAGTTATTTTATATCATTTGTGGCTATTGTAAAGGGTGATGTTTCTCTGACTTCTTTCTCAGCCCTTTTATCATTTGTGTATAGGAAGGCTACTGATTTTTTTCAGTTGATCTTGTATCCTGCCACTTTACTGAAGAAATTTATCACTTGTAGGAGTTCCCTGGTAGAATTTTTGGGTCACTTATGTATACTATCATGTCATCTGCAAATAGCAAAATCTTGACTTCTTCCTTTCCAATTTGTATCTCCTTGATCTCCTTATGTTGTCTTATTGCTCTGGCTAGAACTTCAAGTACTATATTGTCTAAGTATGGGGAGAGCAGACAGCCTTGCCTCATTCCTGATTTTAGTGGAATCGCTTTGAGTTTCTCTCCATTTAATTTGATGTTGGCTTGCTGTAAATTGCCTTTATTATGTTTAGGTATGTTCCTCGTATTCCTGTTCTCTCCAGGATATTTATCATGAAGGGGTGCTGCATTTTGTCAAATGCTTTTTCAGCATCTAGTGAGATGATCATGTGGTTGTTTTCTTTCAGTTTGTTTATATGGTATATTACATTGACAGACTTTCATATGTTGAACCACTCTTGCATCCCTGGGATGAAGCCTACTTGATCATGGTGGATAATTGTTTTGATGTTCTTGGTATCTGTTTGCCAGTATTTTATTGAGTATTTTTGCATCAATGTTCATGAGGGAGATTGGTATGTAGTTCTCTTTCTTTGTTGTATCTTTGCTTGGTTTGGGAGTCAGGGTAATTGTAGCCTCATAAAAGGAGTTTAGTAATGTTACTTCTGTTTCTATTGTGTGGAACAATTTAAAGAGTATTGGTATTAACTCTTTTTTGAAGATCTGATAGAAATCTGCACTGAAACCATCTGGTCCTGTGCTTTTTTTTGGTGGGGAGACTTTTAATGACTGATTCTATTTCCTTAGGGGTTATTGGACAATTTAAATAGTTTATCTGGTCTTGATTTAACTTAGGTATGATTTAACTTACCTATCCAGAAAATTATCCATTTCTTTTAGATTTTCCAGTTTTGTGAGTAGAAGTTTTTGAAGTATGACCTGATGATTCTCTAGATTTCCTCAGTGTTATTTGTTATGTCTCCCTTTTCATTTCTGATTTTGCTAATTTGGATGTTCTCTCTGCCTTTTGGTTAGTTTGGATAAGGGCTTATCTATCTTGTTGATTTTCTCAAAGAACCAACTCTTTGTTTCATTAATTCTTTGTATTGTTCTCTTTGTTTCTATTTTATTGATTTTAGCTCTCAATTTCATTTTTTCCTGGTGTCTATTTCTCCTGGGCGACTTTGCTTCTTCTTGTTCTAGAGCTTTCAGGTATGCTGTTAAGTCACTAGTGTGAGATTTCTCCAATTTCTATATGTGAACATTTAGTGCTATCTTAGCACTGCTTTCATAGTGTCCCATAAGTTTGGGTGTGTGGTATATTCATTTTCACTGATCTCTAGGAAGTCTTTAATTTCTTTCTTTATTTCTTCCTTGACCCATTGGTGATTCAGTTGAGAATTATTCAGTTTCCATGAGATTGTAGGCTTTGTGTAGTTTTTGTTGTTGTTGAAATCTATCTTTAAACCATGGTGGTCTGATAGAACACACGAGGTTATTCCAATTTTTTATCTGTTGAGATTTTCTTTGTGGCAAAGTATGTGGTCAATTTTAGAGAAGGTTCCATGGGGTGCTGAGAAGAAGGTATATTCTTTTTTGTTAGGATGGAATATTCTGTAGATATCAATTAAGTCCATTTGAGTCATAACATCAGTTAAGTCCTTTATTTCTGTCTTAAGTTTCAATTTGGCAGATCTGTCCAGTGGTGAATGTGGGGTGTTGAAATTTCCCATTGTTAATGTGTGGGGTTTTATATGTGATTTAAACTTTAGCAATGTTTCTTTTACATATGTGGGTGCCCTTGTGTTTGGGGAATAAATGTTCAGAATTGAAACTTATTCTTTGTGGCTCTTTCCTATGATTAGTATATAATGTCCTTCTTGTTCTCTTTTGATTGATTTTAGTTTGAAATCTATTTTGCTGGATATTAGGATAGCTACACCAGCTTTCTTCGCAAGACCATTTGATTGGAAACACTTTTCCCAGCCTTTTATTCTTAGGTAGTGTCTGTCTTTGAATTTGAGGTGTGTTTTTTGTATGCAGCAGAAAGATGGGTCCTGATTTTGTATTAATTCTGTTAGCCTGTGTCTTTTTATAGGTGAATTAAGTCCGTTGATATTAAGGGATACTAATGACCAGTGATTGTCCATTCCTGTTATTTTTTGGTGGTAGTGTGTGTGTATACTTCCCTTATTTGGGATTTACTGCTGTGGTGTTATCTATTGCCTGTGTTTTCGAGGGTGTATCTGACTTCCTTAGGTTGGAATTTTCCTTCTAGTGCTTTCTGTAGGGGTTGGTTTGTGGATAAGTATTGTTTGAATCTGGTTTTGTCTTGGAATGTCTTGTTCACTCCGTCTATGATGATTGAAAGTTTTGCTGGGTATATTAGTCTAGGCTGACATCCATGGTCTCTTAGTGTCTGCATTACATCTGTCCAGGTCCTTCTGGCTTTCAAAGTCTCCATTGAGAAATCGGGTGTTATTCTGATGGGTTTGCCTTTATAAGTCACTTGGCTTTTTTCCTTTGCTGCTCTTAATATTCTTTCTTAATTCTGTACATTTAGTTGTTTAATTATTATGTGTCAAGGGGACTTTTTTTGGGGGTCTAGTCTGTTTGGTATTCTATAGGCTTCTTGTATCTTCATAGGCATTTCCTTCTTTAAGTTGGGAAAGTTTTCTTCTATGATCTTGTTGAATATATTTTCTGTGCCTTTGAGTTGTTATTCTTCTCCTTCCTCTATCCCTATTTTTCATAGGTTTGGTCTTTTCATGGTGTCCCAGATTTCTTGACATTTTGTGTTATGATTTTTTTGACATTGGTATTTTCTTTGACTGACGAATCCCTTTCCTCTATTGTATCCCTTATACCTACCAGAGATCCTCTCTTCCATCTCTAGTATTCGGTTGGTTATGCTTGCATCTGTGTTTCCTGTTCGTTTACTCAGCTTTTCTATTTCCAGCATTCCCTCTGTTTGTGTCTTCTTCATTGTTTCTATTTCCCTTTTCAGGTCTTGAACTGTTTCCTTCGCATGTTTAATTGCTTTTTCATGGTTTTCTTTAAGGGATTTATTGTTTTCTTCCACTTTTTATTTGTCTTTTCCTCTAGTTCTTTATAGATTTTCCCCATTTTTTGTTTGACTTTTTCTCATTTTCTTTATTGATTTCCTCCAGTTTTTTGTTTATCTTTTCCTCAATTTCATTTCTTTATTTTTTCTTGAAAGGCCTCTAGCAACTTCATGATGTTCTTCTTAAGGCTGCTTTCTTCTGCTTCTTCCATCTTGTGATGTTCAGATCTTGCTGTTGCAGGAGGGCCTGGTTCTGGTGATGCTCTATTGCTCTTTATGTTGTTGTATATACTTCTGCCTTGATGTCTGCCCATCTCCTCCTCTAATAGGTATAAGAGGTGTCTGTGTCTGAGTTGCTTTTTGGTCCACTCTGTGTTTGTTGTGTCTGTGTCTCAGGGGGCCCTTCTGGGTCTAATCTTAGCTCTTGGTCTAATTGGAGCAGGCAGCTTCTGTGTCTCAGCAAGCTGCTCTTGGGTCAACCCAAGCTAGTTGATTCTGTGATTCACAGATTCATTTTTTTTTTTTTTTGGTTTTTCGAGACAGGGTTTCTCTGTGTAGCTTTGCGCCTGTCCTGGAACTCACTTGGTAGCCCAGGCTGGCCTCGAACTCACAGAGATCCGCCTGGCTCTGCCTCCCGAGTGCTGGGATTAAAGGCGTGCGCCACCACCGCCCGGCTCACAGATTCATTCTTAGTCTTATCAGGGCTCTTGGTCCAGTCAGAGCTGACAGATTCAGCGTTTCAAAAAGCCTCTCTTAGTCCAATGAGAAGTGGCAGATTCTACTTCTCAGAAAGCCACTCTTGGTCTAATCAGGGCTGGCAGATTCACTGTCTCATGAGTTTACTCTTGGTCCAATGACAGCTCTTTGTCCAAGGAGAGCTCTCTCTTTCTCTGGGCTGGGTGGGAGCTCTCTGGGCCAGAGGATGGGAGCTTTGGTCTGGATGGGACTGGGGCCTGGTCTCCAAGTCTCAGGAAGTGGCAGGGGTCTCGGGCAGATGGGTGTGGGAGTAGGGCATGCAGATTGTAGGGTCTGCTGGGGGTTCTTGGAGAAAAGGAACCTTCCCATGGGATCCCTGCCTGCTGGCCGGCAACTGGTGCCAAGTTGGGCAGGTCTTCCCCAGGAATGGCTGGGGCCCAGGTATGGGACCTAGGGTCAGGCCTCCCTTGGTATGAACCCAGTCACTCACCTCTGTGTCAGATGGGAGCTCTGTGCCAGATGGGAGCTGGGGGTTGGTCTCTCTCCAACTTCTTTATGTAGGCATTTAGTTCTATGAATTTTCCACTTAGTACTGCTTTCATAGTGTCCCAAAGTTTAGTCATATTGTACTTTTATTTTCATTGAATTCTAGGAAATCTTTAATTTTTTCTTTATTTCTTCCTTGACCCCTTGGTGATTCAGTTGGATATCATTCAGTTTCCATGAGATTTAGATATCTATTAAATCCGTTTTTGTCATAGTATCTGTTAGAAACTTAACAGAGAAATAAGGGAACTGTCTGGCAGATCTGTCATTTGGTGAGGGTGGGGTTCTGAAGTCTCCCACTAGTGGAGTTTGATGTGTGATTCATGTTTTAGTAATGTTCCTTTTACAAATGTAGGTGCCATTTTATTTGGGGCATAAATGTTCATAATTGAAATTTCATCTTGGTAGATTTTCCCAGTGATAAATATGAAATGTCCTTCCTGAACTCTTTCGAGCGATTTTAGTTTGAAGTCTGCTTTATTAGATATTAGGATAGCTACACCAGCTTGCTTTGAAAGTCCCTTGACTTGAAAGTCTTTACCCAGCCTTTTGTCTGAGGTAGTGTCTGTGCTGGCATCAGCTTGGCCAAGTATAAGAGTGTTTCCTCCCCTTCTGTAGACCACTCGACTTCTTTAATACTTGGGTCCATTCACTCAGATCATCTGGCTTTGCACTGCTTTGCTGATTTCCTATGCACCCACGAAGCAATCGCAGACCACTGGTTTTTCCCATATTTCATTACTGCTGTTTTCAGAATTTTATCCTCGGTATTTCTCCACATGCCCACTTTGTTCATAATCTGAGGCATCTTGACAGCAGAGAAACCTGCAAGTGGACTGAGAAGAGCTTCAAAATGTGCTAAAGGTGATTTTTATTTACAGGAAGCTATTGCCCAAATTCGAAATGTTCTTATAATACAAACTCCAGAGCCAGATATTTGGGTAAATGGTGAAAGATGGGAGACAAAGGAACCACTCATTAGAGAAAATTCTCACCACTACAGGATCCTCAGGCCTAAAGATTGGGGGATCCTGTGTCCACAAATCCTCAGACTGCAAGCTATGAGTCCTCAGCCAAAGCTTCAATTTCCTGTCTCCTCAGGCCTTATATACCTTTCTCTACCCAGCCATATTACTTCCTTCCTAGTGCTGGCCTTAAAGGCGTGTGTGCTTCCCAAATATTAGTAGCAAAGGCATTAAATCTCAAGTGCAGGGATTAAAGGCATGTGACTCGCAAGCACTGGGATTAAAGGTGTGTGCCATCACTGCTTGGCTCTGTTTCTCCCCTAGACTGACTCAATCACATGCAATCCAGGATCTATTTGAACTTACAGAGTTCTAGATCCATGTCTGCCTCAAGAGTGCTAGGATTAAAGATGTGTGCCACCACTGCATGGTGTTTAATCTAGTGGCTGGGTCTGTCCTCTGATCTTCAGGCTAACTTTATTTCTATCTATACAGTTGTTACTTGAGAATGTCTTTCTGTGGAGCTCCAAGCTCTCCTAGAAAGTTATGTAGATCTGACTTCCCAAATCACAGGGATCATCTTGCCTCTGCCTCTTGATTCTTGGGATTAAAGGTAGATCCTATGCCAAGGTAATTTAAATATATTTAATACACTTTTCTCCTAAGAATAAAAACCAGTAAGTATTTTTCTGAGTCCACCAAGATGGCTCACTATGAAAAGGCATTTGCCAAAAAGATTCTTGAAACTTGTTCACTGTCCCCTCCATGTGACTTCAGAACCTTCACAATATATTAAATTTAATTTTTAAAAGTCTTATAAAGACTTTAAAGAACTCTTCTTGGACTGGCTGTGTCACTGAGAATTGGGGTCCTGGCAGAGGAGCAAAGGTTGGAATTTTCATCTCAAGCTACCTCAGACATTTCATCTCATTTGTCTCTTGTCAGGCCTTCCTCATAAAACATAATAACACCTTGCATTCTCTCCTCCTTCCTTTCCTGATCTTCTAAAGACTGGTGATTGAATCAGGGTCCTATACATAGTAAAAATGCAAAGAGGAATCTGTTTCACTGAGATAAATTTCAAATGTTCATCCCATTTTTTTTTTCAAATGAAAAGTTCAAGCCACATATCCCTGGTTGACCCCAAAGTCACTTTGTAACCCAGGCTGTCCTTGAACTAGCAATTCTTCTGGTGCTTTACAAGTAGCTGGGATTACAGGTCTATGTCCCCAGATTTTGCCCTTGGTAACAGTAATGGTTGAGAATTTTTTTCTCTTGTGAAAATCTAGAGACTCATGGAGAGTGTATTGTCTGTTGTTGTTACATGCACTTTTCCCTATTGAGACAGGATCTCATGTAGCCCAGGCAGGATTTGGAGCTACTATGTCGTTAGTATAGGCTAGCCATCAACTCCTGAAATTTCTTTCCCTATCTCCAATACAAACAGGTCTGGTGTCCCAAACTGGCATGTAGAAGCAATAAATGGCCCGAACATCCATATTTTTCCAAGATCTAACAGTTATGGTAAAGGCTGCCAAACAGTGCAACATTTGAGCACAGATTCATTCCCAACATCAGAACCAAGATGGTAGGACCAATATTCTCTTAGTTTCCATTATTCACACATTGCAGTCACTTCCTTCAAAACTGTTTGGAAAACAATCATTAAACCTCCCAGGCTCCTGGTTACCCACTATTTAATGCTAGCCTTCAGGAGCATGATCAAAATTGATGTCTATAAGTTTGAGGCCAGGCTGGTCAACATTGTGAATGGTAGGTCCCTTGGGATAATAGAAAGACCTTGAATTTAAAAAAATTAAGATTGAATCAGTAAGATTAGGAGTCTCTGGTGTGGGGCACATACTGAGGGGCATAAACTGGTGGTTGTGAGTAATGGATTAGATAGCCTGTAGTGTGGGAGGAGCCAAAAGATGGGTGGAGATTTTTGAATTTTCACCTTGAGAAGGTATTTAAGCCCTGGTTCTTAGACTAGTGTTCACACACTGAGAGGGCTCTGAGCAAACTTCAGCAACGTACTGATTTCCTCGTGAGGTGAGGCCTCGATGTAGGTTGGGGGTACCTCGATGGGGGAGAGTGGGAGCTATTGAAGCTGGCTTGGTAGCATGTGGAGCTAATATGGGTGTTTGGAGTTTGAAGCCTGTAGCAGTTGATGGGAAAGAATTAGTGTAGGAGTTAGTGACTGTGGGGCTTCTCTGATCTCTGTTTTTAATCCCAGGTTCTCCAGTGTAGGAAGATCTCACAATGGGATCAAATTCTCCTGTAATCAGTGGCTCTCAAGTCCCCCAGGGATCCCCTTGCCACCTGGAGAGTGTGGATGCCCCAGTGTACTTCTGAGTAACACATCCCATAGTTCTCCAGTCAACTCAGATACTCAAGGTTCCTCGAGTGCCTCAGTTCCACCATTTCAACCGGGTTTCCTGGCATCTCAAGTCACACCAAGGTCACAGGATTCACCTGTTGAACCTAGGAAACAGCAGAAGAAACACACTTTTTTCACCCAGGAACAGAAACTTGTCCTTGAGGAACATTTTAAAAAGTGCATATGTGTGAGCCAGGAGCAATGCATGGCACTGGCTCAAAGGTTTGGCTTAAAGGAGCACACTATCAAGGTATGTCCCCCTCATGCCTCCCTCTCTTCTATGGTGATAGCCTGTCCCCCAAGAGCCACCTACACACCCATGAATCCTCTATTACTGGTGGACATACATTATTGGGGCTACTTTAGGGTAACACTTTGTAGCAGGGTAATGATGCTGTATCCCACGGTGGATTGGAATGCCCTTTTTAGCCCCCTAGTGCAGACTCATGTTGTGATGCAGAGGAATAATGATGCCCCAAAGTGTCTTACTGGCCTAGACATTCAGGGCTTCTCTCCAAATTCCAAACTTCTAGTAGAAGCTCCCTCATATCTCAGGCCCAGCTCATCTGGTTTTCCTTCTTGATTCCAGCAACTTTAGAGATCTGTGTTAGGTGATGGGTGTAGACCAAGGTCCAGGCTTTTCATCTAGTATCTTCAGATAGGGACCTCCATCGGACTCCTGGCCTCTCTTGATCTCCTCTCTCCCTTGTATCTCTAGGTGTGGTTCAAGAACAGATGAACTAAGGAGAAACAGAAGAATGCTAAAGAACTTCCTGGGAATCCTGGCTGCGGACCTCCTGATGGGCCGGACTTCTCAGAAGGATGTGCCATTCTTGCCTCATGTATCAGTGCAGATTTCCTCTGCCAGAAGACTGAGCAGTCCCCAGACCAGGAATCCAACTTGTTCCCCCTTGGTCAGGTCCCTGAGGAGGTTGACTTCACGAAGAGTCCAGCAAGAGAGCAGAGGGAGAGACAAAAGGAAAGCGAACTAACTGGGAGGAGTGGCCACCAATCAAGTGGTAGGTCTGGCCTTGGCAAAGTTTCTGTCCCTCTTCCTGGGCCTGGCAGCTCACAGCCTAGGCAGGAGAGACCACTGGGTCTCAGCTCTCCTCCACTCAGCACTACTATTTTCACAGAACCTCATTCCATCTCCTGCATTACTCAGACCAATGAGTGTCTCTTAAATGAAGTCCCAGCGGCAGGAGACAGAATCTCAGGTCAGTCAGCAGACTGTGCATTTTCTGCAAGCCCAACTACAGCCCAGGATGCAGACTCAATACCACCTGTGGAATCCAGTATATCTTCCAAACCAGCTCTAGAGACGGCCACCAAGGCGGCTGAAAGAGTAAAGGAGACTCCATCAGTCAAGAGCATTCCAGAAACAAAGGATTATCAAGACTCCACTGCCATCCAGGACCAGCTGTTTCTGCAGCGTTTGTGTGACTTGGAAGCCTCCATAGTCCCACTGTCCCCACCTGACTTCTTTGAGAACTTTTCTCTCCTTGATTTCTTTTAAGTACTCTTGATCCTGAGCATCCTGATGCTCCAGTCTTCATATGGATCCCTGCCATTCCAGACCATAGAGATCACAGGCTGCTGCCACCACACACTGTTCTCCTTTGCCGGGGCAAAATTCTAACACTGTGTACCCCAGGCTGCCCTTTAATGTTCAGGGAACCGCCTGCTTTTATTGCAGAATGTGTGTGATCACAATTGATGGGTGAGAATTTGGTCACAAGAGTAGAAAACTTTCAGTGACAGTATTTTTTGTTGTTTTTATTCATTTTGGAGTTACCTGTGTCTAATGTCCATGCAATATGTAACAGTTGTGCAGATATTATGTGAGAGCTTTCCTTGATGTAGATCAGTTTGGACTATATATTCTGGCTCTCCTCTTTTCTGCGCCTTGAGTTATGACATTCCAGGTGTAGCCTAATATATCTGGTCTATGAACTTCTCTCCTAATTAGTGAATTGTATTAATCCACTTTGTTATCCGTTTCTTATCTTTTAATCAATAAAGTGATTTAAATCAAATTCCACATGTATTTCTTACTAGTTTATAATGGGCTACAACACTGAGAAAATTAAAATCCTGAGATGGCTAAGAATAAAAGAGCATGTACTTTGGACCCACTTTAATTTCCCAGCTTCCATGTTCTGTGGGCCCACATTTCTACTGCAGGGGTCTGACCCTCCTCTTCTGGACCTTGTGGGCACCTACAGTGCCATGTGCACATACTGCATTCATCCACAGAATTAAAACAGTGGAAGATTGAGAATGACCTTGGCTATTTCAAAATGTTCACTAAGCTGATCAGGATGAACTAAACATTTAATCCCAGCAGAAAAGATGCAGAGTCAGGACGATTTATCTGGGTTTGAATGTAGCGTAGTCTATATAGTGATTGCAGGGCAACCAGAACTATGTAGATAGCCTCAGTCTCAATAAAACAGAAGAAAGAATAGGCTCCTGCATAGATTTTTAAAGTTGGAGTGTGAGAACTTGTTTTTGTCTCCAACAGCATATCTTCAATCATTGGTCAGAGACAGAGGTCACCAGAGTATGGAGAGAGTACTTAAGAATCATAACTCTCATTGAGCCAGTTTGCTATTGGGCTGAAGACTTGTATTAACCCAGGAAAGATTAACACAGTAATAATTATTCCATTGTTGAGAAAACTTAGTTCCTCAACAGATAGAGCAACAGCTGGAGAGAAAGGATGAGTCCCCCAAGTCATCCATGCTACAAAAGAAATCTTCAGTGAATTCTGCTAAAAGTCATGGAGAAGAGCTAGGGAGTTTGGAGTTATCTGGTCCATTTCTCTCCTCCCAGCTACACTGATGCAGGAAGGTACCTCAGTAGGTTCACATCCCAGTATGCTTTCTTGTCTAACATTGCCTTAATTTTCCCCAATATATCCATCTTACCCAAGAACCCTTTTTCCATAAATGCCTCAAGATTCCCCCATGCCTGTATATTACCAGATGTCCTCCGAGGCACACATGGAACAAGTTTCCAAATGCCTTAAGAGCACATAAGGAACTTATGTCTTTTAATAACTCAAAGTACTCCAGTGTTCCCAGGAACCCAAATGCTGCCAATTTTCCAATGGCATCCAGACTCTGAAACATCAAAAGATCCCCAAGTGCCCCCAGGAGCACATGAGAAACACACTTTTCATGTGCAAGTATGTCCCATACTTTTCCTAGGTTCCCAAACACTGTTAAGTTCCCAGTTGTCCCAAGTCCACCAGTGTCCTCATATTCCCCAAACAGTTATGTTTGGTAGGCTTCCCTGGGCTTCTAACGTACACAGACAAACACTGCTGCTGGCAAGTTTGTCCCAAGACTCTAATGTAACAGTGTGTACACCAAGGAACAACACTTGTACTGCAATAATATTTTGATATTCAGTGTGTACCTCTGCCTTAAGCAATGCAAGGTATTGGCATGTAGCATGCTCATGATTGACAACCAGTTCCAGGTCTGATCGTATGCTATCCCTCTCTCCTCCAGCTGGAATATCTGCTTTCCCATTCACCATCAGTACACATATCAGAACCTTATAGTCTTTGTGATACTTTACTTCTTGTGGCATCTTGAGACAGTTAGAGAATGTGTGTATATATGCATCTGAGGCTGTTTCTTGCATTATGTTTAAAGTGGATTACTACATTGGATTCACATTATTGCCCACAAGGTTTCAGAGATGTAGACATCATGACTTCTAGGAAATCCCTGGATCTTCAGCTCAGAGGATTTCAATGTTCATAATTCTGTTATCCTTTAACTCATATTGTGTTTACCTTGCCGACCATAAATTCTTTTCATTGCTATTTCATAACTGTAATTTCGCTACTGTTTATGAATCATAAATATAAATACCTGATATTTCCCATGGTCTTAGGCTACCCCTTTGAAATGGTCATCAACTCCAAATGATGTCCTGATCCACAAGTTTAGAACCACTGTTTTAGATGACGCTTCCCTAGTACTTTGGTGTCGTCTTACTCATCCTCCCTTCCTACCTAATTTTTGGCATCAAGAGCCTGAAAACTCTGTGTGTGGGTGTGTGGCTGTAGCTAAGCTTTCCACCCAGGATTTTTCCATGTGGCCCAGTTGGGGACACTCATTTCTTCCTCTGACTTCTCCTTTGTCTTTCTAGATCTGGATCAAGAACCATGGTGGTAAGTACAAAGGGGACACTTCTCATGGTGTTCCAGAAGAGGGCCTATGATAGATGCAAACTGACAGTGTTTTCTAAATCATCCCATTTTCTTGATTGCTTAACTGTCCTTGTCTTTGTCAAAGTAGATTCCAAGTCTCTGGGCATATCCTGAGTGGGCTCCAATTCCAAACTCATCCCCATTGTAGAAGTTCCTCACCATGATGATCAGGCCCTTGTGTGTGCTGTGTGTAGTCCCTAAGGACACCTGCTGTGTGGCCTAGCCACAGCTGTAGCTGCTGACCCATGTCAACCCCAGCACTTGAAGGAGAGACTGGGCCATTAAAAGCTGAAAATTCAGCCTCAGCTGAAGCTCCAGTTCCCACCTCAGCTGATCCTGAATCCCAGAGAATGCTCAAGACCCAGGTCCATCTGCTGAGGGCTCTGGCCAAGAGTTCTTCATGACATGGATACTCTTCTAGACCTCCTGCTAAGTCCTGACCCCACCCAGCACATCTCATCCCTGTACCAAGGATCTTGCTTATAGCAAGAAATCAGTGGGTAGCAAGGAGAGGGGGCAGGGAGAGGAGTGCTCCTGTTTCCTAAGGACTACAGGTCATATCCTGGTGTTGGTTTGAACTTTCTGAATGCATTAACTTTGATCTTATGCCTGGAGACATTTTTTTCACTGAGGCAGTCTAGATGAATGCCACTACTGGTCATTTGGGACAATGGTCACAGCAACAAAGACAGTGGATTTCTAGGACATGCAGTGGAGAAGTTGACCACTGAGAGAGGAATGGAATAGTGGTAGAGGAGTGTTCCTGCAGAAAGCATTGCCTCCATCTACACCAGGTCCTGGCCTGGGGTTCCTCAGATGTGGATGTTGCTCCACTCACGGCTGGGTTTTTAAAGTTTTTCACCTAGAACTTAATCCTGTTTGTGGTTTTACTCTCATTTTTAACTTTTTTTAGAACAGCTGCTCTGGAGCAACATTCAATGGTAAATTGCCCCCCAACACCCACTTTCGGTCTGAGTCTTTATCCATCTTATTCGGAATATTTGAAGATCATGATTTCATCCACTGAAGACTGAGTTTCTATGTGGTGACTGAGAAGTTGAGTTTTAGAATTAGACATTTCTGCTTGGTTGTGGTGTCTCATGCCATTAATCCCAGTACTGGGAAGGCAGAGGCAGGTGGATCTCTCTGAGTTTGAGGCTACCTTGTTCTTCAGAGTGAGGTCTAGGGAAACCAGGGCCACATAGATGAACCCTGTTTTGAAACAACCCCCAAAATTAGAAAATTCCTCAGGTTTTAAAACGTAAATTCTATGAATTTGTGCATACACACACACACACACACACACACACACACACACACACACATATATATATATGTATTTATTTTCCCATTATTGACAGACTGCTTTATTATTTTCTGTTATCAATCTCATGTAGGACATTCAATTCTTTTTGAGACAGTGTCTCTTTGTGCAGACCAAGCTGGAACCCCTGGTCTGTTTCTCCTCTTCCTATCCCTTGTATACTGAGATCCAAGTGGGAGCTAATACTCCAGCATTCACCAGAAACTTCTTTTAGCTTTAAATTGTTGTAACCATCACCCATGTGTGATTTACTTATTTTTCTTCAAGTGAGTAAAATGTTTTCGAGAGTAATTTAATGTGTTTGAATTTCCTACTTCATACCATTGGGAAAGATAAATTCATTCTTGGATTGCTGCTAATGTAAATGAAAAATTAGAGAGTAAATCTGGGAGGGGTTTGGAGGGTAAAACAGATCACAATATATTGTATAAATTTTAAAATTAAGAATAAGAAAAATTTTCAGTTTCATGAGGTCCCATTGAGTAAATTTTGTCATAACTAGGAAAACTCTAATTATAACCATCTAGTCTTCAACTCTATCAAAGACTGCAGAAGATTACAATATTGCCTGAGTAAACAGGAAGTACATTGCAAGCAACTTCCAAAACTCTAGAAATGACAAGAGACATTTGACTGCCAGGACAGTCACCAAAAATTGTTCTGTAACACTGAGGCATCCATCTTCAACCTACAGGTCTAGAGTATCTGGCAGATTTCTCAGCAAAGAAGGAAATTTGAAAGACTGTCTCACCTATTTTGGCAAAATTCTTCAGTCACTTTCTTTTGTGTCCTGCAGAATGTCTGGCAACTCTTTCACGAATCAGGAACCCTGAAGGACTGTCCCACCTTGTTTTTACCATGTTTCACAGTAGAAGCAATAATTGGTCCTAACTTCCATAATTTTTCCCTGATCTGGCAGGTATGGTAAAGACTGTCCAACAGAGCAACATTGGAGCACAAATTCGTTCTAGATATCAGAATCAAGATGGTAGGACCAATATTCTCTTTGTTTCCATTTTTCACACAATGCTGTCACTCCCTCCATAATCATTTGGAAAATAATGTTTAAACCTCCCAGGGTCCTGGTTACCCACTCCTTTAATGCTAGCATTCAGGAGCATGAACAAAATTCATATCAATAAGTTTGAGGCCAGGGGCTGGTCAACATTGTGAATGATAGGTCAGTTGTGGTAATAGAAAGACCTTGACATAAAAAAACCAATTATGATCGAATCAGTAAAATTAGGACTCTTTGGAGTGGGGCTGATACTGTGGGGGAATAAACTGGTGGTTGTGAGTAATGGATTAGATAGCCTGCAGTGTGGGAGGAGCCAAAAGATGGGTGGAGCTTTTTGAATTTTCACCTTGGAGAAGGTATTTAAGCCCTGTTTAAGTCCATAAAAAGAAAGAAAATAATGCATTATTTTCCAATCTGCACAGATATAATAAAATATAAGTGTGTCTCTATGACACACAATCAGAGAGGACCATTTGGGAACAGAAAGTACAAACAGGAGCGTAAGGACAAGATGGCAGTAGAGGAGAAATATTGAGTAAATGACAATGATGTGCATGTTTGTATCAAAGTTTCCTAACTTAACCCATTATTTTATACACATGCTAAAAATTTACCAAAACAAAGAAGAAAAAGTGAAATATAAGTATGAAATACTGAGCCGAAATGTTAAGTTTATAAAGGTCTTATACCATAGGCTATTGGAATGAAGTTTAAATGTCTTTATAAATACAATTTACTTCCTTTGCCCCAGTGTCACAGAGTAGTAATTTCTTAAAGTTTCCTGTAGTGTTTCTTTATGTTTAAAATATTACAGTGAGTGTTTTAAGCTGGAATTCTTTTTTTTATTATTTTTTTTTTTTATTTTGCAATACAATTCAGTTCTACATATCAGCCACGGATTCCCTTGTTCTCCCCCCTCCCGCCCCCCTTACCTTCCCCCCAAGACCCCCCCATTCCCATCTCCTTCAGGGCAAAGCCTTCCCCACAGACTGAGGTCAACCTGGTAGACTCAGTCCAGGTAGGTCTAGTCCCCTCCTCCCAGGCCAAGCCAAACAATCCTGCATAGGCCCCAGGTTTCAAACAGCCAACTCATGCAATGAGCACAGGACCCGGTCCCACTGCCTGGATGTCTCCCAAACAGATCAAGCCAATCAACTGTCTCACCCATTCGGAGGGCCTGATCTAGTGGGGACCCCTCAGCCATTGGTTCATAGTTCATGTGTTTCCATTCATTTGGCTATTTGTCCCTGTGCTTTATCCAACTTTGGTCTCAACAATTCTCGCTCATATAAACCCTCCTCATTCTCGCTAATTGAACTCCCAGAGATCCACCCAGGGCCTAGTCATGGATCTCTGCATCCAGATCCCTCAGTAGTTGGATGAGGTTTCTAGCACAACAATTAGGGTGTTTGGCCATCCCATCACCAGCGTAGGTCAGTTCGGGCTGTCTCTCGACCATTGCCAGCAGTCTGTTGTGTGGGTATCTTTGTGGATTTCTGTGGGCCTCTCTAGCACTTTGCTTCTTCCTATTCTCATGTGGTCTTCATTTACCATGGTCTCCTATTCCTTGTTCTCCCTCTCTGTTGTTGATCCAGCTGGGATCTCCCTCTCCCCCAAGCTCTCTTTCCCTCGACCCTCGCCTTTCACTACCCCCACTCATGTCCAGGCTGATCATGTAGATCTCATTCCATTTCTCTGTCATTGGGCGATCCCTGTGTCTTTCTTGGGGTCCTGTTTTCCAGGTAGCCTCCCTGGTGATGTGAGTAGCAGACAAGTCATCCTTGTTTCATGTCTAGTATCCTGCTATGAGTGAGTACATACCATGTTTGTCTTTCTGAGTCTGGGTTACCTCACTCAGGATGATTTTTTCTAGATCCATCCATTTGTCTGCAAACCTCATGATGTCATTGTTTTTCTCTGCTGAGTAGTATTCCATTGTGTATATGTACCACATTTTGTTCATCCATTCTTCAGTTGAAGGGCATCTAGGTTGTTTCCATGTTCTGGCTATTACAAACAATGCTGATATGAACATAGCTGAACAAGTGCTCTTATGGTGTGGCTGAGCATTCCTTGGGTATATGCCCAAGAGTGGTATAGCTGGATTTAAGCTGGAATTCTATAAAACATATTGGAGTTAGCCGATAATGTATAACAAACTAATAAAAGAACCAAATATTTGATGACTCAAGACTCCAAGATTCAGAGCTGGAGAGATGACTCAGAGGTCAAGAGCACTGTAATACCCTTGTAGAGGACCTGAGTTCAGTTCCAAGACACACATCAGGAGGCTTAGAGCACATGTAACTGCAACTCCATGGCAACCAATGCATTCTTCTGACCTTTGAAGGCACATGAAGCAGATGTTAAATTCATGATCAGCTTGTAATAAAATTATCCCTCAAGACTGGAGAGATTTGGTTACAGCAGTTTAGAGGGCAGTCTCCAATTACAATGGAGGACATGGTAGAAAGATGAGACTAAGACCATTAAATGGTGAAGTAGGGATAGAGGTATGGAAATTTTCCAAGATCAACTTCTTGGAGATAATCGTCATTATGCTTATATACAAAGACAAAGTTTATATGATGACCACACCCTGGCTTTATGCCAAATGACAGCCTTGAATGTTTGGGACAGAATTGAAAAAGTAAGAAAGAAAATTGAGTCATTTACTAAAGTTATACAGGGCCCCAAAGAAACCTTACTGATTTCTTAAAAAGACTGATGTCAATAGTAAAGAGAATGATACGAAATTCAGAAGCTAGACAGGTAATAATTAAATCCCTGGCTTTTGAAAATGCTAATGCACAATGCAAAAGGGTAATTAGGCTGTTAAAGGCAAGATCAGCACCATTGGAGGAATGGATCTGAGATACAATAAATATCAAATCTCATGATCATAATGATGCTTAGTAGGAGAGGTGATTTCCAGAGGTTTGAAGAAAAATAGTAATGTCAAATGTTTTAATTGTGGTAAACAAGGTCACCTAAAAAGGGACTGTAAACAGGGCATTCCTAGAAATAATGTTTTTTTTCAAGGAATAATCCCAACACCCCTCTCTTCTGGATTATGCAGAAAGTGTGGCAAAGGCAGACACTGGACTAATGAATGTAGATCAACAAGGGACAGGCAAGGTAATCCCTTGGCTTTGACATTGGGAAACTCCCTGAGGGGCCTCTTGCAGGCCCCTATGTCAAATTCCATTGAATCCTTTCCTGTAATCCTGTAGTAAACTCCTTCCTAGAGCAATTAAAGAACCTAATGCTTATTGTAAAAATCCACACTGCTTGGAGTGATAGAATAGCCATAGAAAAGAGAATAAAAATTACAGCTTTAGAAAATAAATCAAAACTTTAAGGAGAATCCATAAATCAAAGCTGATAAACATTAGAAAATGGAAACTCCCCAAATTTAGGACTAGGGAAGGGTTTTGTTTTTGTCATTCAGGAGAATGAAGGCTGAGGAATCTGAAGAACACTGGACAAATGAGACATCTGAAGAAAAAGGACAAATCATCCAGAAAAAAGTCCCAAGAAAAAGAGTAAATTGACCTATTGGTATATCACATATCTAATAAGATAAAATTCCATTAGTCTTTGAAAATGTTTGTTTTTGCTGTTCTCTACAGATACATAACATGAGTGGTCTTCATGTAGTCATAGTTCAATTAAAAATCAAAGCTGGTTTTGGAATTGGAATGTGCTTCTCTCCTTCTCTAAACCCAAGCATGCTTGTTAAATGAAAATGCAAAAATCTGTGTATCATGTCAGAAGAGCCACCTGATATGGGACAGAAGAAAAACCAAAATTAAGGGAATATTCTATTGCTATTAATCTCATGATCCTTTGGTTTTATTTTGACTCTTTAAAACTTTTCTTAAAGTATGAATTTTATATCAAAATTTATAAGATTAGTATATATATAGATATTTTAAATTTTTATCATGACATTAATGGTCATATAGAATACTAACTAATTCTATAAAAAAGGCTTCATGTAGCTTCCTGTACATGATTTCAGGTTTTAGTCTCCATCAGTTTTCTGCAGTGAACCATGACCATATCTAACAGCAACTTTGAAGTCTCTGAAAAGATGATGGGGCTGCACAACGACAATTTCATCAGGACAATGATAATGCCACCAAGCTGACAAACACCACCCAAAGGTTGGCTTTGGACTAAAAACTGCTCAGGACAATATCAAGATAGCTAGCTGAGATGATACAGCCTCACAGACTACTCCAATCAGGATTTGACCATAATCCTAAATTTTCTTTGTGCCTCCATAAGACTACCAGTGCTCCCAATCAGCAGGAAGTAGCCTGGAAAACAATGGTACATCCAAAAAACGGATTATGGATGTTTGTCTGTTTAGGGGTTGGTTAAAAATTGTTTTTGGTCATAGCCAATCTCTTTCTAAAAGAAGTAAGGTGGATATGATATAGAAACATATTATGCAGAAATGATAAGATAAAAACTACATTACTGAATCTACTCTAAAAAGTATAGAAATGATAAGATAAAAGTGTAGATTGTTGAATCTACTCTGAACAGGAAAAAAAGAAGATATAGATAAGGGGTAGGTTACTGAATCCTCTCTAAAAAATGAAGACATAGAAATAATAGGATAAGTGGGTAGATTATTTAATTTACTTTAAAGGAGCAACTACTAGTTTTAAATATTTTACATTGTATTGGATTTCTGTACATTGTACACAAATTTTGTATATTAATACAAATTTGAGATTAATTTTGTTGGAACATGCTATACATAACAATTCTAATCTTGTTCAAGTACCTATACAATTCATTTAACAATGCAATGCAAATTTATTATTACCAACCAATTACAATATAAAAAATAAATTGAAATTTTTTATTATCAACCAATTATAATATAAAAAAATGCAAGTTAGTAGCTAGTCACCTATTACAATTGAACTTGTAGGTATGTTTTCAAGGTCAAACAGAAATATATTTTAGATAGACAGGTCATCTTCAAACACTTCAGAGATCTGCAGAATATGTCATTTGAGATGTTTTAATAACATAGATGATTTTTTATGACTATGAGACATGTCTGCTCCAAAAGCACCAATCTAATTTAGAGAAGATGAGGGGCATGGAAGAAACTCTTATGGAGATTACTTTCTTTGTGGCAAAAAGTTAGCCACTGGGCAAGAAAGTGACCTTGCTTCAGCTGCTGACAGTACAATGTCCAAAGGAACAAGCAGGACACAAAAGAAAGTACTGCTGAAACTTGCCAAGACAAGGTCGGAAGGCCCTTTTGAAAATCCTGAGTTATAGATGAGTCTGTCAAATATGCTAGGTCTGTAGGCTGAAGACGGATGCCATGACATTGAAGAGAAACATTGGGTGACTGCCAGGCAATCAGCTGTTTCTATCATTTCTCATATTCTTTAGATGTTGCTTGTACTTCCTGTTTACTTTAGGTAATATTATTTCCTTCTTGGGTCTTCTGAGGGAGTTGAAGACCAGATAGTTATAGTTACAGTTTTTTTTGTTAACTAATTCAGAAAAGAAACTCACTAAAGAGTTGTAAAGTATGTAAGTTTGAAAGATATCAAAAGATAGTATTTGCTTGGTAATACAAGTTAAGATAGAAAGTGACTTAGGTACAACATTTTGTACTCACCAAAATAGGATAAATAATGGAATATTTTTTCTGAATCTGTCAAATGTTAATGGACTAGACATTGTTAATGTAATTCTTGACTGTATATATTATATATACTTATTGTACATATTGCATATACTTTTTCTTATATTAGTTATAATCATCTATTATTTTAGACAAAAGTGGAAAATGTTATAGATTGTATACCCCAATAAAACTTGTCTGAGGATCAGAGGACAGATCCAGCCACTAGATCAGACATAGAGGTCAGGAAGTGGTGGCACACACCTTTAATACTAGCACTCTGGAGGCAGAAATCTGTCTGCATCTCTATGAGTTCAAGGCCACCCTGGACTACATACATGAGATTGACTCAGTCTAGGAAAGAAACAGAGCCAGACATTGGTGACATACACCTTTAATCCCAGCACTCAAGATATCATGATTTTGCTTGGGAAGCACACATTCCTTTAATCCCAAGAAGTAATATGGCAGGGTGAAGAAAGTTATATAAGGCATAAGGTGACAGGCTGAGGCCTTTCAGCTAATGACTCAGAGGTCTTCAGGATCAGCTGAGGAGTCGGAGAGGTGAGGTAGGCCGTGGATTGCTCTGCTTCTCTGATATCAGCTTTTACCTCAACATCTGGCTCAGGGTTTTCTATTAATAAGACTTTTAAGAATCCAACAATACCTGCCAGGAAAGCAGGTAGGCTGACTTCAGATTTTTACCTTTCCCTGTGCTCCTTCAGATCCAATTCTCCTGTCTGATCCCTAGTTATGCCACAGATAATCTACGGCATCTCTCATCATCTAGGTTTTCTAACCCCACTCCTCCAATTCATAGCACTATCTGAACATCCAACTCCAACATGCCCTCGTTGCAAATCCACAGACCACTGTGGCCAGGGAAGAGGTAAGCTAATTACAGATCTTCACCCTCCTCATTCCTTTGAGTCCAATCCCCTGTCTTGCTCCCAGCTCTGCAGCAGAACACCTAACTTAGCCACCCAAATTTCTAGTGGATCTTCCAGATCCCTCCTAACATCCATATCACAATGCATTGATTTATCCCATACCTGAACTACTTCAAGCATTCCCTAGGAACCTACAGAACAAGCTGGGCAGGGAAACATTTAGGTTAAATGCAAATCTTCACCTCTCCATTTGTTCCTCCAAGTCCAGTCTCCTAGTCTCATTTCAAGCTCTGTGCAGTCCCCTCCCCTATATGCCCCTGTCTCATGTGGATAACACAGATTTTAACAAACAAAATCCCTTTTCCCTTCTCATTTTTTGTCCTCGCAAATCCTGAAATCCAGAAGCCACTTCCTAAGAACCAACTTGCCACTCTAACCAGGAAAGCAAGTATGCTAACTGCAGATCTTCATCTCTCCTTCCATTCTTCTAAGTCCAGTCTTCAGTCTCATTCATACCATCATATCAAACCTTCTCCTGTGACCTGACTTCACTCAGTGGTCCCATTCCCAGGTGACTAAGCAGCTTCTGTGGAATACTCTGCACTCTTCTCTTCTATGGATCTACTTATACTCCCCTCCTAGATGGTCTCCATTCCTAAATGTCAGCTTTCTATATCTGGAAACATTTTACCTGAAACCCCCAGTGGCCACACTTATTAGGATCCCAGAAGTTCCTACTAGGCAATGCACAGCCGCCACACTCTCCTAAGTACCTGACAGAGCAAGAGAAAATAAGGAAAGAAGCATCAACCCAGCAAAGACAAGACCAGATATCCGCATGTAGAATTATAATTTTCCCAATCCCAGATGCATAGATGCCAGCCTAAAAGCACAATCAATAACATCCAGGACAGCATTGTCTTCACTAGAGCCCAGCAACCATACTACAATAGGCCCTGAATATTACACCATAATTGCAGAAGAAGAAAAGGACCCTAGAAAGCCTGTATGGAGATGATAGAGGTCCTTAAAGAGAAAAGGAATAAATTCCATGAAGAAATCTGTGAAAACACAAGCCACGGAAGGAAATAAATACCATTCAAGACCTGAAAGTTGAAATCATGAAAACCCAAATTGAAGAAAATGCAAAAGAAAAACTTGGGAATCAAACAGGAACCTCAGAGATGGTATTCAGGAATAGAATACAAGAAATGGATGAGGGAATCTCAGGCATTGAAGACAACATAGAAGAAATGTAGACATTTGTCAGAGAAAATGTTAAATCTAAAAATCCTGTCACAAAACATTCAGGATATCTGGGACACTATGAAAATAATAAATTTAATAATAAGAATAGAGGAAGAAGAAGAAGAAAACTCAGGTCAAAGGCACAGAAAATACCTTCAATGCAATCATAGAATAATATTTTCCTAACCTAAAGAAAGAGATGCCTATCAAAGTAAATGATGCATATAGAACACCAAACAGACTGTGTCAGGGAAGAAAGTTCCCTCAGTTTGTAATAATTATAAAAAATCTAAACTTAGAAGGCAAATAATAGATGACTAGTTAAGTACTAGAATGGAAGGACCAAGTGTGGATGAGGAAAGAAGACTTGAGGAGGGGATATGGAGAGGCATAGCTAAAACTAATGGACATTTGAGGGAACTTCTTTATACATAGAAAGACCATCTAAATAGTATAACCTAACAATGGGGGAGATGATGTCCCAAATGGCCATTTCTTGACACCAAAAACAAGGTCTTCCACATCAACATAAAAAAGCTCATATGAACCCACAGACTGGAGCAGCATGCATAGTGCCACACCAGTCTGCACCCATCCTCTGCTTATATGTTAGGGCCTATGGTTCAGTGATTTTGTGGTCTTCCTGGATATTCTAGCATGTGAGTCTCTGCTTGCGCCTTCTCTTGTACTGTTTTCCTTCTGTTGGTTTGTTTTGTCCAACTCTGAGGTGATAATATTATTTCAACATATTGTACTTTATTTTGTTATATTTTTAGAAACTGAATGAATGAATAAATAAATCAAAATCTAGCCATTAGACTAAAGGTTAGCAACTCAACTTTCATTTGTACCTGCTGGGAGAGGGAAAATCAGTTTTCTTCAATGCAGTGACACTGGATATATCAACCACTCTAATGCAGTCTTCATGTTCAGGAGGAGCTGAACAATGTATAATAGACTCCACAGTTTTATTTTGTGTTAGGGGGCATGCTTTTATTTGGTTACAGTTCAATGTTTTCACTGTTTTTCATTTTATGTATTGTTTTATTTTGTCTTATTTAGGGAGAATTTTGTTTTATTTGGATTTTGTTTGTTTTTTCTGAAAGAATTTAAGGTTGGGTGAGTAAGGAGGATGACAAAATTTGAAAAAAATTGTGAGAGGGAAAGAATATGACCAAAATATATTTAAATTGAAAATTTATTTTAAATCTTAAAAAATGTAATAAGAGAAACAAAATGAATAAAAAATAGTTACAACTATCAGTAACCTTCATCATCACCAGAGTCTACTTCTAAAAGGTAAACAGTGGTTGTAACACTGCTTCTTTTCCTCCTTAACTAATATTTTGGACTGTTTTAAGTATGAGCAAGTGTTTTCTCTGACAGACTGCATGCTCAGTACAATTTTCTCTTGTTCAGTATAAAGTACAACTGATATCTTTATCTGTAATATATAAATGATGGTTATCTTTCACTGTAACTTCCAAACTACTTAAACTTTTGAGTTGCTGATCATTTGAGAACATTTTTGTGTTTATATGCTTGGTGTCATTAGTGTGTGTCCATTAGTAGAGGGAGTATTTTTTAACTAAATGAAAATAAAATACATAAATGAACTTAACATTATTTTCCTCAATGGTTTTTTGAAACAATGTCTCTCATAGCCAAGATTGACCTGAAACCCACCATACACACAAGGATGATCTAGAAACCCTGAAACTGTCTCTCTCTGCCCATGCTAGGTTTAGCGTCATGTGACACCCTGCCTAGATTTTTAAAAAAAATTTAAAGTAAGAGATATTTGAGACACATGTACAGTACTTAAACATGTTTATAACATTCAGTGGGAGCATTTCAATGAAATGTAACCTGCAGTGATCTGATTAAGAGTGCGGCCTATCAGTCTATTTAGACATATGTCATTACTTAATGTTGAGACATTTTAGATATTCTTTACCAAGAGTTTTGAAATCTCCTGTGTATTCTAGCCCACCATGCAGAACCCTCTGTACTTCAGAGCACAGGACATGGTCCTCCCTGACTGGCCTCATAATGTACATGCCTAGTCAGATGTGAGTATCATAAGTGCTGTTCATGTGGCTTCAGCACTTTTTTGTGCTCTCCCAGGATTCACAGATGGATTTCCCGCCCTTGTTCCTCTTCTTACAGTACAGGGGAGTGACATACATTTGGGCACAACAGTAGAATGAAACTGCTTTACCCATTCCCCACTGAACAATGGGTTATTAGGTGTATTAAATGTGTTGCATAGACAGAATTAATAAAACCATTAGCACAAGTGTGAGCTAGCCCACCCTACCCCAGGTTGAATAAGGTAAAGATAGGGGTGATAGATAAGGAAACTGGAGAGAAAATGCCAACTGTAGGTCAATAAAGGACACAGGGCATAATTTCACTTTTATTGACTCTTGGTGACCCTAAAACTGACTTGCAGATACTGAGAAATATGGGTTGCTGCATGTGGTGAGTTTGTGAGAGGCTTTGTGATTGCTGTAGGAATGACAGTTACCTTTTTCATATCTTTGTAACTCAGTAGCAGGAAGTTGTACCTTTCTCTCATGGATATCCAGGCACAGGTGTGCTCAAACCATGATCCATATGCCACTGTGTGAAGGGAAGAGGAAAGTGTCAATTACAAAGAAGGAAAGTCATGTCTTCCTGATATTAGTCACTTTTCTGCAAATAGCAGATAGCTTTACTAAGAAAAATCAAACCAAAAAATCAAATGTCACTGTTCAAAGTGACATTTGACACGTACATACAAATAGTATGCTGAGTATCATGCTCATTATTAAACTCATCACCTCACAACTTTACCCCCGATGCCACATGGAAGTCATTCTCCTGGTGGGCTGCAATGATAGAGATATGTCTTGGGGAAAAGCAATCATACTAATACAGTAAGCCAGAGAGGTCTTGGCATGGCTAGGTTTGGACTTTTTATTATCATCAAGTCTAAAGAACTATCTTAACTCTTTCGAGGGAGATCCCCTGACTCTGTTATCCACCTCTAAGCTTCCACCACTTCTCAACAGTGACTCCTCAACACCCAAGTTTCCAAGACCCAGACAACTAGAGACCTTCCAGGCATAGCCCAAGAACTTCACCTCAAAGCCCCATTTACATTCCTAGGGCTACTGTGATGTGTTATCAACAGTCACAGTGTCTTCACTGTTCCTGGTCTAAGATTTCTGTACATGTCTCAGCCTCCATTGCACACTTGGATTCTTCACCATTATTTGTAGAACTTACTGAATAAAGTCTGGAGAGAAGTTAAGAGTTACACCATGGTCAGAGCAGTAGGATGCGTGAATTCAAGGAATACAAGATTTGATTGAAAGCAGGGGGTAAATGATCTACAGAGAATTAGTAGAGAGAAAGTGAATTGCACAACACATAACAGAGTTAAGGGCACTTAATGTGATTAACAGCTGTGCCCAGGAGATAGCTCAGTGGAAAGCATTTGCCTTGCATGTGTGAGGACCTGAGTTTGAATCCTCAGGTAGGACTCAAAGATGGTGATACAGTCTCTATCTCTTATCCTAGGGCTCTTTCTATGACATGGGAGGTGGAGACAGGAGAATGCCCAGAAGCTTGTGACCAGCTAATCTGGCACACACAGTGCTGAACAAGAAGAAAGAGACTCTATCTCAAACAAGGTAGAAATTAAGGCTGAACACATGATGTTGTTGTTTGTCTTCCACACTCAAGCTTTGGCACAAGAACAGCCACATTCTCACATTTATATGCACACCATGGTAAACACACACACCTATGCAAATCCAAAGAAAAGCTAAAAGAATATGGTGGCATACATCAGCAATACTAAAACTCGGGAGGTAGAGACAAGAGAAGACCAGAGGTTCAATGTCATTTTCCAGTACACAGAAAATTTGTGGCCACCATGGCATACAACAGATCCTGTCTGAAAAGAAACAAAAAGCCAAAACCATGTAGGTTTGAGCACTAAAAATAAGCCAATGACATAAACATAGCTTATAATTAACAGTGGTTCTGCCTTTGAAGTCATTTTAAAATGTATCTGTTTATTTGGAGGCAGGGATTGCAAAGGGTATGCCAACGAGGCTGCCTCAGTCTTGGCATGTAGTCAAGGCTGGTCTTGAACTATTGATCCACTTGAATAGATCCCTTGAATGTTGTGATTGCAGGCTTGCACCATAATAATCAGTTTGGATATTTATTATTTTGTTACATTTTAATTGATGTGTATCAAGTGATGAGACCTACTGGCTGTATCTCACAATAAATAACCACAAGATCTGAGTGTTTACAGGGAGTAATGTTCAATAAGCCGACAAGTAAGTACCTGCCTCCTGGTGAAGTGTGCTATGAAGATAGAATGATTCAATAACAGAAATGGGAAGAATGTTATTTTGTATGATGTTGGGAAGATTGATTCCCATCCATAAAAAAACCTCTTGAGTAAAATCCAAGGATGGAAAAAATCAGGGTTGCATGACATCGTTAATAATCACATCAATGAACAGAGTGAGGGGAATAAGTCATCTGGTAGAGAGAGAGGTGGAGAAGATGAGATGAGTGGGACAGGGAGGAAGGGAGAGAGAGAGAGAGAGAGAGAGAGAGAGAGAGAGAGAGAGATAGAGAGACAGAGGGAATGTTATACATGGGCAATCAGATAATATGCAAGGCAAAAGAAACTTATAGTTAATAAAATTATTTTAAAAGATTTATTTTTTTACTTTTGTATATGTTTGTGTATTTTCATAGGAGTATGAGTCTCTCTCTCTCTCTCTCTCTCTCTCTCTCTCTCTCTCTCTCTCTCTCTCTCTCTCTCTCTGTGTGTGTGTGTGTGCCCAGTGAGATTTGAAGATTGTCAGTTCCCCTGAAGCTAGAGTCATAGAAAATTGTGAGTCACTTAATGTGAGTTCTGGGAAACAAATGCCACTCTTCTGAAAATCTTCAAGTACTTTTGACTACTGAAGTACCTATCCATCCCCTCATGACATAATTTTGAAGAGTAAGTTATAAAAACAACTTTATTGCATAAGGAAATGTAGAAACTAGCAAAAATGATCTATAAACAAATAAATTTCAAATGAAATAGAGATACAAAAGGGAATGGTGATATTATGAGATAAAAATGGGTAAAGAAAAAGTACTTATCATATAAACCTGATGACCAAACTGTCTCTGTAACCCATATAAATTACATGTAGACAAATGACTCCACAACATTGTTCTCAAGTTCTCACAAATGTTCTTTGAGATGTGTGTACCCACACAGCCACTCATGCACACATACATACCAGATCATAATAAATAAGATATTTTTAAGGAAAAATCAGAGTTCAAAGGCAAGGTGGAGGACTTGGGACAATCTTACAAAGATTATTTAATAAGAAGATAGGAGTGGAATATCTGTCACCAAGATATCTGTCACCCTATGCAAAGATGAAATCTAAGGTTCATAGGTATAAAAAACATTTTTATGATCATTTCCTATAGTTAGGAAAAGAGATGTTGTGTTTAGTAGCTTTTAGTGTTAACTTAGCACAACCTATAACCACCTTGGAAAAGATTTCCAATGAGGAATCATCTAGATTACATTGGCTCTGGGCATGTCTTTGAAAAGGTGTCCTGATAGTTCATTGATAATTTAGAACATTGTGGGCAGCATCATTCCCTGCTCATGGGAGTCCAGAAAATTATAAGGGAAGAGAAAGCTAGTTGCAGGCAAGAAAGTGAGAGTAAACATATTGTCTGTCTGATTTTGACTGTGAATACAGTGCTTTAACTTCCTACCAAGACTTATTATCAGTAATAAACTGTACTCTGGAGTTGTAAACAAAACAAACGCTTTTCTCTCTAAGTTGCTTTTTGTTAGAATGGATGCAAATTAAGATACAGGCAGAATTTAGAATCCCACATAGACAAGACCAGAAAAGAACCACCTCTCAAAATATTGTATTTAAACAAAGAAAATACATTGAAATTGGAAAGAGAGAAACACCAAGTCAAATGTTAAGGAAAGTCTGTCAGAGTAAAAGATTTTAGCTGAGACTTTGAAAAGCAGAAGGGACTGGAAAGCTTTATTTCAAGTTCTAAAAGACAACCAATGACAAATCAGACTACTGTACCCATCAAAGGTATTTGTCATAACTCAAGGAGAAGTAAAAGTTTATATGCTAAAAATATGTGAAATGAATTTATGACCACCAACACAGCTCCACAAAACATATTTATAGGAGTGTCTATACTGAAGAGGAAAATAGATGTATCCTTAAGACTGTAACAAGTGTAAGTTAGCTTCCCTAGTCAACTTGACACAACCTAGAATTATCTGAGAAAGCCACAGTTAAGATATTGTCCCCATCAGATTGACATGTTACCAGGTGTTTCAGCTGTTGTCTTCATTGACGATTGATGTTTTGGGGCCCACAGCAAAGGTAGCTGGGTCTGGGTTGTATGAGAAAGCTAAATGAGCATGAAACACTGATGAAGTTAACAAGCAGATTAGTAAAATGGTTTCTACTTCAGTTCCATCTGGAGATACTTCCCTGACTTCTCCCATAGATAGATTCCGACCTGAAAGTGTAAGCCAGATAAATACTTTCTTCCCCTACATTGCTTCTAGCAAGAATGTTTCATCACAGAAACCATAAAGCAAACTAGAACAACAGCTAAGCAAGTAATAAAAGGAAAACAGCTCGAGCACATTGGCAAAATCATCAAAATTACAATAATCAATAGGCACCTTTCAGTAGTATCTTAATATTAATGGTGTCAATTCCTTAATCAAAAGACACAGCTTAGGGGATTAGAATAAAAAAGTAGGAAGTATTTTTTTGTTGTACTCCATCATAAAAGAGAGATGTAACCTTACAATGAAATGATGAAAAAAGATGTTCTAGGCAAATGGAGCTTGAAAACAAGCTAATGTTGCTGATGCAATCTGACAAAACTGACTTGTAATCAAATCTAATGAGAAATGATAAACATCACTTGCTACTGATTAAGGGAACAATTCATGGAGAGAACTGTACAATTCCACACAAATGTGAACCCAGTTCTACACAGAAAATACTACTAGATGTAAAGCCATAGGCTATCACCACGTGTCATAGTAGTTTCATTCCCAACAATTAACCCTTCGTCCCAATAGAAAGTAGACAGAATTAAATGAAATCAAAGGTAAAATGGCCTGAAAAGACAACTATAGAATGCTGTATCCAAACACTGCAGAATATAAATTGTTCTCGGCAGCTCATGTAACTTTCTTTAAAATAGATCATATATTAGGACACAAAGAATGTCTGAGCAAATATGGGGAAACTGAAATATTTCCTTATATTCTTCCTGACAACAATAAAACGACTACAAATAAACAAGAGAAACTCTAGAAGGTAAACAAACTCAAGGAGATTAAACAACTTACAACTTAATTATGAATGATTTCTTGAAGAAACCAAGAGCAGAAAGACTCCTATAATAAAATGAAAATTAAAACAAATGTACTTTAATCTGTGAGATGCAATGTAGACAGTCCTAAGGGAGATGTTTAAAGGTCAATACACCTACATTAAGAAATCAAAGAGATTTCTAATAATTTAGTTAATGGTTCACCTTAGGGCTCAGGAAAAAGAAGATTTCATGCACCAAACTCAGTTAAACACTAAACTCAGGAGCTGGAAAGAAAGCACTGACATTGACAAAATTGGAGAAATGAAAAGAGCTCAACAATAAACAGACCACATAGTGAATGAAATCGATTTGGTTCTTTCACAATATAAACAATATTGACAAACTTTAGATAAACTAACCAAAAGGAAGAATGAATGCCAAAACTAATACAGTAAGACATGAAAATGGAGTCATTATGACAAGCTCCAGTGAAATTCACAAAATTATTAGAATTTACCTTAAAAACATTCCACTAAACTGGAAAATCTAAAATATATGGATGAATTTCTATATAGAGTAAAAACTAGCAAGGTTAAACTAAAATGACATTTTAAACAATTAATCAAGTGTGGATGGGGATAAAGCTCAGCAGTTAAAAGCATTCACTGTTCTTGTAGAGAACTAGGATTCAATTTCTAGTACCTACATTGACAACTCACAGTGCCTTCTTCCAGACTATTTGGGCACCAGACACATATGCAACAAACACATACATGCAAGAAAAACACTTCAAAACATAAAATAAATGAACCTTAAAAACAGTCAGGACTGGCCCTGCCCCCACCTCTGAGGTGGAGGACAGCATAGCAAAGACCAGTGCTGAATAACTCAACCAACACTGAGGCTCAAATCTAGGGCTTTGAGTTGAGTCACCCCAACATTTACCCTATCTATGAGCTGCTGGAGAAGGTGAAAAGGGCCTGTCCTGCAGAAGCATAGCCAGAGGATCTCTATGACTCTGAGCAACAGTAGGATATCCAAGAAATGTCTGGGTGAGGTTCCAGATTGATGGTGAAACAGAAGCCAGAGTCCCTGAACCAGACCAACAGCTCATTGCAATGAACATTAGCACGTAAAGCTGTTTTGGAAAAGGGTATGCTGCATGACACACCCCCAGGTCCCTATGCCATTATGATGAACAAATAAGTAACGAAGAGGTGGGAAAAATCCAGTAGCAAAGTGGTACAAATATGTTGGAACTGGAGACATGACATCTTTGACTGGTATGAGAGAAGACTGCCATTGATAGAGGAACATATCCTTGCCCAGAGGGGTCAGCAAGATGGTTTGATCTTCGGTTTGCTTGTTTTTCCTTTTCTATTTAAAATAAATTTATTTTTATTTTTGTATTTTTTTAACATTCCAGCCATAGTTTCACCCCCTCCTGCCCTCCCCCCAGGACCTTCCCTTAGCCTCCCTCTGTTTCCACTGCTCAAACCACTCCTTCTCCATTTCTGTTTAGGAAAGTGCAGGTGTCCCATGAGTATCAATAAATCATGTCCTATGAAGTTGCAATTCCCCATGTATTAAAGCTGGACAAGTTGACCCAGTATGAGGGGTAGGGTCCCAAAAGCCAGTAAAAAAATTGGAGTCAGCCCCTTTTCCCACTCTTTGGTGTCCTACAAAAGCACCAACCTACAAATCTATAACACATACACAGAGGGCCTAGGACAGTCCCATGTAGGCAAACTGGTTTGTTGGCAGTTCAGATGCTGTGAGCCCCTGTAAGCCCAGGTTGATTCTGTGAGTGCCCTTGACCCCTGTGGCTCCTCCAATCCTTTCTCCTCATCTTCTGCAGGATTCTCTGAACTCCACTTGTGGAGTCCGCATCTGTTTCTATCAGTTGCTGGTTGAAGCCTCTCTCATGACAAATGGGTTAGGCACCAATCTGGTCACAGGAGTTGGCCAGTTCAGACAACATATCTGCTATTTCTAGGTGTCTAAGGAATCTTCCTTATAGATTATTTGGCTATTCCCTTGTGCCAACTTTTTACCTAACCCTGACATAACCTCTCTTCCAGTAGTCTCTTTCAGTACTCTCCTCCACTATCCCACCTCAAACTGATGACTCCTGTTCCCAATCCCATTTGCCCTCAGCTTGTAGCTGGAGTTTTTTCTCTGGGTCCTGCCAAGTCCCGGGAGTCCAACAGCCCACTTATAAAACAAGCACACAGATGCTTATATTATTTACAAACTGTATGGCCATGGCAGGCTTCCTGTTATCTACTTCTTCTATCTTAAATTAACCCATTTCTATTAATCTATACTTTGCCATGTGGCTTGTGGCTTACCGGTACCTTACATCTCGCTTGTCATGGCAGTGGCTGGCGGTGTCTCTCTGCCTCAGCCTTCCACTTCCCAGAATTCTCTTCTCTGCTTATCCCGCCTATACTTCCTACCTGGTTACTGGCCAATCAGTACTTTATTTATTAACCAATCAGAGCAACACATTTGACATACAGAACATCCCACAGCATCAGATCACTCACATATTCTCTTCTATTTCCCTTCAACACTGATATCTTGGTGTAGCTCCCATGAATCTTCCTTGTTACCTCGCCTCTTTGGGTCAGTGAATCATAGCATTATTATTCTTTTTTTCTTGTAGCTAATAACCACTTATGTGTGAGTACATACCATGTTTGTCTTTCTCTGTCCGGGTTACCTCACTCAGGATGATTTTTTTTTTCTCGTTCCATCCATTTGCTTCTAAATTTCCTGGTGTCCTTGTTTTTTTTTTTTTTTTTCAGTTACAATTTTTTTATTTTATAATTTGATTTAATTTTACATATCAGCCACGGATTCCCCTGTCCTCCCTCCTCCTGCCCGCTCCCTCCCCCAAACCCACTCCCCATTCTCAGCTCCTCCAGGGCAAGGAATCCCCTGGGGATTCACCTCAACCTGGTAGATTCAATCCAGGCAGGTCCAGTCCCCTCCTCCCAGGCTGAGCAAAGTGTCCCTGCATAAGCCCCAGGTTCCAAACAGCCAGCTCATGCACTAAGGACAGGTCCCGGTCCCACTGCCTGGGTGCCACCTAAACAGTTCAAGCTAATCAACTGTCTTACTTATCCATAGGGCCTGATCCATTTTGGGGTTCCTCAGCTATTGGTTCATAGTTCATGTGTTTCCACTAGTTTTGCTATTTGTTCCTATGCTTTTTCCAATCTTGGTTTCAATAATTCTCGCTCATACAATCCCTCCTCTTTCTCGCCAATTGGACTCCTGGAGCTCCACCTTGGGCCTGGCCGTGGATCTCTGAATCCTCTTTGATCAGTCATTGGATGAGATTTCTAGCATGACAGTTAGGGTGTTTGGCCATCCTATCACCAGAGTAGGTCAATTTAGGCTTTCTCTCGACCATTGCCAGTAGTCTATTGTGGAGGTATCTTTATGGATTTCTGGGGACCTCTCTAGCACTTTGCTTCTTCCTATTCCCATGTGGTCTTCATTTATCATGGTATCTCTTTCCTTGTTCTCCTCTCTGTTCTTGATCCAGCTGGGATCTCCTGCTCCCCTAAACTCTCTTTCTCTCAACCCTTGCCCTTCATTACCCCCTCACATCCAGTTTGCTCATGTAGATCTCATTCATTTCTCTGTCATGGGGCAATCCCCGTGTCTTTCTTAAGGTCCTGTTTTCTAGGTAGCCTCCCTGGAGTTGTGAATAGCAGTCTAGTCATCCTTTGTTTTACATCTAGTATCCTCCTATGGTGAGTACATACCATGTTTGTCTTTCTGAGTCTGGGTTACCTCACTCAGGATTATTTTTTCCTAGATCAATCCATTTGCCTGCAAACCTCATAATGTCATTATTTTTCTCTGCTGAGTAGTACACCATTGTGTACATGTACCACATTTTATTTATCCATTCTTCACTTGCAGGGCATCTAGGTTGTTTTCACGTTCTGGCTATTACAAACAATGCTGCTATGAACATAGCTGAGCATGTGCCCTTGTGGTATGATTGAGCATTCCTTGGGAATATGCCCAAGAGTGGGTCTTGGGGGAGACTGATTCCCAATTTTCTAAGAAAGCGTCATATTGATTTCCAGAGTGGCTGTACAAGCTTGCATTCCCACCAACAGTGGAGGAGAGTTCCCCTTGCTCTGCATCCTCTCCAGCATAAGATGTCTTCAGTGTTTTTGATCTTAGCCATTCTGACAGGTGTAAGGTGGTATCTCAGAGTCGTTTTGATTTGCATTTCTCTGATGATTAGGGATGTTGAGCTATTCCTTAAATGTCTTTCAGCCATTTGAGCTTCCTCTGTTGAGAATTCTCTGTTTAGCTCTATAGCCCATTTCTTAATTGGACTGTTGGGCATTTTGATGTCTAATTTCTTGAGTTCTTTATATATTCCGGATATCAGCCCTCTGTTAGATGTGGGGTTGGTGAAGATCTTTCTCCATTCTGTAGGCTGTCGCTTTGTCTTGTTGACCGTGTCCTTTGCTCTACAAAAGCTTCTCAGTTTCAAGAGGTCCCATTGATTGTTTCTGTCAGTGTCTGTGTTACTGGTGTTATATCTAGGAAGTGATCTCCTATGCCAATGCATTCAGGACTACTTCCTACTTTCTCTTCTATCAGGTTCAGAGTAACTGGATTTATATTGAGGTCTTTGATCCACTTGGACTTAAGTTTTGTGCATGGTGACAGATATGGATCTATTTGTAGCTTTCTTTTTTTGTTTTTTTTCTTTCATTTTTTTATTAGGAAATTTTCTACTCACTCCACATACTATCCACAGATCCCCACTCCTCCCTCTTCCCACCCCTAGCCCTCTTTCCAAAGCCACCCTGCATCCCCACATCCCCAAATGGAGGTCTCCCATGGGGAGTCAGCAGAGCCCAGCACACTTAGCCTAGGCAGGTCCAAGCCCCTTCCCACTGCACCAAGGCTGTGCAAGGTGTCACACCACAGGCACCAGGTTCCAGAAGCCTGCCCATAGACCAGAGACAGATCCTGATCCCCCTCCCTGGGTGCCCCCCAAACAGTTCGGGCCAAACAACTGTCTTCCGTATTCAGAGGGCCTAGTCCAGTCCAATGGGGGCTCCACAGCCACCAGTCCACAGTTCATTGCTTCCACTAGTGTGGTCGATCTTCTCTGCACATCCTCCCATCATGATCTTGACGTCCCTCACCTGCAGTATCTCTCCTCTCTCTCATCAGCTGGATTCCCAGAGCTCAGGTACCTGGCCATGGATCTCTGTATCTGCCTCCATCATTCACTGGACAAAGGCTCTGTGTTGACAGCTAGGTTATTTGCTAGGCTGGTCACTAGAGTAGACCAGTACAGGTACCCTCTGGACCACTGCCAGCAGACCAAAATGGGGTCAACCTTGTGGATTCCTGAAAGCCTCCCCAGCACCCTGCCTCTTCCTTTTCCTATGATGTCCTCAACTATCATGGTATCTTTCTCCCTGCCATCCCACTCTGTCCCTGTTCCAGCTTTACCCTCCCATTTCCCTATGTTCTCATCCCCAACTCCTCGCCCTCTGACACCCCCCCCCACACCCAGCCCACTCATGTAGATCTCATCCACTTCTCCTTCACAGGGTCATCCATGTGTCCCTCCTAGGGTCTTTCCCTGTTAGCTAACCTCTCTGGAGTTGTGGGTTGCAGTCTGGCCATCCCTTCCTCACATTTAGTATCCACTTATGAGTGAGTACATACCATATTTGTCCTTCTGAGTCTGGGTTACCTCACTCAAGATATTTTCTAGTTCCATCCATTTGCCTGCAAATTTCATGATATCATTGTTTTTTACTGCTGAGTAGCACTCAATTGTGTATATGTGTCATATTTTCTTTATCCATTCTTCAGTTGATGGGTATCTAGGTAGTTTCCAGGTTCTTGCTATTACAAATAATGCTTTTATGAACATAGTTGAGCATGTGTCCTTGTGGTAAGATTGAGCATTCCTTTGGTATATGCCCAAGAGTGGTATAACTGGGTCCTGAGGAAGACTTATTCCCAATTTTCTGAGAAACCACCATACTGATTTCCAAGTGGTTGTACAATTTTGCATTCCCACCTACAGTAGAGGAATGTTCCTCTTGCTCTTCTCCAGGATAAGCTGTCTTCAGTGTTTTTGATCTTAGCCATTCTGACAGGTGTAAGATGGTATCTCAGAGTTGTTTTGATTTGCATTTCCCTGATGACTAAGGATGTTGAGCAATTCTGTAAATGCCTTTCAGCCATTTGAACTTTCTCAGTTGAGAATTCTCTGTTAAGCTCTCCATTTTTAATTGGATTGTTCAGTATTTTGATGTCTAGCTTTTTGAGTTCTTTATAAAATTTGGAGATTAGCCCTTTGTCAGATGTGGGGTTGGTGAAGGTCTTTTCCCATTCTGCAGGCTGTCGCTTTTTCTTGTTGACCATGTCCTTTGCTCTACAAAAGCTTCTCAGTTTCAGGAGGCCCCATTTATTAATTGTTGCTCTCAGTGTCTGTGCTACTGGTGTTATATTTAGGAAGTGATTTCTTATCCCAATGCATTCAAGACTACTTCCTACTTTCTCTTCTATCAAGTTTAGTGTAACTGGATTTTTGTTGAGATCTTTAATCCACTTGGACTTAAGTTTTGTGCACGGTGACAGATAAGGATCTATTTGTAGCCTTCTACATGTTGACATCCAGTTATGCCAGCACCATTTTTTGAAGATGCCTTCTTTTTTTCCATTGTACAGTGACCTGTCCCACAGGCCAGGTTATTTGATGACACCCGAGGAGGCACCTGTAGCTAGAGTTTTCCTGCCTGGCCCACAGTCAGGACAAATCTCTGACACCCGCCAGTCCCACAGCTGCTCAGACTCAACCAAGTAAACACAGAGACTTATATTGCTTACAAACTGTATGGCTGTACCAGGCTTCTTGCTAACTGTTCTTATATCTTAAATTAATCCATTTCTATAAATCTATACCTTGCCATGTGGCTTGTGGCTTACCGGCATCTTCACATGCTGCTAGTCCTGGTGGCAGCTGGCAGTGTCTCCCTCAGCCTTCTGCTTTCCGCCTATACTGCCTGGCCACTGGCCAATCAGTGTTTTATTTATACATAATGATATCCACAGCACTTGAGGCCTCTGCAAGTGGCACATTAAGCTGTGTGGTAGATTTAGCCTTTGCCAGTACAAAACACACACAAAAAAGAGGTTTCTGGGCTACACGCTGCTTTGATAGAAGCATAGACCTACTATTTCTGAGAGTTGATGGCTCCCAGAGCTGGCGGAAAACATATCACCGCCATGTTGAGAAGCTGAAGTGGGCGGAGCCAGCAGCCACAGCGCCATTCCATTTCAGGCTTAGAAGGCTGCAGTTTAAAGCAATAGGCTCAAGCTAATATAAAAAAATAAGCCACGTAAAGATGGCTACCACACAGAGAATCTGGATTATGTTCTCTTTGATATTCGTAACTGAAGAAAAACATTTGATTGCAAAAGCTGTTGAGTTATGCCAAAATGTGTATTTTAAAGGTACCTTGACTTCAAAATTTGGATGTAAGGATATGTTGCTTTGGAAAGGAGGCTCTGCTTTTGTTTCCACAGAAAGCCAGAGGCTATGGATTTGTTCCAGATTAAGATACATCAGGTTTGACCAGCCAAGACCCCCTGAAAGGTCTCCGATGACACCATGGCCCAGATGATCCAACATCCAGAACTGTTTCAAGGCAACTGGCTCAGACGATACACCCTCATGGACTACTCCATAATCCTAAAATATTCTTTGTGTCCCCATAAGATACAGCGCCCCTCTCCAGCAGGAAGTAGTAAGAGAAGCTATGCCCAAATTCCCAAATATACCAAGCTGACTTTGGAGATGTGTAAAGGTTAAAACCTTCCTTTTTAAGAAAAGAAAAGGGGAAGTGCTGTGGGATGGTCTGTATGTCAAATGTGTTGCTGATTGGTCAATAAATAAATCACTGATTGGTCAGTGGCCAGGCAGGAAGTATAGGCGGGACAAGGAGGAGAAAAAACTGGGAAGTGGAAGGCTGAGTCAGAGAGACACTGCCAGCCGCCATGATGACAAGCCGCATGTAAAGATGCCGGTAAGCCACGAGCCATGTGGCAAGGTATAGATTAATGGAAATGGATTAATTTAAGCTGTAAGAACAGTTAGCAAGAAGCCTGCCACGGCCATACAGTTTGTAACAAATATAAGTCTCTGTGTTTACTTGGTTGAGTCTGAGCAGCTGTGGGACTGGCGGGTGTCAGAGATTTGTCCTGACTGTGGGCCAGGCAGGAAAACTCTAGCTACAGGCACCTCCTGAAAGATCAATAGGGGCGAGAGAGAAAGGAGACCAGGCACATAAAGGAAGACAAAGTCAGTCTGAGTCACGTCAAGGTCTCGTTTATTGCAAGGGGAGTCAGGCTTATACATGCTAGGAGCTAGGAGAAGTAGATAGGGGTATGGAAATTTACTAGGAGGAAGTTAGGGTAAGGTAGGGTTCAGGAAAAGGTCTCTTTGTTCCAGGGCCTGATCAACGGACCATACAGCAAACCATTATGTTTCAGGGAGTTGATCAAAAGGTACATACTGTGATTTTGTTGAAAAATGGTTGCTATTGAAACTGTTAACAGAAGGTTAGGTACACAGCTTTTTCCCATGAGAATCAGTTAGGCTACTTGGCTCCTGACAGTACAGTTTTGGCTTCTTTGTCAAAAATTATATATTCACAGGTGTGTGGATTAATGTCAGGTCTTCAATTTGATTCCTTTGGTCCACATGTCGGTTTTTATGCCAGTACCAAGCTGTTTTAATTACTCTAGCTCTATAGTAGAGCTTGAGGTCTTTTTTATTGTACAACATTCTTTTGGCTATCCTGTGTTTTTTGTTTTTACATATGAAGTTGAGTATTATTCTTTCCAGGTCTGTAAAGAATTGTGTTGGTATTTTGTGGGGATTGCATTGAATCTGTAGATTGCTTTTGGTAAGATTGCCATTTTTACGATGTTAATCCTGCCTATCCATGAGCATGGGAGATCTTTCCATTTTCTGACATCTTCTTCAATTTTTTTTCAGGGACTTAAGTTCTTGTCATATAGGTCCTTCACTTGCTTGGTTAGTGTTACCCCAAGGTATTTTACATCATTTGTGGCTATTGTAAAGGCTGATGTATCTCTGATTTCTTTCTCAGTCTGTTTATCAATTGTATATAGGAGGGCTGTGGAGTCATCCTGGGTGGGGAGGATCAGAAAGCAGTATTTTGAATTTCAGAAAGCCAGGCATACATAACCTCCTGTGGAGGGTTATGAGTTGGATGTCTAAGAGCCATTAACACCTGTAGAGTTGCCTTAGTGGCTGCCTGTTGTTGCCAGTTGTGGTATAGTAGACACTTAAAAAGGAGAAAGGTTAAAAACACCACGAGGCCAATGAAAACATAAGTGAGAATCCAGGAGGGATCAAACAGCCTTTTTATATTGTGGGAAACCTTTTCAAAAGTAAAGAATCAAAAGCCATAACCTCTGCTCTTGTCTGATTTAGTTGAAAATTTTTTTGTGTGTTAGCTGTAATGAATAATATAGAAACTTAGCTGACCATGAGCCCTTAATATATTTAACTAGTGCCTGGCATACTAAACTAACATTCCTCAATTCTAAAGTGATGGGGAATATCTTTCTGTAGGCTGTGAATATGTGTTGCTCTGATTGGTTGATAAATAAAGCCGTTTGGCCTATGGTAAGGCAGCTTAGAAGCAGGTGGGAAATCCAAACAGAGAGACAGGAAAAAGGCAGAGGAGAGGCCAGCTACCACTGAAAGAGAAACAACATACCAACAGACCGGTAAAGCCATGGAACACATTGCAAAACATAGATTAATATAAATGGGTTAATTTCAAATGTAAGAGCTGGTCAGTAATAAGCCTGGGCTAACAGCTGAGTAGTTACAATTAATATAAGACTCTGTGTATTTACTTAAGGGACATGAGTATCCCTACTTCTTGCTGGCCAGGACACAGGAAATCTTCCAAGTACACCAAAGGCATCATATGAAATGTGGAAAAGCAAGGACCCACAAGTCTTCAGCTTTTAGATGGGCAATGAGAGCAAGAAAAGGGAGTATATAAATTACATGTCCTCAGTTACTTCTTACTTCAAGTGATAGAAACAGGCTGATCCATGGCTGGGTGTACATCTCTTGCTTGGACCCATATTGGTGTAGTGGCACTCTGAGGAAAAACACAAGCATACCCTCTCCCATGGGTATGCAGGAGGCAGGTGGCCACCATTGTAGGGGGATAGGATCTCTCAATCTCACCAAACACATCTAGTACTTGTAGGCTGGACTGAGCCCCTTGTCATCAAAACTGAGAAAGTTCATATGGAAAAGGACACCTGTTAATGCCAGATAAGGATCTCTCCTAGCCTCTGGCGAAATAGTCCTTGCCAATAGCTCCTTAAGAACTCTGCTGGTCCTCTCCACAATGGCTTGTCCCAGAGGATTGTAGGGAATGACAGTTGTGTGGGAAATCTTCCAGGACCCCAGAAAGTATTGAATTGTTGAGAGGCATAGGCATGGCCATTGTCAGTATTAAGTGCCCAAGGTACCCCCATAACTACCATGGCCAATCTAATAGCCTTGATAGCATTGATGGCCTTCTCCCCAGAAAGGGTGAGGGAATAAACAAAGGATAAGCAGGTATTTATTATCTCATGAACATATTTAAGATTGCCAAAGGGGGCATGATGTGTGACATCCATTTGCCAGATTGCATTAGGCAACAAGACCCAGGGATTAACCCCTGCACATTGAAGTGGGCAAGAGGGGTGCAAGTTGCACATGCCCAGGACAAATGTTTACATTGGGAAACTGATAATTCTGGAAGAAGTCTATGCAAATTCTGTGGAGACAGATGGAACAGCTGGTGAAGAGCCCTGCCTTCCTCTAGGAAATACATACTGGCTGAATATGATGGTGTCTGTGACCTCATTTCCTTGAGCCAATATTCTGGGTAATTTGGAGTGAGATTAATATGGGATAGTGACTGGGACCAGCCTCAGCAGTTTTGAGGGTCTCGAAGGGCAGGAATGTAGGCAGGTGCAAGAAAAGATTCAGACACACAAGTTGGTGTAAGCTGACCAGTCTTCTCAGATCTGCAGATGTGCATCTTCTCAACCTTCCCTTGGTCTGACTCAACCCCAGTCTTTTATTGTAATAATACAAGAAAATAGGGGATGAGAAATTTCAACAGGTTATTGGGTTCTTCACAATAGTTTCAAAAGTTCTTTTTGGAAATCAGCAAAGTGTACCCTGTGCCCCTTGATTGCACATAGAAGTTCCCAGGAAGAAAGCTAAAGCACACCAGCTTATTCTTTTGCAGGTTAATAATTATCAGAACATTTGAGGTTATCACCCCAAAGGCCATCTACTTGTGGTTTCTCAGAAATCACAGAAATACAAGCAAAGGTTTAAGGTACCAGACTGCCAGCTTTCTCTCAGCTTAAGTCCTTCTTCATCTCTCTGTAATTCATCAAGTTGTCTTCTAACTAGTTCTGGACAACTCTTGTCTTTTATCCCATCTATATGTCACTCCATCTACAGTTTTCTGCCACCAGCCTTCTGGGTTTTTCCCATGACCTGCATAACAGCTTTAACTCCTGTCATTGTCACAATCTTAAAATCATTTCTAGTTTTGTGGAAACCACTGCAGGAGAGAGAAAGAAGATCATAAAGAACAAATAGAGTAGGAGGATTGCAAGAACCAGTAACTGTTGGATGGGTGAGAACATGGCATGCATACGCCATAAAGTCGGCCCTCTGGACACAAGGGTTGTTTTCTCCCTGGCCCACAGAAGGCAGGCTTAGTAGAATATCCAGCAGGGCAGCCCTGGAGGGATCAATGTCCTCATCTCAGTTACCTCCAGCAAGATTCCACTGGCAACACATTAGTCTTTTCATATGCTGTCTCTGGCAGGACAAGTACCAGTGCTCAATCCTCTGATTTAGGACATCTTGTATGAGTAGCATGGTGTTGGTAATGGGGATCAGTGAGTCTTTGACTCTAGAAAAGTCCAGCACATGAACTGCCTGTACAGCATACTGACTGACAGAAAAATATTAACAGGCTCAGGCTAGCACTCCACTAGAGCATTTGGGATGGCCAATAGCTCACCCATTTGAATGGAACCAGGTTTAGGGATAACATATGTAACATCTTTGGAGCCAGAACAATGGATAAGAAGACCATGTGTGTTTTTATTGGAATCTGAAAAGGCCAGGGTGGCATGAGGAATGGGAGTGGAGTAGGGGACTGCATGAGCTTGTATCTTTACAGGGAGTGTGGGGAGTTCTGCTAAGATCTTGCTTTTTGACAAATGATTGTCACTAGTTCCTGTGAATCCTGCAACCATTTCCTGGAATGAGATGGAATCTTCCCAGAGGGACTGGGTATTGTTTAAAGAAAAGGGGAAGATAAGCTTATCTGGCTCTCTTCCATATGTTCTCCATGCCAGGATCCATGGCTTAAGGCTGAGTTGGAAGGACTGGTCAAACTTAAAGGTGACTTTGTGCAGGTCAGAATGTGCTTGTTGTATTCATAGAATGGGCCCAGGTTTTCATAATACTCCCCCAAATCCCCTGCATGTCCAGAGGACCATTGCCAGTAAGGGTCTTTGGGTATCATGACGTTGCAGGATGGAGGTTGCTAGAATGGCCACAAGCTTTTGTAGCCAATCTTTAGCTTCTTGGGTAAGACTAACCTTAGTGGAAGGACAAGTGAGGCCCTCCAACAACAGAAAGGTGTCTCATCTCTTAGTCAGGGATGGGCAAGAAAGGTTTAAGCCAATTAACTGCACCACATAATAGTTGTAATTCTGAGAGTGAGTACAATTCCTTCATTTCCAATTTAAAGGAAAGGAGGTGGATCTGCTTAGCAGAAAAAAAGCCTGAAAAGACAAAGTGGGGTACCATTTGGACCTTGCTGGAGCTATACCATCAGATGTAACAATGCAAGATCTTCTAATACTCCTTTGGCAGTCTTTTATAGGTAGGCTGCATCTAGGTGTGACAAGAGAAGATCATCTACATAATGGATCAAAAGAACATCCCTTGGGATATTGACCAAAGCTTGAGAAATAGATAATTGGCAAATATTGGGGCTATTCTTCATTCCTTGGGGCAAAACAGTTCATTGATATCTCTTAGCTGGTTTATGCATATTAGGTTCCCACACAGAATTGGCAAAATGATATTGTATGGTGGTTTTGGGTTCCCCCAAATATTGTGTATCCTAAAAAACTTATCTGGGGTCAGAGAACAGAACAGCCACTAGATATAGAGGCCAGAAAATGGTGGCGCACATGCCTTTAATCCTATCACTTGGGAGGCAGAGATCCATTTGGATCTCTGTGAGTTTAAAGCCACACTGGAAACAGCCAGGCATGGTGACTCATGCCTTTAATCCCAAGAAGTGAGGACAGAAAGCAGAAAGGTGTATAAGGCATGAATACCAGGAACTAGGCTGGTTAAGCTTTTAGGCTTTTGAGTAGCAGCAGTTCAGCTGAGATCCATTTGGATGAGAACTCAGAAGCTTCCAATCTGAGGAAACAAGATCAGTTGGGGAATTGGCAAGGTGAGGTGGCTCTGGCTTGTTCTGCTTCTCTGATCTTCCAACATTCACTCCAATGCCTTGCTTCAGGTTTGTTTTTATCAAAAAGAACTTTTAAGATTCATGCTACAATATTGATCTTATTTTGCCAGAGGATTTGAAAAAAACAATCCTTAATATCTAAAACTAATATCTAATAAGATGGAGAAATAGCACTAGGGTGGGGAAGGCCTGGCTGTATAGACCCCCTTTTTTTTCTATTTGACCATTAACTACGCAAAGATCCTACAGGAGACAATAGCATACTGATCTCTTGGAGATAACAAATATGGAGGTATTATGTTTACTTGAGGATGGTTCTCTGTGCCCCATCTTTAGCTGTTCTGCAACTAATTACTTTAAGATTGACAGCTTGGGTTCAATTACAGGCCACTGTTCCACCCATACTTCTTGATCCAAGAGTCATATCAAAGAAATGGGGATAGGGGACTTGATTGTGGTGGACCTTATGGGGACAGTGGCCCTTAGAATTGGGGGTGCAGATCACATGCAGGGTCATGGACTGCAAGACCTGCCTTTTAATAGACCTCAATGTCATCCAAAAGGCCCTGTCATCTGTAGTTAGGAGATCACCCCTATCCTCCCAAATATCTTTGTCCCACAGGTTCTTAGGTACAGTGCAAATAATAGGGTAAATGACTCCCCAACTACCATTAAGGTCCTTCCAATGGACCAGACAGGTGGTCCTCTTAGAATCTTATTGGCCTCTCACACCACTGATGGGGAGTGGGATTAAACTTCCAATGAGGGAAGTGAAGTACCTCTGTCTTGGTTAAAATGGTGGTGTCTGCACCCATGTCAAAAAAGCCTTTCACAACTTGTCCATCAAGATAGATGGTCAGCATTGGAGAGTGTGGAAAAATGGGCATTGTCCAATAGATTTTTGGATTATCAGAACCTTTTCTTACTGGCAGGGCTGAGGATTTCCCTGCCTGGTGTTTAAAGTGGCTTGTGTATTGGCAGGCTGTGACCTATAATCCTTTGCCCAATGAAATCCCTTAATGCTTCTGGAACATCGGCCCCTAAGTTTTGGTTGGGGACAGTCATGCCACAAATGGCCTGGTTTACTACATCCCCAACAAGGTCTATCTACCTAGGACCCTTGGAGGTGTCATTAGCACACTGCCTGTCAGTGAGGAGAGCATCCAGGAAGTCAGTAGGAGCAGCAATGAGACAGGTGCTGGGGTCAAGATCTTTGGTGGCCTGCACCCATTTGTATAAGTCCTCATTTCACAGGGCTGCAATTGCATTTTGGGTTTGGACACTGAGCCTCTCCCAAGTCAGCTGTTTAATTAACATATTTCCAGTGGGGCCTGCATGCATTCTGTGCTCTACTGCATCATTGACATGGGCCTGGAAGTTGGTGAACACCTCTCCTGGCTGTTGAATAAGATTATGAAAGTGAGCTGAAGTGTCCTGTGGGTACATGCCTTAAGAGCTTGAAGGCCAGGTGTGGAGGCCCACAAAGGTTTCCTAGTGAGATCTGAGCTTGCTTTACTCAGCAGAACTGCATTGTAGGGTTGCTTGACCATATGTGTGGTTACCAGGTGATTGGAAATCATCTGCCCTTGGCTGTGCTGGGGGGAGGTCTTTTGCTAAGTCCCTTGGCATTCCTATAAATAACCCTATAGAAGAGACAGAAGGGACCAGTGGATAAAGACTCAGGCCCTTGTGAGGTTAGTCTCTGTTTCTGTTTCTCTCCTTTCTATCCTTCTATCTTAATCTCTTATCCCTCTCTCCTCAAGAATACCCTGGGGTAGAATGTGGGAGCAGGTCTCCCAGCTGGCCTCCCACAGCCAAGTAAGAAATCTGTTGGTAATAGGCTCAATGGCCAATCTTTATTGGAAGGCTGGGATGGACAAAGGTACCTCATCCAGTGAGCTTGTCAAGGGTCACTGGAATGTTAATTAAGAGGTTCATTCATGCTTGAGTTTCTGCTTGATCACCATAAGCTGATTTCCAGCTAAGAAAGGCAGCAGGCTCCAGCACAGCTTTGAACAAAATATACCACTCAAATTACATCTGTAGTTGCATTGCCCATTGTGTGGGGACCTGTTCCAAATAAGGTGAGTCCAGGCCCTACTTATTAGCTGCCTTCCAGATGAGGAAGAGTTCAGCTATGGGGTGGGAATCCAGGGATAACAGGCATTTGGACCAAGGTATACTGGATAAACTCTTGCAGGCCTCCCAGTGTTGAATGGGTCTGGCTGTACAGAGTGAGGGTACACAGTGCAGCAGGGTAGTGGCCAGTCTCCAAGGCAGGCAGTCCCTGGGGCAGATTGCCCCAAGGACACCCCAGAGGTGTTGACATCTATGGTGGAATTGGGGCTGAAGGGGAAGTAGAGCATGGGGTCTTAATGGTAGCTGCATTCTCCTTGACAGACTTCATGGGCCTGAACTGTCTGCATCCTCATCATTGAATGTCCTAATGAGTCACACATGGGAGGGGAGGAGGTGATGAAGAGGTTACACATCTTAGAGAGGGAGACAGAAGGCAAACAACAGTCAGAAAGTAGATGACAATCAACAGGGGTAGAAATTTGTATCCGACCCTTATGTCTTGTGCTTAGTGGGGGACTTCCATGGTTTTGTAGGCCTTGGCCATAAGCCCACACAGTGTCTCCAGATGAGGGATGGCATTTGGGAGCCGAGCCTTGATTCTACCTTCTGGGGGTGGTCATTGCTTATGTGCAGGTGCCGGGTATACCGAAACAAAAAAAAATGTGCCTTCTCAGTGGGACCGCGTCCTGTGCTCAGTGCATGAGTTGGCTGTTTGAAACCTGGGGCTTATGCAAGGATGCTTGGCTCAGCCTGGGAGGAGGGGACTGGACCTGCCTGGACTGAGTCTGCCAGGTAGATCTCAGTCCTCGGGGGAGTCTTTGCCCTGGGGGGTGGGCTGGGGGGAAGGGGAGGGGGGAGAACAAGGGAATCGTGGCTGATATGTAGAATTAAATTATATTGTAAAATAAAATAAAATAAAACAAAAAAAGTGCCTTTTTAATGGGACAGGCAGACAAACATGACAGACAACACAAAAGAATGAAAGAAATGGTGGTTCCAATGCTTACCTGTAACACAAATTGCTAAATGGTCTTATTAATAGAAACCCCATAGCAAGACTGGGATGAAAGCTGAAAGATCAGAGAAGTAGAGCAAACCAGCCATAACTTCTTACCTCTATGAAATCCTCAGTCTATATACAGTGAGTTCCTGTTTCCTCATGCCTTCTACACCTTTTTCATAATATTAAATTTGCCCATCTGGGAGGATGTGCAGAGATGACGGACCACACTAGTGGAAACCCATGAACTGTGGACTGGTGGCTGTGGAGCCCCCATGGGACTGGACTAGGGCCTCTGGACATGGAAGACAGTTGTTTGGCTTGAACTGTTTGGGGGGCACCCAGGCAGGGGCATCGGGATCTGTCCCTGGTGCCTGGGCAGGCTTCTGGGAATCCAGTGCCTGTGGTGTGATGCCTTGCACAGCCTTGGTGCAGTGGGAAGGGGCTTGGACCTGCCTAGGCTCAGTGAGCTGGGCTCTACTGACTCCCCATGAGAGACCTCGATTTGGGGGATGTGGGGTGGCTTGGGAAAGAGGGCTGGGGGATGTGAGGAGAAGGGGGGGTTCTGTGAATAGCATGAGGAGTGAGTAGAAAATTTCTTAATAAAGAAAAATTAAAAAAATAAATTTGCCCATCTGTAAAGAGAGCATTGTGGGGTGGGAGGAGGGGGCTTATCCCAGTTTGTGTTGTCCTTTTTAGGTACTTTTTTGGTCTCTTAAATCTTTGCTGTAAATGATTTTCACTTCTTTTTTAAGGATTAGTCCCAGTATATTTTAACCGATTTGAACAGTACTTTTTTGTATTTCACTTTCAACATGTTCATTGGTTCATTGTTGTTATTGGAAAGTGCTGCATTGCAGACAATAGTTATGAGGTCTAATTGTTTCTCAGAGGATCTTTAGGATCTGTGACATGTGAGGGGGCATCATCTGACTACTTTTCTACTCATATCTTACTTATCTATTTCTCTTTTCTTTTTGTCAAGACCTTGAGGAGTGTGTAAAATGAAGTACAATCAATGAGATATGAGTGTATGTACATATATGCACACATACACATGTAGTCATTCACATGTGCTTATAATGCATATACACATACTCTCACATGAAAAGATAAATCAAGTACTGTTAAAAACAATTTCCAAACAATAATCCTGGAGCAAAAACAATAAAGTGGAACAATTCAATTTGTTAGATGAACGGTCCTAGTACAAGGAAAGTCTCTGAGAGAAATCACTATGCAGCTGCTCAGGACTTTCCCATTCCAGAGCCCACACCCAGGCCTTACCAGCCCTGATGACAGACAGTGCTCTTCCTTAATGTCTTAGCACAGAGTTTTAAACCCATCCCATCTGTGTGGCCAGGACATGGAACCTATGCAGTCTCTCAATACAAATTGCCCATGAGCATGCACTGAAACAGAATCTTTCCATTGTACAGTATTCAGAGATCACCAGTCTGAAAAGAGAGCAGGTTAATGCCCTAAATCCTGTCTTCCATCTCATCTCCCCCCAGCTAACTTTCTGGATGAGAGGAGGAACAGCAGCATACAGCCATTTCACAGATCAGGTGCTCTTCCCTCTGTCAGTACATTTCTGATGTCTGTGTTCCTCTTTATCATCACGAGTACTCTTCCCTCTTTTTCTGGGTGTCTGACCTAAGGTCCTCTTGGAAGTATTCATTGTAGCTGGTGTCTGGCAGCATCAGTCTTATATTCCTCCAGGTCCTGTGGAATGAAGAATTAACTCAGATCAAGCAACCTGCCTTAGTTTTATTTCCTGTGCTGTGATAATTCAGCCTGAGAAAAGGAACCTGAAGGAGGAAGTCATGGTTTGGCTCATAGATCCAAGACACAGCATATCATTGTGGGGAAGTCAAGGCACAGGACCTTGAGATAGCTAATCACATCACAGAAGACACACAGGCTACTATGGGAAATACATTAGAGCCATTTTACCTGACATAAACTCAGGAGTGATGGCACAACTAGTTTTTGAAATTATCCTTTGTATTAAGCAGTGATTGTCATCTGAGATTTATGAAGTTGCTTTTTGTGTAGGAGCTTCTGACTGTTTGCATACATTCATATCACAAGATATTCAGGGCAAACCTGGAAGTCTTGTAATGGCTGAGAATGGCTTGGGTAATGTGTTCCTTCTGACAGCTCCTAGATAAGATCAAAGCCTATGATATGTGGAACTTGACTTTTTAAAAATACCTTTTTTGTAACAATTAATAAAATGTTTTTTCAAGGCTTCTCAGGGTTCAGTCCACTGTGATGTCCCCTTTGCTCTCCCAAGGCTTCATTGCATCCTTAAGTCTCTATCTCTCGTTTTTTTTGATCATCTTACATGAAACAGTTACTGACATTTGGTACTCAACCTGTGGTGCTCAAGGAAATGAGGGATCTGGATGTGCCAGGACTGCAGGTTAAGTACATTCACAGGTAACTGAGACTCCAAGATTGGGAAGGGACATGAGAAATTTCCCATTTCAGAAGCAGCAATAAGTGCAGTTGCTAAAATGCTTGACAAAAGACATGGAGTGAAATAAAAGAAAAACAGCTTAATGACCTTTTAGAACTAATTAAGTGGCTTTGTATTGGTTTCAGGCAACTCCTCATGTTCAATTAAGAAGACAGTGTCAAAGTATTGAGAGCTTTTTGGAAAGCTCATTAAAGAAGATATACTATGAGAGATGAGTTTTTTTGTAAATCAATTCCCAATGCTTTGGAGCTGCTGCGGACTGAAGAGTCAGAAAAGGCTTCATCAGATGCGGAAAAGTGAAGTAAGAAGAAGGATATTCTGATGAGGAATTGTCAGAGGAGAATGTTGTCTCAGAGGAAAATAAAAACATTGTTTTTGAGCAAGACGAAGGTGTGGAGGCTCAAGACACTGGGGATGAATCTTCTTTTCCTCCTTTATATGAAATAGACTTAGATTAATTGCATTGGATTACTACATGTGAATCAGTGAGAGATGTGCATGTTAATCCCTTACCACAGGGAAACCTGGTAAAGGGCCTATTTCATTGCCATGGACCAAACAGTATGAACCACTTATATCCTCTCAGCATGGAATAATCTCAAAAACAAAGCAATCAGTGGAATGCAAGTTTAGTATTGGAGATTTAATGCGTGCTACTTTGGGTAGTGCTCATTTATATTTGGCTCAGGGTAAACATCTTACATTATCTCTACAAATCGCTTGTTTTAAAACAGCAACTGGAGTTTATGCCCCTCTTCCCTCAGGGAAAGTGGAGGATGATTTTTGGAAGGAGTAGATTAATATCTCAAAGATTTATAGTACACCCAGAAATTACAGATGCATATTACAAAGGAGAAATTGAAATACTCACACAAGGAATTTAAACAGTCTAAGCTTATGCCAATATTTTGTGCCTCAACCTCTAGAATTGGTTATTAAACAATTTTATTAGTTCATTAATTACCATTATATGGATGTTATTTTATTAGCTGCTTCTGATACAGATACCTTAGAAAGAATGTTTAAGGAAGCAGAACACATTTTACTTTGTTGGAGATTACAGAATACACCTGAGAAGATACAGAGAGGAAATTCTATAAACTCTATAGAATTTAAATTAAGTCAACAGAAATATTCAATCCCAAAAGGTTCAGGTCAGAAGACATCAATTGCAAAGTCTTAACAATTTTGAAATACTACTGGGAGATATTAATTGGGTATGACTCAATATTGGATTGATACTCAAGAATTAAGAAATTTATTTCAAACTTTGTGTGGTAATTCAGATTTAAATAGTCTGTGAGATCTAACAGCTGATGCTGAGAGAGAACTGCCCAAAGTGGAAAAAAGATTACACGAGGCATATCTGGGTCAATTAAGTCCTAAACTTGAATACATTTTAGTTATTTTACCTTCTATCAGTTCTCCTACTGGAATTATTATGCAAACAGAAGATAATATTTTAGAATTGACCTTGTTAGCCCCCAAACATAAAAAGTTAAAAACTTATATAGAAAATTTGGTTCAGTCTCTGTGAGCAATTATGAGACCTCATTAGTTGTTTATGAGGCCCAGGTCCTTGAACTCTTGGACTTCTACAATCCTTCCTCCCCATGTTCTGCAGGATTGCCAGAACTCCAGCTTTTGTTCCACTGTGGATCTCTACATCTGCTCCCATCAATTGCTGGATGAAGCCTCTCTGGTGATGTTTATGATAGGCTCCTGTCTATGAGTAGAGCTGAGTACCATTAGGAATAATTTCATTGACATTTATCTATTCATTCATTTATCTATCTATCTATCTATCTATCTATCTATCTATCTATCTATCTATCTATCTATTTATTTATATATTTATTTAAAGTTCATATTTAGCTCTACCCTTGGTCTCTGGACTATCCCACCTCTTATTTCTGGCCCCCAGACAGTGCCGGTTGTGGGCTCCCTGTCATGGCATGGGTCTCAAGCTGTACCAGTCATTGGTTGGCCACTCCACAAGTTCTGCCCCTCTTTTACCCCAGCACATCCTGTTGAGGGTTTAGTGGCTAGGTTGGTGTCCCAATCACTTCACTGGAAGCCTTGCCTGGTTACAGAAGATGACCAGTTCAGGTGCTCCCATTACTAGGAGTCTTTGCTAGCATCACCCTTGCAGATTCCTGGAAGTTTTCATTGCACGTGGTTTCTACCACACCTCCAAAGTGACCCCCAATTCCATGGCTCTCCCAGGACTCTCTCCCTCTCTCCCAGGACTACCTCATCCCTCCTGCTCCCGTCTCCATCCATCCCCAGTCCACCCATGAAATCTTTCTATTTCCCCTTCCAAAGGATATTCATGCATCCTCTCTTGAGCTCTCCTTGTTACTTAGCCTCTGGGTCTGTGTACTGTAGCATTATCATCCTTTACAGCTAATATATATTTATCAGTGAGTACAGACCATGTTTGTCTTTCTGGGTCTCAGTTACCTCAATCAGGATGATTTCTTTTTCTAGTTCCGTCCACTTGTTTTCGAACTTCATAATGTCATTGGTTTTAACAGCTGGGTAATGCTCCATTGTGTAAATGTAGCACATTTTCTCTATCCCTGCTTTGGTTGAGGGATATCTAGGTTGTTTCCACTTTCTGACTTTTATGAATGAAGATACTATGAACATAGTTGAGCAACTGTTCACCAGCAATGGAGGAGTGTTTTCTTTTGTACACATACTTGCCAGCATGAGCTGTCACTTAAGGTTTATTTTTAATTAAAAATGTATTTGTTTTTCTAGAGAGAGTTTATCTGTAGACTTGGATGTTGTAAAGCTTTCCCTGGACACCAGTCTAACATTGAACTCACAAAGATATACCTACCTCTGCCTCTCCAGTGCTAGGACAAAGACACTTGTCACCTCCACTCAGCTATCACTTGTATTTTTGATCTTAGCCTTTATGAGGGGTGTATGATGCAATCCCTGAGTCATTTTGATTTGTATTTTTATGTGAAAGAGGGTGTCAAACACTTCTTTAAGTTCTTCTCAGCCATTTGAGATTCCTCTGCTGAGAATTCTCTGTTCAGATGTGTACCTAAATTTTAAATTTGAATTATTTAGTTTGTTGATGTCCTGTTTTTTGAGTTATTTATAGATTTTGGATATTAGCCCTCTGTCAGGTGTGGAGTTGCTGCAAATATTTTCCCATTCTATAGTCTGTCATTTTGTGCTACTGATGGTATCCTTTGCCTTACAGAAGATTTTTGTGCCAGTTTTTATTTGCCAATCTTAGAGCTTCTGCTATTGGTGTTCTGTTCAGGAAGATGTCTCCTGTGCCACTGAGTTCAAGGCTATTCCCCACATTCTCTTCTATCAGGTTCAGTGTTTCTGATTTTATGCTGTGGTCTTTGAATTGCATGGATTTAAGTTTTGTGCAGGGTGATAGATAGGGATCTATTTGCATTCTTCCACAGACCAACATTAAGTAAGACCACCAGCATTTGTTGAAGGTGTTTTCTTTTCCCATTGTATATTTCTGTCTTTTTAAAAATAAAAAAAATCAGTTGTGTGTATTTATATCTGGGTCTGTGATTCAATTATGTTGATCCACCTGTCTGATTTTCTGCCAATACCTTGTGGTTTTTATTACTATACTCTGTAGTACAGCTTGAAATCATGGATGGTCATACCTCCAGAAGTTCTTTTATTGTACAGGATTGTTTTACCTGTCCTGGTTTTTTGTTTTTCCATATGAAATTTAGTATTATTCATTTGAGGAATGTAAAGAATTGTGTTGGAATTTTGATAGTGATTGCATTGAATCTGTTGATTATTTTAGGTAAGATGGCCATTGTTGCTATATTAACCCTACAGTTGCATGAGCATTGGAGATCTTTCTGTTTTCTAATATCTTCTCCAATTTCTTTCTTTAAAGACTTGAAGTACAGGTCTTTCACTTGCTTGGTTAGAGTTACCCCAAGATATTTTTTATTATTTGTAGCTATTGTGAAGGGAGTTGTCTCCTTAATTTCCTTCTCAGCCTGTTTGTCATTTGTATATAGGAGAACTACTGATGTTTAGACTTAATCTTGTATCCTGCCATTTCAATGAAGGTGTTTATCAGCTGTAGTAGTTCCCTGATAGAATTTTTGAAGTTGTTTATATAAACTATCATATTATCTTCAGTTAATGACACTATGACTTCTTCATTTCCATTATGTATGCTCTTGATCTCTTTAGCTGTCTTTCTTTCTCTAGCTAAAACTTTCAGGACTGTATTGAATAGATATGGAAAGAGTGGAAAGGCTTCTCTTGTTCCTGATTTTAGTGCAACTGCTTTGATATTGTATTTAATTTGATGTTGGCTATAGTCTTGCTATAAATTGCCTTTATTATTTTGAGGTGTGCTCTTTGTATCCCTGATCTCTCCAAGACTTTTATCATGAAGAGGTGTTGTGTTTTTTCAAAGGCCTTTTCAGCATCATATGAGATGATCATGTGCTTTTTTCCTTTAAGTTTGTTTATATGGTGGCTTACATGGACAGATGTTTGTATGTTAATCTCTCCCTATGTCTCTTGGCTGAAACCCACTTGATCATGGTGGATGATCTTTTTGATATGTTCATGGATATATTTGTGAGTATTTTATTGAGTATCTTTGCCTCAATGTTCATGAGGGAAATTGGAATATAACTGTCTTTATTTGTTAAATCTTTGTGTAGTTTAGGTATCAGGGTGACTGTGGCCTCTTAAAATGAATTTGGCAATGTTGCTTCTCTATCTATTTTATTGAATAATTTGTGCATTTGTTGTTGGTATTAGGTCTTCCCTGAAAGTAGAGTTCTTTGAAGGTAGAATTCTGTGATAATAGTGACTGGCCATGTGTTTTCTTCTTTTGAAGACTTTTAGTGACTCTTTCTATTTCCTGTTTCTATTAAATTGTTTTTTCTGATCTTGAATTAACTTCGGTAAGTGGTATCATATTGTATATTTCTTTTCCATTTTCCAAGTTTGTGGAGTATAGGTTTTTGAAGTTAATGATTCTTTGTATTTCCTCAGTGTCTGTTATTATGCCTCTCTTTTCATTTCTGATTTTGTTAATTTGGATATTCTCTCTCGGTCTTTTCATTGCATTGGCTTTGTATAGCTCAATAATTTTTTCTCAAAGAACCAAATATTTGTTTCATCGATTCTTTATATTGTTCTCTTTGTTTCTATTTTATTGATTTCAGCCTTCAGTTTGATTATGTTTCCTGTCATCTACTCCTCTTGGGTGTGTTTGCTTCCTTTTATTCTAGGGCTTTCAGGTGTTCTTTTAAGTTGCTATTTTGAGATGTTTCCTATTTATGAAGGGACTCATTGCTATATAACCTCCTCTTAGAGTCACTTTTATTGTGTCCTATAAGTTTGAATATGTTGTTCATTCATTTTCATTGGATTCTAGGAAGTCTGATTTCTTTGTTTCTGCCTTGATCAAGTATGCATTCAATAGAGAGTTGTTCGTTTTCTGTGAATTTGTGTACTTTCTGTTTTTATCTGTTGTTGAAATCCAGCTTTAACCCATGGTGGTCTGATAGGATACAGGATGTTATTTTAATATCCTTGTATCGATTAAGAATTGTGGCTGAGTTTGTGGTCAACTTTGGAGAATGTTTCTTGAGGGGCTAAGAAGAAGGTATATTTTTTTGTGTTTGGGAGAATGTTCTATAGTTATCTTTTAGGTCCCTTTGGTTCATAATGTCTGTTAGCTCCACTATTGCTCTGTATAGTTTTTGTCTGGGTAATCTGTCCAATGGTGGAGGTATGGTATTAATGTTTCCCACTATTAATTTGTGAGGTTTGATTTGTGACTTGATTTTTTTAGTAATGTTTCTTTTAAAATATGGGAGCCCTTGAGTTTGGGGCATAGATGTTAAGAATTGACATATCATTTTTCCTTCAATGAATATGAAGTATACTTCCCCCTCTGTGGTGATATTTTATCTGTGACCCCAATAAATTTTATCTGAGGATCAGAGAAAAAAGACAGCCCCTATATTAAATATAGAGGTCAGGCAATGGTAACACATGCCTTTATTCCTATCAGAGGGAAAGCAGAGATCCATCTGGATCTCTGTAAGTTCAAGGCCACCCTGGGAACACAGCCAGGCATGGTGGTACATACCTTTAATGCCAGCACTAAGCATAAAGGTCTGGATGTCTATGAAGACAGACAGGAAGTGACAGAGCTGGGCAGGAAGAGGAAGTGATGTACCTGGACAGAGAGAGGAAATGATATTACAGAACAGAAAGGCATATAGGCATGGGTATACAGGAAGTAGTTCTTTTTGGCTGAGGATCTCCAAATGGTGAGAACATGGTTGGCTTCTTTCTGCTTTTCTGATCTCTCAGTTTTAACCCCAATATCTGGCTCTGAGTTTTTTTTTATTAATAAGACCATTTAGCAATTCATCCTACACTTCTCTCTTTTGATTAATTTTGGTTGAAAGTCTATTTTGTTAGATATAAGAAGAGTTTAACCTGCTTGATTCTTGGGTCCTTTGTTTAGAAAATCTGTTCCCAACCATTTACTCTGAGGCAATGCCTCTCTTTGGTGTCAAGATGTGTTTCTTATATGAAGCAGAAGGATGGATCCTTTTGTCACATGCATTATGTTATCCTGTGTCTTTTTAGTAAGGAATTAAGTCCATTGATATTGAGGGATATTAATGAATGACTGTTAATTCCTGTTATTTCACTGTTATTCTTATTTTTGATGTTGGTGTGTGTGTGTGTGTGTGTGTGTGTGTGTGTGTGTGTGTGTGCGCACACGCGCGCGCGCGCTTTCCTTCCTCTGGTTTTGCTGGTAGAGGTTATTAATTTCCTGTGTTTTCACAGGTATAGTTAACCTCCTTGAGTTGGTGTTTCCTTTTAGTACTTTCTCTAGGGTTGGGTTTGTGAATAGATATTGTTTAAATTTGCCTTTGTCACAAAATATCTTTTTTCTCCATCTATGGTGAGTAAAGGCTTTTCTGGGTATAGTAGTCTGTGCTGGCATCCATGGAATCTTAGAGTCTAGTCTCCACGTCATCTGTCCAGGCCCTTCTGGCTTTTAGAGTCTCCACGGAGAAGTCAGGTGTATGTCTAATAGGTCAGGCTCTATATGTTACTTGGTCTTTATCCTTTGCAATTTTTAACATTCTTTATTTGTTCTGTATGTATCGTGTTTTGACTATTATGTACCATAGAAACTTTTTTCTTGTGCGATCAATTTGGTGTTTTGTAAGCTTCTTGTATCTTCATAGGCATGTCCTTCTTTAAGTTGTGAAATTTTTCTTCTAGGATTGTGTTAAAACATTTTCTCAGCCTTTGAGATGTGATTCTTCCTCTTACTCTATTCCTATTAAAGTTTGGTCTTTTAATAGTGTCTCAGAGTGCCTTGATGTTTTGTGAAAAGAACTTTTTAGATTTACCATTTTTTTTGACTGATGTATCAATTTCTTCTATCCTGTCTCATATGCCTGACAGTATCTCTCCATCTCTTCTATTCTGGTGGTGATGCTTGTGTCTGTGCTTTGTGTTCACTTACCTAGATTTATATCTTCAGGATTTCCTCAGTTTGTGTTTTCTTTATTCCTTATATTTCTATTTTCATGTCCTATACAGTTTTATTGATTTCCTTCACTTATTTGTTTGTTTTCTTTTTCTTGAGTTTCTTGGCTTTCTCTAAGGAATTTTTCCATTTCCTCACATTTTTGTTTGTGTTTTCTTGGATTTCTTTAAGGGATTTATTCATTCCCCTCCTTTTTATTTCAACACACAATGCAGGTTTTATTAAGGAGGTATTTTAAGTTCATACAGAACTTTGCAAACTTCAAAATCCTGTGTGTTTGAGACTCCCAGTGTAATAAGTTTTGGCACTAAATTTCTTTCTTTTTTTAATTAAGAATTTTTTATTCATTTTACATACCAACCATAGATCCCCCTCTCTTTGTTCCTCCCCCCTAGCCTCCCCCCAACCCATCCCCCATTCCCTCCTCCAAAAAGGGAAGTAGAGCCTGATACCTTCAGTTGAGACAGGTCCAAGCCCCTCCCCCTCTGCATTAAGACTGTGCAAGGTGCCCCACCATAGGTAGTGGGCTCCTAAATGCCAGCTCATGTACCAGGTTGGATCCTGATCTTACTGCTAGGAGGATCCTCAAGCAGATCAAGCTACAAAACTGTCTCCCTCTTTAAGGAACTCATCATCTTCATAAAGTTGGTTTTAAAGCCATTTTCTTGTGCTTCAATTGTGTTGGAACATTCAGGGATTGCTGTAGCAGGATATCTGGTCTCTGGAGGTTACATACTGCCCTGGCTTTTGTTGATTGTATTCTTACACTGGCCTCTAGGTGTCTAGGTTTAGGTAATTATAAGTTTATGTTCTGATTTCTGAATTTGACTTTGTTGGATGTGTATTTTTCCCTGGTTCCTGTTTTTTCTCTGGTTTTCTGTCTGATTGGTCCCAAATTCTGGTCACCGTGAGTCTTCTGATCTAGTAGGATGACTCCCTGGAGTTTAGGCTTTCTATGTGACCTCTAGGATTCTAGGTGCCACGTTGCCTCTGGGGTTCTAGGACCTGGCATTGCCACTGGTAGAATAAGGGGATGTGATCCTGGGTACCAGTGTGGCCTCTGTTAGAACAGGGTTTTTCTGCTAACCTTGTGATCTGGGATACAGTGATAAGGGGAGTGTAGGCTGTTGGGGAAAGCTGGCTGGGCTATAAGGAAGTGTTTTGGGGCTGCAGGTAGTGTCTTACTTGGGTTTTGGGATACTAGCATGATTTCTGGTAGAGTAGGGGACTTCTGCTGGAGTTGTGGGCTAGGATATGGACAGAAGGGGAGAAGTGGTTGTTGGGGAAAGCTGGCCAGGCTCTGAGGAAGTGTTAGTGGTTTGTAGGTGGGGTCTTACTTGGGGTTCTGGATATTGGCATGTCCTCTGGTAAATCAGAGGGCCTTGAAGTTACTCTTGTGATATAGTGTTCATTATAATGAATAATGTTTTGCATGTAACTTAGCAAATATTCTTGTTTAGTTTCTCCTATGAAACTCACCCTCAGCATCCAGCTTGGAATATGATCATTTTCTTTCTTGGTCTATGACCTTGAATTTCACTTGGCTATCCAACCTATTCCCTTTATATTTCAAACAAGAGTTACTCAGTTCAGCTCTTACAGACCATTTAGATCAAGGCACTCATATAAAAATAAAGAGAGTGGGAAGATGGACAAACATAACATCTGTTTCAGAACATCCAACTTCTGGCAGTAACTCAGAGGAGAATTGCTGTTGCAATCAAGACATTGCAGCAATGGTAGTCCCTGATTGCCTGAAGAGGAGACAGACAGGCCCTGATGACAGGTAGTTGTCCATCCTTGCTTGGATGCAGGAAACAGACAAGCCTTGCAATGAATGATTGTTAGTTTTTTTTTTAATTGTGTGTATGGGAATTCTTTCCCCACACATGATAGTTAAGTGCTCTTCCATTAGATCATAAAGTAGTATTGCTTAAAACTGCTGGTGGGAATGCAAGCTTGTACAGCCACTTTGGAAATCAATATGGCTCTTTCTTAGAAAATTGGGAATCAATTTCCCCCAAGACCCAGCTATACCACTCTTGGGCATATTCCCAAGGAATGCTCAATCATACCACAAGGGCACATGCTCAGCTATGTTCATAGCAGCATTGTTTGTAATAGCCAGAACCTGGAAGCAACCTAGATGCCCTTCAACTGAAGAATGGATAAATAAAATGTGGTACATATACACAATAGTGTACTACTCAGCAGAGAAAAACAATGACATCATGAGGTTTGCAGGCAAATGGATTGATCTAGAAAAAATCATCCTGAGTGAGGTAACCCAGACTCAGAAAGACAAACATGGTATGTACTCACTCATAGGAGGATACTAGATGTAAAACAAAGGATGACTAGACTGCTATTCACAACTCCGGGGAGGCTAACTAGAAAACAGGACTCTAAGAAAGACACAGGGATTGCCCAATGACAGAGAAATGGATGAGATCTACATAAACAACCTGGATGTGAGTGGGGGTAATGAAGGGCAAGGTTTGAGGGAAAGAGAGCTTAGGGGAGCTGGAGATCCCAGCTGGATCAAGAACAGAGAGGGAGAACAAGGAATGAGACCATGATAAATGAAGACCACATGGGAATAGGAAGAAGCTAAGTGCTAGAGAGGTCCCCAGAAATCCACAAAGATACCTCCACAATAGACTACTGGCAATGGTCAAGAGAAAGCCCAGACTGAACTACTCTGGTGATAGGATGGCCAAACACCCCAACTGTCATGTGAGAAATCTTATCCAATGACTGAGGGAAGCGGATGCAAAGATCCATGGCCAGGCCCAAGGTAGAGCTCTAGGAGTTCAATCGGCAAGAAAGAGGAGGGATTGTATGAATGAGAATTGTTGAGACCAAGATTGGAAAAAGCACAGGGACAAATAGCCAAATGAATGGAAACACATGAACTATGAACCAATGGCTGAGGGACCCCCAACTGGATCAGGCCCTCTGGATAAGTGAGACAGTTGATTAGCTTGAACTGTTTGGGAGGCACCCAGGCAGTGGGACTGGGACCTGTCCTTAGTGCATGAGCTAGCTATTTGGAACCTGGTGGTAGTGTTGTATGTTTCCCTTCTTTGGCATTTGTTGGTATGGGACTATGTATTGCCTGTGTTTTCATGGGTGTATCTAACTTCCCTAGGTTGGATTTTTCTGTCAAGTGCTTTCTGTATGGTTGGATTTGTGGAGAGATATTGTTTAAATCTGGTTTTATCATGGAAAATTTGTTTATTCAGTCTATGGTGATTGAGAGTTTTGCTGGGTATAATAGTCTGGGTTGGCATCCATGGTCTCTTAGTGTCTCTATAACGTCTGTCCATGTCCTTCTGGGTTTTAGAGTCTCCATTGAGAAGTCAGATGTTATTCTTATGTGTCTGCCTTTATATGTTACTTGTCCTTTTTCCTTTGCAGCTCTTAATATTTTTCTTTATTCTGTATGTTTAGTGGTTTGATTTTTATGTGGCCAGGGGACATTTTGGGGGGTCCAGTATACTTGGTGTTCTGTAAGCTTCTTGTATCTTTATAGGCATTTCCTTCTTTAGGTTAGACAGTTTAATTCTATGATTTTGTTGAATATATTTTCTGTGCCTTTGAGTTGGTATTCTTCTCTTTCTTCTATCCCTATTATTCTTAGGTTTGATCATTTCATGGTGTCCCAAATTTACTGGACATTTTGTGTTATGATTTTGTTTTCTTTAGTGTATTCTTTGACTGATGAATCTATTTTCTCTATTGTATCTTCAACACCAGAGATCCTTTCTTCCATCTCTTGCATTCTGTTGGTTATGCTGAATGTGTAGTTCCTGTTCATTTACTCAGAGTTTCCACTTCCAGCATTCCCTTGATTTGTGTCTTCTTTCTTGTCTTGACTTCAGTTTTCAAATCTTCAACTATTTTTCTCACCTGTTTATTTGCTTTCTCTTGTCTTACTTTAAGGGATTTACTGATTTCTTCCAATTTTTTGGTTGACTTTTCATTGACTTCTTTAAGGGAATTTTTCTTTTCCTCTTTAAAGATCTCTATCATCTTCTTAAGATAATTTTTAAGGTCAATTTCTTCTTTTTCTTCTGTGCTGGGATGTTCAGGTCTTGCTGATGTAGGTTCTGATGGAGCCATATTGTTTTTATGTTGTTGACTGTATTTTTGTACTGACATCTACCCATCTCTTTTTCCACTTGGTGCAAGTGGTGTCTGTGTCTGAGGGAGCCTCTCTTGGTCTGATCGATAGTCTTGGTCCAGTGGGAGCTTTTAGTCTAGTCAGTGCTGATGTTCCATTTGTCTCAGGGAGCTGCTCTTACTCCAAATGGTGCTCATGGGCTCTTACGTCCAATCAGGTGCTAGCGGGCTATATCTCAGGGAACAGTTGCATTCTCGGAGTGTTGAAATTTTGCAAAAATAAAATGTAGATAGTTTTTCATATTTATAAAAAAGAAAGTTTCATAGAAAACTATATATGTTTATGTGTTATATGTTGTTTTCTTTGTAGTATGACTCCTTGATATTTTTATACATACTCTTAATTTATCATTCTTTTTCCTTCTATATGGATCTACATCCCCATCTGTAGTTAGTATACACCCTTGTTTTCCCCATTTCCCTTCAGATTGCTTATAACATGGCATTTATATTAATTTTAATTTAAAAGAATTATGTCTTTTCATCAAATACCGATACATTTAAGAATAATAACAATGTGGGAAAAAGTTTCCCAGTATTTTCAAATTCTTCTTCTTGGATATTATGTTCTTCTATAAGAACAACTTGAGGGTATATGAGGGCTTCTTCTGGTCTCCTGTGCAAATGTACTCATGTGCACAAACCTTCCTCTAAAACCCCCTCAATCATGTAGCTATAATTTAAAAATATCCAGGCGTGGTCAACCAGTACCTAGAATGTTGAGGCAGGAGGATCTTTATGAGTTCAAGGGTAGTCTGCTCTTCACTGAGATTTGACAATCAGCCAGGGTTATATAATTAGTTTGTCCCTGTCTCAAAAAACATTTAACAAAAAAATCCCCAGATGATAAAATGAAGAGAATATATCAAATTATAATATATAAAATTAAAAGCAACTGCTAGACTAAGGATGATGGAAAGATCAGACCTAAGCTTAAGGTTCTGGATAAGAAGAATATTTATGTTATGGGTATTTAGTAAGAAATGGGTTAAGGGTCAGAGGTTATAGGAAAACCAAGAAGAAACCATTTGTTGAACAATTAATTTCCAAAAGTGCTCATAATATATCTTAATGTGTTCATCATAATGTAGCAAATATCAAATCACAGCAGCTGTGGATACCTGCAGGGGTTCAAGCAGCAGAAGTCTGTCATTGATGGGGCACATGATCTCTAGGACAAGTCCCATACTGAAGAGCTCTAACTGCTTGGGAGGGAGAATTATTCCCTTTTGGGGTTGTGACAACTATTAGGACTTCCATGCTACAGTGTATGGCCCCCCCATGCTATTTCACAGGCAACATCACTCAGCTGGTAAAGTCGGTTGTGGCCAATTGTGAGGATCAGAGTTTGATCCCCTGAACCTATGTGAAAGGAGAGAACTGATCCTGCAAACTGTCTTCTGACTTCTACTCATGCACATGCTTTATACTAGCATGCAGATATACAAATAAAAGTAATTCAGTATAGATAAAACTTGTAAAGTCTGAAGGATCCCTCTTACCTCTTTACATTAGCTATCATTATGTATTTGTCAAAAACATTTCATATTTAATTTTATGTGTGTGTGTGTGTGTGTGTGTGTGTGTCTGTGTGTGCGTGTGTGTGCATGTGCATGTGCGTGTGTGTGTGTGTGTGTGTGTGTGTGTGTGTGTGTGTGTGCATGTGTGCGTTCCCAAGGAGCAAAGAAGAGGTTATTGGATCTCTTAGAGTTGCAGTTATGAGCCACCTGAAATAGGTGATAGGAATGGAACTTAGGTCCTCTGCAAAGCGGGGCCCCTCTTTAAACAATGAGCCATTTCTCCAGCTCTCTTATGAAATTCTTAACATATGCTGTGAAAAAGGATTTCTTAAATACGCTCTAGAGTTATAATATAACCTTTCCTTCTATAGTGGTTACAATTCCCCTCTTGTTTTTCGACTTCAACCTTGAGTGATTTGGGGTGCTACATTGAACTTGGAGTGTAAGTTCCATAAGTATGCCCTCATATGAAACAAGAACACAGGATAAGAGTAGAAGACATTCAGTGTGACCCTCTAAATATATCTTTTCTTAAAATATTTTACTTTATCTGGGTGATGGTAGCACATGCCTTTAATTATAGAACTTGAGAGGCAGAAGCAGGTGGATCTCAGAGATTGAGGACAACCTGGTCTACAGAGCAAGTTCCAAAGTGGCCAGGGATACTCAGAGAAATCCTGTATTGAAAAACAAGCAAAGATTTTAGTTTTTAATTAAGTATGTATATATTATGTACACATAGCTATATTTAGTATTTAATTAAGTATAAATATGTGTCTGAGTGTGGATTTGCACATGAAAATTTAACACGTGAAATTTATCAATGGAATGTGTACTATATTTGACTCTAAAGATGTTCATGTGTTCATTTATGTTTTTTATCTTTATTAAATTAATGTACAAAGTATGAAATGTATTGATTTAACATATTTGGGTCAAATGACACCAAGAATGAGTTAAGTATGAAGGCTTGTTTTCAGAGGCTTGTCATTTTTATGGTTAATATGGCTATTTATACTCAGCTGCAATTTTTGTTTACATTTTGATTTTTTGTTTTCCTTATTGGATTAAGTTTAACATTTTAATATTAAACTTGCATATTTCTTCCTATCATAACATTTCTCCCTCAAGGATTTTGAACACAGCTGTTTGGAACATGATATGACTTCCATTGTTGGCTGATTTGGAGCTGGATAAAGATATTATTTGTGTATGTTCAAGCTATTACTAGCGTGGGAGACAATTTAATTCCTGTTCTCTAAAGATCAAGATGATGAATTTTCAGCTCTTTATCCAGTGCCATGTCTGCCTACACACTTCCATGCTTCCCACCCTGATGATAATGGACTAATCATCTGAAATTGTATATGCCTTCCTTAATAAGAATTGATATGGCCATGGTGTCTCTTCACAGCAATAGAAACCATAACTAAGACAGTGTGTCTAAGAAAGTAATTTCAAGTATGTAAATGCAAGTTGTAAAGGTCTGAGGATGTGAATGCTTAAGTTCTGAGGGTCTGAGAAAGTGATTTAAGGTATGTGAAGAGTACTAAAAAGTGAGAAATGTTTCATATTTTTCTCTTTCTATGCTATTGTTTTACTAAGATTTTAAATGTTAAGACTTTTAACATTAATCAATGGAGTTTTGGTAAACTGTTGATAAACTGTTAATCTCCATATTAAAGTACTGACGACTATCATCATATTCCCAAGCTCAAAATTTAAAACTCCTTTGGTTGTTTTCTAGGTATAGACTTAAAAGTGCTTCTCATTTTGCTGAAAATATCTCATTCTAATCTTTATATATCCATCCTTCTGGACAGAGGAAAAAGTGTTTATGCCTTTAACCCCAAAACACAGCTTTTGGTATGACTCTAAGGCATGAGTCTATTCTAGCTGTTTTACAGACATCTGTTAACTGCTTTCTCTACAGTGAGAATTTCAGTACAGATTATAATCAGTAGCAATGCTAATACCTCAAAAAACTTTTATCTCTTTTTGTAAACTTAAAAAATTCATGCAAGCTTCAATGAGTCATGACTTGGATCCCCCTGTCACAGGTCAAACAGACTCCAGGTGTGTACTCCTCTCAATCAACAGCTTAAGCTTCCCCACTTACCTACTGTCTACACTTAAGTATAGTCTCTCTGTCTCCTTTTCTGTCTGTCTCTCTCACTGTCTCTTTCTGCTACCCCCAGTCTCTGGACTATTTCCACATCCCAACTACCAGGAGCACAGGTCTGGAACTTTCAATGGTACATCAAAGAAAAAGATTTTTCCACTAAGCTTCTTAACTTTACCTTATTTCTGTAGTCTATATCTGTCCAAGGAGATTTCTAATCACTTAAAGACTGCAAACTACTACAAATCAACACCAGCTTATTGGTGAAATTATTAAGGCCACTCCACGTAGTTAAAAGGAGATTTATTTAATGGCATAACTTACAAATTAAGGGATAGGTAGGTCGTGGGGTCTGGGGAAGATGTATCACAGTCCAGCGGTGTTCTCTGGAGCTCTGCTTGGTCCACCTCCACTATCCAGGGTCCTGGAACCGAGAGAGTGCCCCCTGATCCAGATCTCGGGTCCGCAGACGCCTCCCTTGGCCCTGCCTTGTAGGCGTGACAGTTGCTAAAGTCTCAATGGGGGTTGGAACTTCCAGATCAAAGCTGAAATGGCTACCCACTACATCTCCCCCTTTTTGTCTAAATAAGAAAGTTCTAAACTAATACAAGACTATATACAAAGGAATGGTTATCAAATATTGTCCAGGAATAATGAGGGATAATGACCTAGATAAGATGGAACTACAGCCAATGCAAACAATATCAAGCAAGAAACACATACTAAAATCCAGAGAAGCATAGAGCATAGGTAAATGGCATGTTACAAAGATCATTCCAAAAGGTGTCCTATCCTAAAGAACCTGAATCTAATACTTAATATGTTCTATCTACTAAGTTGTAACTATAACTGCTAGTCTTCAATCCCATCAAAGACCTGAGAAGGAATATAATTGTACCTGAGAAATGGTAGATGGATGCAAGCAACTTTCGGGAATCTTGCGAGAGTAGACCGAGACAGCTGGCAACCTGGACAGTCACCTAATGTTTCTCAGCATTGTTGGTGCATTCAAATTGGCTACAGGCCTAAAGTATCTGACAGACCATTTTCAGAAGCAGGAATTCTGAAAGACCATCTTACCCTGTCTTGGCAGAGTACAGTGGTCGCTTTCCTTGTGTCCCGTTTGTCCAGAAAGGATAGCATTGCATTTGTACTGTCAGCCATCGAGGCAAGGGCAGTTCTTTGCCCAGTAGGCCATTTTGTGCCAAGAAGACAAACTTCCAAATGGAAATGTCTTAGAAGCCCAACATTCTCTCGGGATCAAATTGGTGCAGCCAGGAGCAATTGTGTCTCACATCAACAGAATTCTAAATTATTTAAATGCCATATTCTCTAGGTCTATGAAGTGTTTGAAGATTACCTGTCCATCTGACCTATGTATCTGTAAATCTGGATAACCTAACTAACGTAACTATAGAGATGACAAGCATAGGTGACTATAAATCTATAAGTCTTATCTACCGAAATAACCTAAGGACTAAGGCTTCACGTAAACAAGGTAAACAGTCTATAAGCAAGTGTATGGTAAAGAACGATGACTTCAAAATTGTGACAATACACAAGATGTTATAACAGAGGTAGGAGTATATAGTGCGATATGCAATATGACAATAATCTTAAACATATATCAATATTTATAACAGAGGTAGGAGTATGTAGTGTGATATGCAACATGACAATAATCTTAAATATATATCAATATACTGAATATCCTAAACAGAAGTAGAACATACATAAAGTATGACAAATATAAATTTACATTTGTATCAATATGCAAATATTTCAAATAAGAGTAGAAATATATGTACATTATAACAAATATAGTTCTGTATTTGTATCAATATACAAATTATCTTAAACAGGAATATAAAAATAGTTTACATTTGTATCAACATATAAGAATCCATAACAGTGCAATTTACAGTGCAAATTATTTAAGGCTGCTATTTTACTAAATTTGTTTACTAGTATACACAATAATCTACCATAATATCTTATACCTATCCATTCCACCATTCCATTTCTTCTTTTCCTTTTTTTCTCTCTCTTTTTTTTAGAATACTGAGTTTAATATTTCCTTCCACCCCCAACCCTTTAACCATCATCCATAACCCTGAGAATTATGAAACCTAAGGGAGAAGGGGCGTCGTTTTCTTAGAATTGCTTCCTGCTGTTTAGGGGGTGATGTTATCTCTGTTGGGTACTGTGAGAAAGCTCAGATAGTTAAATCTCAGTTAGACTAACTGTAGGTTCTACAGCAAGTCTTAGAGTAATGGGTAAGATTGTCTGAAATTCTGGTAAGAAGTGTAGTATGATGATGATTACAATGGCATCATTCTGGATTGGGTAGAGTTGTTGTTGGGGCCCCATCTTCCTTCTGGAGACTTCTGAGATTGCTATTAGAAAAACTTATTTGTTATCAAAATGGAAGATTTGGATTTAAAGAGAACATAGCATGTAAGAAAGGATTCTGAGAAATCAAGAGTAAGCATGGAGAGAATTAGAATCTAGAAGACAGTGGTCCCTTTTTATTGGTTTCCTTCTGTCCCACACCAGAGGGCTCTTCTGATATGGGACTGAAGAATTTCTCAAACTTTTCTTTTAGCAATGTGCGTGGGTATAGAGAAGGAGTGAGCCAATTCCATCTCCAAAGCCAGCTTGGCTTATAATTGAATTGGAACCACAACTTTTCTAGATTGATAGAGAGATAGATGTTAGACAGTGAGATTTTACCGCATGTAGATTGGTACCAATAGATTCTTTCTTTCTGCTGTGAACATCCGGATATCCAAGGCCTTATGATTTTTGGAAGATGGGTATTTCCATTATCCTGGAAAGACAAAAACAGAACCCTACCCCAACCTTGATTGTTAAATTTTTCTTACAACTTGTAGAGATGTCACATTGGTGGATGATCTTTTACTTCTCCTCATCAAGGGGTTTTTCCTGTTTGAATTGAATTTTTATTAATTTTGTTGGTATCCAAAGCTTTTCTTCTCCTGCAGAAACAAAGGCAAAACCCCTTGCCCAACGTAGAACATATCCAGGTTTCCATTCTGAGGTCAGCACATCCTTGAAATAAACTGGTTGGTTTAGCTCAGGAGTTTTGTCTGTCGTCCAATGTCTCTCTGCAGCTGTTGTTCCTTTCGCATCAGCATTGAGAAAATTCAAGGTTAATAAAGCACTATGCAATCTATTTCTAGGAGTCATTGTTACCTGTTGCTATTTATTTAGCATATCCTTTAAAGTTCGATTGGATCTTTCTATGACTGCTTGGCCTGTGGGATTGTGTGGTATACCTGTAACATGCTTTATATTGTAATAAGCAAAGAATTGTCTCATTTTATTGGAGACATATGCTGGGGCATTGTCTGTCTTAATTTGTACAGGTATTCCCATGATGGCCATAACTTCTAATAGGTGTGTAATCACAGAATCAGCCTTTTCAGAACTCATAGGAGTTGCCCATTGAAATCCTAAATAGGTGTCAATGGTATGATGTACATACTTTAATCTTCCAAATTCTGCAAAATGAAACACATCCATCTGCCAAATTTCATTTCTTTGTATACCTTTTGGATTGCTCCCTGCAGGTAATGGAAGTTGGTTATAGATGGAACAAGTGGGACATTTTTTCACAATATCCTTAGTTTGTTGCCAAGTGATGGAGAAATCCTTCTTCAAACCTTTGCTATTTACATGGCATTTCTTATGAAATTCTGAAGCTTATAGCACATTACCTATTAGTAACTGATCAATCTCATCATTACCTTGTGCTAGAGGTCCTGGCAGACCTGTATGGGATCTGATATATGTTAATATATATATATATATATATATATATATATATATATATATATATATATATATATATATATATATATATTATATATGTGTGTGTGTGTGTGTGTGTGTGTGTGTTCCCTTTTTCTGATGATTTCCTGCAATTGTATGAATAATGAAGTTAATTCTGTTTTATCAGGAATAAATTCAGCAGTTTCAATATGTAAAACAACTCTCTCTGCATATTGAGAGTCAGTGACTATATTGAGGGGTTCTGTGAAGTCCATCAGTACCATAAGAATGGCATACAGTTCTGCCTTTTGTACAGAGCTGTATGGACTTTGTACCACTTTATTTAAGTCTCCTGATTTATATTCTGCTTTCCCTGATTTATTTGCATCAGTATAGAATGTGAGGACTCCAGAAATTGGCTTTTGTCGTACAATGTGAGGAAGGACCCATTCAGTCTTCCTTATGAATTTTATTCTCTTGCTTTTGGGATAGTGGTTGTTAATCTCTCCCAAAAAGTTACTGCAGGCTCTCTGCCAGTATTCATTATCTTTCCATAGTGATGAAATTTCTTCATTAGTTAAAGGTACTACAATTTCTGCTGGGTTTATTCCTGTCAACTGGTGAAGTCTTAGTTTACCTTTTTGAATCAAATCAGAGATCTTTTCTATATAAGTCTTTAATTTCTTATTTGGTTTACATGGTAGGAATATCCATTCCAATATAATATCTTCCCTCTGCATCAAAATACCTGTTGGGGAATGTCTGGAGGGGAATATGACAAGAATGCATTTAAGTTCTGGATCCACACTATCCACATGTGCTTCTTGAATTGTCTTTTCTACTAGAGCCAATTCCTTCTCAGCTTCGGCTGATAATTCTCTTGGACTATTTAATTCTTTGTCCCCTTCTAGAGTATTAGCCAAATTTTGTAGTCCATCTTTGGGTATTCTCATGATACCCAGTAAGTTGGAAATGCTTCCTAATAACTTTTGAAAATCATTAAGAATCTTCAATCGATCTCTCCTTAGCTGTACCTTTTGGGGTCTAATTTTTTGTAGCTCTATCTTATATCCTAAGTAGTTAATAGAATCTCCTCTTTGTATTTTTTCAGGAGCAATTTTCAGTCCCCAGCAAGGCAAAACTGTTTTTACTTCTTCAAACATGCTTTCTAATGTATCTAACTTTGGATCAGCTAATAAAATATCATCCATGTAGTGATAAATTATGGAGTGTGGAAACTTTACACGAATTATCTCCAATGGTTTCTGCACAAAGTATTGGCACAAAGTAGGGCTGTTTAACATTCCCTGTGGGAGGACCTTCCATTGATATCTCTTGACTGGCTGAGAATTGTTATAATTAGGTACTGTGAAGGCAAATTTTTCTCTATCATTTTCTTGTAAGGGTATGGTAAAGAAACAGTCTTTTAAGTCAATAACTATTATAGGCCATTCTTTAGGTAGCAGAGAGGGCAAGGTCATCCCAGTCTGTAGGGAGCCCATTGGCTGAATTACTTTATTAATAGCTCTCAGATCTGTCAGCATTCTCCAATTACCAGGCTTTTTAAAATAACAAATACAGGAGAATTCCAAGGGCTGGTAGATTCTTCAATGTGTTGAGCATTTAACTGCTCTTGAACCAGCTGTTCTAAAGCTTGTAGCTTGTCTTTTGTCAAAGGCCATTGTCCAACCCAGGCAGGTTTATTAGTTAGCCATTTTAAAGGTAAGGCAGTTGGTACTTCTGAGAGTTCAACAGCAGTTGTGCTCTGTTTGTAAACAGCCTGAATGGTTGGTCCCTGATTTTTATAGCATGTGATGATATTATTCCTAGAAACATGCATTGGTCTGTATTCTTTTTCTGAAAGTATAGGAATTTTAATCTGGGTATTCCACTGTTGTAACAGATCTTGGCCCCAAAGATTTACTGCTACATTTGCTACATATGGCTTCAGCCTTCCTCTCTGTCCTTCTGGCCCTATGCATTCAACCCATCTCAAACTCTGTTTTATCTGAGATAGGGTACCAATCCCTAAAAGTTGGACATCTACCTCTTGAAGAGGCCAATTTGGATGCCATGATTTTGGTGTAATTATAGTCACATCTGCACCTGTGTCTACCAGTCCCTCCATAACCAGGCCATTAATTCGAATTTTAAGCTTTGGTCTTTGATCATTTATGGAAGTCTGCCAAAATATTTGTTTTATAGTGTTCTTTGTAAACTGTGATCCACCCATCAGAGCTGTATTATCATCCATTGCAGTATCGGTTTTTACATTAGGCATTGGTTTATTCAGTTGTCTTGGAGAGGAATTTCTTCCACAGTGGCTGGGAATGTTCATACTACATTTGATTTGGGGGCCTGCAAGAGGCCCCCTGAGGCGTTTCCCGCCAGTAAAGGGTTACCTCGTATATCTATTTTTGATCTGCACTCACTGGTCCAATGTCGGCCTTTGCCACACCTTCTACATAATCCGGGAGGTGGTTGGAGTCTCCTGTTTAGGCTATTCCTAAAAGGAGTATTACTTCTAGGAGTACCCCACGAACAGTTTTTACTTATATGACCTGGTGTACCACATTTAAAACATTTGGTAACACGGGACCTTCTTTCACCTCTGGGATTTGTCTCTCCTATCCAAGCCTCATTACTGTAGTTACGAGACTCAACACCATTAGTATACTGAATCCATTCTTCCAAAGGAGCTGATCTGATCTTTAATGGTGTAAGTATTCTTCTGCATTCTGCATTAGCATTGTTGAACGCCAAGGACTCAGTTAATACTTTTCTTAATTCTTTATCTGATACAGCTCTTGTTATAGCTGTGTTCAGTCTTTGTAAAAAAATCAGTGAAGGGTTCGTGCGGTCCCTGAAATATCTTTGTGTATACCTCAGTTGGTTATCCAGGTTCTGGAATTTTTTCCCAAGCATTTAGAGCTGCTGTACGGCATGGGATATTGTATGTTCATCATAAATGGCTTGTACATTCCTGTCAGTGAAACATCCCTCACCAAGTATTTGATCTTGGGCGATCACAAAACCTCTGAGTTTACCTTGTTGTTCTAAATTTTTTGCCTCTTCTCTCAACCAGCTTTTCCACTGTAGCTGCTGACTATATTCTAGAACAGCTGAAATTAACTGATGCCAGTCATCTGGGATGATTCTATGTGAGGTAGACCACGAATTTAACAATTGTTTTACGTATGTGGAGTGTATTCCATACATAACTACTGCTTCCTTTATATTTTTAAAGTCCCTTGTTGAAATTGGTTGTAATGTATATGTATTATATGGCTCAGGGTGTGTATCATCTGCTGGCTTCTCATGGATGATAACAGGATAAGCCATTGTGTGAGAGCCATTTGGAGATGTTACAACCTCTATGGTCTTGCCCTTCTGCTTATTAGGTCCCTTGTCATGTTTACTGACAGTTTCTTCTAAGGCCTGCAAATGAGCACCTTGGGTCTGTTCTATGGAGTGAACCTCCTCTCTGGCAAGGGACTCCAGATTTCTCATGGAATCATAGAAGTTTTTATGTTCCTCAGAAACACATGATTCCATGGACCTTATCTTATCAATTAATGATAATCTTTCTTCCTTATATAGTGTCTGGAGAGTTAGTATTCTGTCCATTAAATATTCACATTTATTATCAATAAGATCAATTTTTGGTACAAGCCTGTTTTGTAAATCCTGATCAGCAGATTCCAGAGAAAGAATCTTTTTCTCTAAGGTCTCATTGCTATCCTTTAAAGCAGATTCCAGAGATAGAATCTTTTTCTGTAAGCCTTCATTATTTTTGAAAACCTGTAAATCCTGGTTAGCAGATTACAGAGAGAGAGAATCTTTTTCTGTAAGGTCTCATTGCTATCCATTAAAGCAGATTCCAGAGATAGAATCTTTTTCTGTAAGCCTTCATTGCTCTTGCTTAAAGCCTGTATCAGTCCCAATAATGACTCATCTTTGTTCTTGTTATTAAACCAGTGTTTGAACACTGTGTAGATTATTACAATGAATGCCAAAATGGTACAGGCCAGATATGCCTTAGGAAGGTCGTATATTTCCAGGAAGATGTCATTCATCATACAGGCAAAAAGGTTTTCAAATTCTTGTGAGGTAATGTTGTCAGCCATATTACAAGAATTACTCAAAATTTGTTAGTCAATTTTAAGGTGTAAAATTATCAGGTACTTTTACTTACCTTTCGTGTTTTTTGGGGGGTGTAGTAGCACTTTTCAGCCAGCAGGTGGCGATGGTACAGCTCCAAAGCAGGGCCTGCTGGTGATCTTGGCTGACTGCAGCTCGCTGGAGTCAAGATGGCGGGGGCTGGAGCCGGTGCCGGCACTCAGGAAGCTGGGGAGTGCCTCTTTCGCTGGTCTCGGGGCTAAGCTAAGGAGCTGAGACTGGACTAGCTGCTCCCTTTTTTGGGAGTGGAGCCATGTAGGCGTTGCCTGGTTATGTGGAACTTTGCAGGCGGGTTTAGGTACCCGCTAACCGGGGAGGAGGCTGAGAGTGGGAGCCACCCAGGCCTTTGGAATTTGCCCCATGTGAGCGCCAGATATTGGTGAAATTATTAAGGCCACTCCACGTAGTTAAAAGGAGATTTATTTAATGGCGTAACTTACAAATTAAGGGATAGGTAGGTCGCGGGGTCTGGGGAAGGTGTATCACAGTCCAGCGGTGTTCTCTGGAGCTCTGCTTGGTCCACCTCCAATATCTAGGGTCCCAGAACCGAGAGAGCGCCCGCTGATCCAGATCTCGGGTCCCCAGGCGCCTCCCTTGGCCCTGCCTTGTAGGCGTGACAGTTGCCGAAGTCTCAATGGGGGTTGGAACTTCCAGATCAAAGCTGGAATGGCTACCCACTACACCAGCTAGTCCTAGACTTACTGAAAACTAATGTAAACTAGATGCTTCGGATAGCATTTCTAACTGGGCTGAGCCTCTGGCTTGAACCAGAATTTTCAGACTTTTCCAAAGCCACCTGCACTTTGCTAGCCCCAGATGGTCACACTGACCCTTGGAAGCCTGAATTCCTTTCCTTTCTCCCCTGCACTCTAACCTGCCTAGGTCCTGACAATGTCCTTATTTCAGCTAAGAAGTTACAGAATAGATTACATTGTCATCAACAAAAAAGGCTGATTATGTCAGGCCCAAAAGAAACTCAGGACAAATTGCTAATTGTGTTGCCTATTAGCATGACAAAGTGCATGCTGGCCTCCAAGCATTCTGGGCAAGTATTTGTGAGAGTTCACTCAGATATCTGGAATCTTGGCTCCTCTCAGCTCCTCCCATTCCAGGTTCTACCCTAAACTTCTCCAGATCATGGTCTTCCCTTCCCCAGCTTCTGATTCCTGTGTAACCATGACATTCTGACATGCTCCTTCTTGACTCTGTTGGTCTTTTTGTCACTCTCTTTCTAGGCTCCTTTCTGTTGATCTTCCTTTCTTGCTCCTCATCTCATGGCTTGGCATATTATGCTGGCCATGTTCAGTCTACCACTTTCTCCATGCTCTGGACTCTTCCAAGTGTCCCTGGCTGTATTCTCCACCATGTCTATAAGAAAAAACTTCCATTTAACCATAAAAGTTAAGAGAGTAATGCATTCTTTTCCCATCTGCACATCTAGATTTAAATATAAGTGTGTTTCTATGACACACAAGCAGAAGTGACCATGTGGGAACAGAAAGTACTAACAGGACCATAAGGGCAGGACTCGGCAGTAGAGGAGAAATACTGAATAAATTACTTGATGTACATGTTTGTATCAAAGTTTCCTAATATAACCCAATATTTTATACACCCACTAAAAATTACAAAAGAAGAAAAAGTGAAATACAGGTATAAAATACTGAGCAGAAATTTAAGTTTATAAAGGTCTTACTACACCTTAGGCTATTTGAATGAAGTTTCAAAGTCTCTATAAATACAATTTTTTAAAATTTCTTTTGTACAAAAGTCACAGAGTAAAAATTAATTAAAGTTTCTTGAATTTTTTATGTTTAAAAGTTTTAAGGATTGTTTTAAGCTGGGATTCTATGAAGCATATTGGAGGTAGCTGATAATGTATAACAAACCGGTAATAAAAGAAGCAAATATTTGATGACTCAAGACTCCAAGATTCAGAGCTGGAGAGATGATTCTGAGGTCAAGAGCACCGTACTACCCTTGTAGAGGACCTGAGCTCAGTTCCAAAACACAAAGCAGGCAGCTTATAGCAATACATAACTGTAACTTTATGGGAACCAATGCACTCTTCTGATCTCTGAAGGCACTGTACACAAAAATATGGAAACATACACAAACAACACACACACACACACAACACACACACAACAACTACCTCCACTACTATTACCACTACCAGTATTTCTATCACTTAATATCTAAAAAAAGTCTATAATTCAATAACAGGATTTATTTTGTGACCACACCCAGTCATTCACATGGACAAGAACAGGAAAATAAACCACACTCTCCATATATATATTTTTTAAGTTTTAAGAATTTATTCCCATGCAAATAGCCCTGGAGGGAAACCAGCCATTTTCTCCTGGAATATTTTATCAAAGACTTCAGCTTGGGTTACTGTAAAGTGATTCTTCCAGTCCCCAGTCATGCCTGGAAAATGTGAAGCAGACACATAATGGGTTAATGATGATCTCAACACTGCTCTCGGTCCTTCCTTCACATGCTCTTACCATCTGCTTGACAAGGACCACACAGTTAATAAAGTGGAAGTACCAGTGACTTCCTGGAGAACACATCTTATTCCCGTGAAATAATATACATCAGTCTTCTACCTCTGTGGCAATAATGTCCCCCCCTTCTCCTATCTCATCATATCAGCTACACACTCTAATAGCTTCCACACTAGCTCTACCTTTTAGATGTTGATATTTTTCCTGCTTCCCACTACACCTGCTTCCATCACACTGTCTAATCCAACAGTTTCTTATCTCAGTTATCCAAATAGACTTCAGTTCTTTATAAATTTTAGTGTTTACTTGTAAAAGTTCTTCAAAACATGCAAGCAACTTTTAAAAGATCTTTTAAAATTAAGTTTAATTATATGTGTTTAGGTACATATGAATGTAGGTTCCTGCAGAGCTTTGAGGCACCAGATCCCCTTGAGCTGGAGATGCACACTGTTGTGAGCTACATGCCAATCACCTTGATGCTTTCATCAGATGCAAGAGACCCAGGTACAACCAGCTGAGAACATCCCAAGATTTATGTTTTTAATCAGCATGGTGTCTGGTGATGCATCAAGACCTCCATGATCTTTTTTTTTTCCATATCTTTTAACCATACTTTGGTTCTCAACACTCCATTATAGTATGTCTTTAGTTTTGACATTAGAGATGTCAAATTGTCCAACTGCTCATTTAATTGTGTGTTCCTTCTTTCTAGAGTGCTGATGTCTTCCATATACTCACTTCTTGTTCTTTTATTTCCTAGTTTATGCCACTGTGACCACCTCTTCCTAACTTCCCTCCATGTAAAACTCTGCATGCCCCATTCTTGCTGTATTTTATTTCATAACTGTGACAATTGGATGAATTTCCTTTTTGTAAAGAAGCCTGAAATATGCATCTACTATATTTAGAAAGGTAAATGTTTCTTTCATCAGCAAAGGATTCATTCATCAAATCATATCAGACACATAGAGCATGTTTAGTATGCAATTTTTGAAAGCATTCATGAATAAATGAGGAAAGTACTGGGCTTGTTTCCATTTTGCTGATGAGGAAAATTAGTCCTTGAGATGTTATCCAGCATGATAGCAATGGGTGTGGACTTGAAGGCAAAAAGACTGACAGTAGAATTCAAGCTTTTCCTTATCATATTACATTCCTTATGTATCATATAAGTTAACTTTAAATTTCCAGTGGTATTATTAAATAAAATGTAAAATATTCATAAGTAAATGGTAATTATTGATATACCATATTCAAATAATATGCCATTAATTGATATGACTATAAGATTGTCATCTGTTCAGAGCCTGCCAATGCCAAATAGATTAAAGAGTGAGTCTTTGTCCTCATAGACAAACACCCCAGGCTCTAGGCTTTGGGCCCAGGGGCTAAACCCTGTGCCCCCACACCATCACCCATTGCAGCCTCACTTTCAGGCCAGTAGGCAGGTCTCCTTCACCCAGGTCGGACTAACACCATCCCCCATCAGACCCTGTAACCCTCAAGCCCTATCTCCCCCAAACCCCACACTCCACTGGAGACTGTAACTGTTTCCTGAGACAGACCACACCAGTGTTGATTGAACTAAGAGGTCAGTCTTTGTCCTCATAGCCAAACACTCTAGGCTTTGGGCCCAGGGGTTCAACAGTGTGCCTCCACACTACTGCCCATTGCATTTCCAGCTTCATGCCAGTATGCAGGTCTCCACCAGACAGGTCAGACTACCACCATCCCACATCAGGCCCTGTAACCCACATGCCCCACCCCTCCCAAACCCACTATCATCTGAGACTACAGCTGCTCGATGAGACAGAGCATGCAAATACCAAATGGACTAAGAGCTGCTCCCTGAGACACAGAGTCCATCAGCACCAATTGGACCAAGACCCCTGATTAGACCAAGAGCTCCCATTGGACCAAGAGAGGCTCCCTCAGACACAGACACCACTTGCACCAAGTGGAGAAAGAGATGGGTAGATGCCAGTGCAAAAATACATTCAACAACATAAAGAACAATATAGCTCTATCAGAACATAGTGGTTCTACATCAGGAAGATCTGGACATCCCAACACAGATGCAGGAGAAATCAACCTCAAAAATGACTTTAAGAAGATGATAGAGGCCTTTAAAGAGGAAATGAAAAATTCCCTTAAAGACATTGAGGAAAAGACAAACAAAAAATTGGAAGTCAATAAATTCTCTAAAGAAAGCCAAGACAACCATGAAAAAGCAATTAAACAGGTGAAGGAAACAGTTCAAGACTTCAAAACTGAAATCAGGAAAATAGAGAAGATGAAAGCGGAGGGAATGACGGAAATGAAAAATCTGAGTAAACGAACAGGAACTACAGGTGCAAGCATAACCATCAGAATGCAAGAGATGGAAAAGTGAATTTCTGGCATTAAAGATACGATAGAGGAAATAGATTAATCAGTCAAAGAAAACACTAAACCCAAAATAGTCATAACACAAAATGTCCAGGAAATTGTTGACACCATGAAAATACCAAACCTAAGAATTATAGAGATAGAAGAAGAAGAAGAAGAAGAAGAAGAAGAAGAAGAAGAAGAAGAAGAAGAATTCCAACTCAAAGACACAGAAAATATATTCAACAAAATCATAGAAGAAAATTTTCCAAACCTGAAGAAGGAATTGCCTATGATGATACAAGAAGCTTACAGAACAACAATTAGACTAGATTCAAAAAAAAGTACCCTCACCACATAATATTCAAACCTCTAAACATAAAGAATAACAAAACAATATTAGAGCTGCAAAGGAAAAAGGGAAATTAACATAAAAAGGCGGACCCATCAGAATTACACCTGACTTCTCAATGGAGACTCTGAAAGCCAGAAAGTCCTGGACAGACATGATACAGAAACTAAGAGACCATGGATGCCAACCCAGACTATTATATCCAGCAAAACTCTTAATCACCATAGATGGAGCAAACAAAATATTCCATGATCAAACTAGATTTAAACAATACCTATCCACAAATCCACCCCTACAGAAAGCATTAGCAGGAAAAATCAAACAAAAGGAATTTAGATACACCCTTGAAAACACAGGCAATAGATAATCCCACTGAGACAAATACCAAAGAGAAACACACAACATTACCACCAAAAAATAGCAGGAATTAACAATTACTGGTCATTAATATCCCTTAATATCAAAGGTCTCACTTCGCCCCTTAAAAGACACAGCCTTATCTAGGCAGTGGTGGCATATGATTTTCATCCCAGCACTTGGGAGGCAGAGCCAGACAGGATCTCTGTGAGTTCAAGGCCAGCTTGGTCAACACAGTGAGATCTAGGACAAGAACCAAAACAACAGAGAGAAACCCTGTCTCAAAAAAATGAAAAAAAAAAAAAAACAAAAACAAAAGCAAAACAAAACAAAACAACAACAAAAAAAAAACGGGCTAACAGAATGGATACCCAAACAGGATCCATCCTTCTGCTGCATATAACAAAACCATCTCAACTTCAAAGACAGACACTACCTCATATTTAGCACAGGGAAAATCCACCAAGATTAAGTCTCAGTTCTGAACATTTATGCCCCACATAAAAGGGCACACATATTTGTAAAATAAATATTACTAAAGCTTAAATTGCACATTAAATCCCATGCACTATTATTGGGAGACTTCAATACCCCACTCTCACCAATGGACAGGTCTGCCAGACAGAAACTTAACAGAGAAATAAGGGAGGTAACAGACATTATGAATCAAATGGACTTAAAAGATGACTACAGAATATCTGTCACTAACACAAAAGAATATACCTTCTTCTCAGCACCCCATGGTACCTTCTCTAAAATCAACCACATGCTGGTCACAAAGCAAATCTCAAAAGACACAAAAACATTGGAATAATCTCCTGTATTTTATCAGCCCACTATGGCTTAAAGTTAGATTTCAACAACAACAAAATTACAGAAAGCTAACAATCTCATGGAAACTGAATAATGCTCATTGGAATCACCAAGGAACAAATAGAGAAAGAAATTAAAGGCTTCCTAAAATTCAATGAAAATGAATGTACAACATACCAAGACTTATGAGACACTATCAAAACAGTGTTAAGAGGAAAATTCATAGCACTAAATGTTCACATAGAGAAGATGGAGAAATTTCACATTAACAGCACACCTGATAATTCTAGAACAAAAGGAAGCAAACTCACCCAGAAGGAATAGATGCTAGGAAATATCCAAATTGAGGGCTGAAATAAAAATATAAATAAAGAGAATAATAAAAATAAGTTGATTATTTAAGAAAATCCCTTATCCAAATTAACCAAAGGCAGAGAGAGAGCATCCAAATTAACAAAATTGGAAATGAAAAGGGAGACTGCTGTGGGTTGTTCTGTATGGCAAATGTGTTGCTGATTAGTCAATAATTAAAACACTGATTGGCCATTGGCTAGGCAGGAAGTGTAGGTGGGACAAGGAGGAGAATAAAGCTGGGAAGTGGAAGGCTGAGTCAGAGAGACACTGCCAGCCGCCACGATGAGAAACAGCACGTGAAGATGTCGGTAAGCCACGAGCCATGTGGCAAGGTATAGATTTATAGAAATGGACTCATTTAAGCTGTAAGAACAGTTAACAAGAAGCCTGCCACGGCCATACAGTTTGTAACCAATATAAGTCTCTGTGTTTACTTGGTCGGGTCTGAGTGTCTGTGGGACTGGCAGGTGAGAGAGATTTGTCCTGACTGTGGGCCAGGCAGGAAAACTCAAGCTACAGGAGACATAACAACAGACAATGAGGAAATCCAGAGAATCATCAGGTCATACTTCAAAATCCTGTACTCCACAAAATTGGAAAATCTGAAAGAAATGGACAACTTTTTGGATAGGTACCACATACCAAAGTTAAATCAAGACCAGAGAAACATGATAAAAATCTGTCAATGTAATGCATCATAGAAACAAACCAAAAGAAAAAAACACATGATCATTTCATTAGATGCTGAAAAAGCCTTTGACAAATAAAGCATCCTTTCATGATAAAGGTTCTAGAGAGATCAGGAATACAAGGAACATAACTAAACATATTAAAGGCAATTTATAGCAAGCTGACAGACAATATCAAATTAAATGGAGAGAAACTCAAAGTGATTCCAGTAAAGTCAGGAACAAGACAAGGCTGTCTGCTCTCCCCATAGTTATTCATTATAGTACTTAAAGTACTAGCTAGAGCAATAAGACAACAAAAGGAGATCAAGGGGATAGAAATTAGAAAGGAAGAAATCAAACTTTCACTATTTGCAGATGATATGATAGTATACATAAGTGACCCCAAAAATTCTACAGAGAACTCCTATAGTTGATAAACACCTACAGTAATTTGGTTGGATATAAGATTAACTCAAAAAAATCAGTTGCCTTCCTATATACAAATGATAAAAGGGCTGAGAAAGAAATTAGAGAAACACCACCCTTTACAATAACCAGAAATAATATCAAATAACACAAAGTGCCTGGGGGTAACTCTAATGAAGAAAGTTTAAGACCTGTATAATAAGAATTTTAAGTCTCTGACGAAAGAAATCAAAGAAGATATCAGAAAATGGAAAGATCTTATATGCTCCTGATAGGTATGATTAACATAGTAAAAATGACAATCATACCAAAAGCAATTTACAGATTCAATGCAATCCCCATCAAAATCCCAGCACAATTCCTCATAGACTTGGAGAGAACAATATTTAACTTCATATGGAAAAACAAAAAACCCATGATAGCTAAAAGAATCCTGTATAATAAAGCTACTTCTGGAGGCATCACCATCCCTGACCTCAAGCTCTGCTATAGAGCTATAGTAATAAAAACAGCTTGGTACTGGCATAAAAACTGACATGTGGACCCATGGAATTGAATTAAAGACCATGACATTAATCAGAAAACCTATGAACACCTGATTTTTGACAAAGAAGCCAAAACTGAACAATGGAAAAAAGAAAACATCTTCAACAAATGGTGCTGGCATAACTGGATGTCAACATGTAGAGGACTGCAAATAGATCCATATATGTCACCATGCACAAAACTCAAGTCCAATAGGACCAAAGACCTCAACATAAATTCACTTACACTGAACTTGATAGAAGAGAAATTAGGAAATAGTCTTGAATGCATTGGCACAGGAGACCACTTCATAAATATAATACCAGTATCACAGACATTAAGAGCAACAATTAATAAATGGTCCCTCCTAAAACTGAGTTGATTTTAAGGGCAAAGGACATGGTCAATAAGACAAAATGACAGCCTACAGAATGGAAAAAGATCTTCACCAACCCCACATCGGACAGGGCTGATCTCCAAAATATATAAAGAAATGAAGAAACTAGACATCAAAATACCAAACAGTTCAATTAATGGTCTCCATAGACATTTAAGGACTTGCTCAACATCCGTAGTCATAAGGGAAATGCAAATCAAAATGACTCTGAAAAAACATCTTACACCTGTCAGAATGGCTATGATCAAAATCACTGAAGACAGCTTATGTTGGAGAGGATGTGGAACAAAGAGAACACTCCTCCACTGTTGGTGGATATGCAAATATATACAGCCACTTTGGAATTCAGTATGGTGGTTTCACAGAAAATTTGGAGTCAATCTATCTCAAGACCCAGCTATACCACTCTTGGGCATATACCCAAGGAATGCTCAATCATACCACAAGGACACATGCTCAACTATGTTCATAGCAGTATAATTTGTAATAGCCAGAACCTGGAAACAAACTAGATGCCCCTCAATCAGAGAATGGATAAAGAAAATGTGGTACATATGCACAATGGAGTACTACCCAGCAGTAAGAAACAATGATATTATGAAATTTCCAGGCAAATAGTGGAACTAGAAAATATCATTCTGAGTGAGGTAACCTAGACTCAGAAGAACAAACATGCTATGTTCTCACTCATAAGTGGATACTAGATGTAAAGCAAAGGATAACCAGACTACAACTCACAGCGCCAGAGAAGCTAGCTAACAAGGAGGACCCAAAGAGGGATATATAGATAGCCTAGTGAAGGAAACAATAGATGAGATACATGAGGAAACTGGGGGTCGGAGGTAATGGAGGGCAAGGGATGGGGGATGAGCACAAAGAAATAGTTTTGAGCTGGAACAGGGACAGAGTGGAAGAACAAAGAGATACCATGATAAATGGATACATCATGGGAACATGGAGAAACAGGGTGCTAAGGAAGTTCCCAGGAATTCACAAGGATTACCGCATCTTAAACAACTATCAATAGTAAAGAGGGTGCCTGAATTGTTCTATTCCGGTAACCCATTGGTAAATACCCTGTCATCATAGAGCCTTCATTCAGTTGCTGATGGAAGCAGATGAAGAGTTCCATGACTGGGCATGATGTCGAGCTCAAGAGACCAATGGATGAGAGAGAGAAGGGATTCTATAAGCAAGGGACATTGATATCATGATGGGAAAATGTACAGAGACAGCCAGCCAAACTAATGGAAATCCACTAACTGTCGACCAATAGCTGTGGAGCTCCCATGGGACTGGACAAAGCTCTCTGGGTATGTGAGACAGTTGTCTAGCTTGACCTGTTTGGGGGACCCCCAGAGAGGGGCATCGGGATCCATCTCTGGTGCATGAGCAGGCTTTTTTGAGCTTAGTACCTAAGATGTGACACTTTAAGCAACCTTAGTGCGGGAGTTATGGGCTTGGACCTGCCTCAACTGAATATACTAGGTTCTGCTGATTCCCCATGGGAGAACTTGACTTGGAGGAGGTGAGAATGGGGAGAGGGTTAGGAGGGAGGCTGGTTGGTGGGAAGACAGAGGAGGGGTCAGTCTGTGGTTGCTGTGTGAAATGAATAGAAAATATCTTAATAATAAAAAAAGAAAAAAAATAGTCATCTGTTAAGATGGGAACCTATTGGTATCCATTGCTATTTTCAGCTTTGTTACTATATTCATTATTAGAACAAGTTTCTTTATTGTTTCCCAAAGCACACCTGGCTCTTCATAAGCCAGACTGGATACTGAGCTAACAGAATCTCAGTAAATTCAATATGATCTTCCACTTGGATTGAATCAGTCCAGATGCAAGAAGCATGTCTTTGCAGGTACATTCATGAAGATGTAAATCGAATTATGTCAAAATCCTGTGGCCCTTACAAGCATATATTTCTCTTCATTCATTCTATCTAAAAATCTCCTCAAACTCTGGTGTGTCAGGGGACAGGATAATACTGTGGGATGGTCTTTATGTCAAATGTGTTGCTGATTGGTCAATAAATAAATCACTGATTGGCCCGTGGCCAGGCAGGAAGTATAGGCGGTACAAGGAGGAGAATAGAGCTGGGAAGTGGAAGGCTGAGAGGGAGACACTGCCAGCCGCCATCAGGACAAGGAAGATGTAAAGTATCGGTAAGCCACAAGCCACGTGGCAAGGTATAGATTAATAGAAATGGATTAATTTAAGCTGTAAGAACAGTTAACAAGAAGCCTGCCACGGCCATACAGTTTGAAACCAATATAAGTGTCTGTGTTTACTTGATCGGGTTTGAGCGGCTTGGGACTGGCGGGTGAGAGAGATTTGTCCTGACTGTGGGCCAGGCAGGAAAACTCTAGCAACAAATGGCGCCCAACGTGGGGCAAGAGTTTCCACCTAAAAACTGAGAAAAAGGATTCTAAAACGGAGCTAAAAACAGTTCCTAATTGTCTCTCTCAAATGAGTGGCAGCTGCCGGTTTGAGCTACTGGTGGGTTCCTAGTGTGCGCGCTCGACCTGCCGCCATATGGCGGGAATGAGGCCTCTGCAAGTGGCACATAAAGCTGCATTGTGGATTTAGCCTTTGCTAGTACAAAACAAAAAAATAGGTTTCTGGGCTATATGCTGCTTGGATAAAAGCATAGACCCATTATGGCTCCCAGAGCTGGCAGTAAGCATACCTCCACCATGTTGGGAAGCTGAGGTGGGCGGAGCCAGCAGCCACAGCTACTGCAGCTTAAAGCAACAGGTTCACAATAAGACAGATTCAGATGTAATAGTTTAAAATGTGTATAAAATATACGTAGGCTTAAAAAAAACAAAAAAAGATGATATATACAGTATAAAAACAAATACATAGTTTTAAAAAATAAAGTCTTTAAAGAGACAGTAAAATTAATATAAAAATAAGCCACATAAAGATAAATATTACACAGAGAATCTGGATTGTGTTGTCTTTGGGATTTTTAACTACAAAAAACCATTTGATTGTAAAAGCTGTTGAGTTATGCCAAAATGTATATTTTAAAGGTACCTTTGACTTCAAAATTTGGATATAAGGATATGTTACTTTAAAAAAGAGACTCTGCTTTTGTTTCCACAGAAAGCCAGAGGCTATGGATTTGTTCCAGATTAAGACACATCAGGTATGACCAGCCAAGACCACCTGAAAGGTCTCCGATGACACCATGGCTCAGATGATCTAACATCCAGAACCGTTTCAAGGCAACTGGCTCAGAGGATACACCCTCATGGACTACTCCATAATCCTAAAATATTCTTTGTGTCCCCATAAGATACAGCGCCCCCCTCCAGCAGGAAGTAGTAAGAGAAGCTACGCCCAAATTCCCAAATATACCAAGCTAACTTTGGAGATGTGTAAAGTTTAAAACCTTCCTTTTTAAGAAAAGAAAAGGGGAAGTGCTGTGGGATGGTCTTTATGTCAAATGTGTTGCTGATTGGTCAATAAATAAATCACTGATTGGCCCGTGGCCAGGCAGGAAGTATAGGCGGGACAAGGAGGAGAATAGAGCTGGGAAGTGGAAGGCTGAGAGGGAGACACTGCCAGCCGCCATCAGGACAAGGAAGATGTAAAGTACCGGTAAGCCACAAGCCACGTGGCAAGGTATAGATTAATAGAAATGGATTAATTTAAGCTGTAAGAACAGTTAACAAGAAGCCTGCCACGGCCATACAGTTTGAAACCAATATAAGTGTCTGTGTTTACTTGATCAGGTTTGAGCGGCTTGGGACTGGCGGGTGAGAGAGATTTGTCCTGACTGTGGGCCAGGCAGGAAAACTCTAGCAACAGGATAACCCTAAATTTTTGTGGTTTAACTCTTGTTGGAAAGGAACTTCCTCATACTCCTGGAGGAGGCAGGTCTCACAAAAGGTTGTTGTCCAGATATTCCCTGGCTTTTTATTGGCCTGCAGATAGTGGACTTCTCTCTAAGTCTTCATCCCACCATGTCTCAGATTAATGCCTTCTAAGGACACCAGTGATAATGATTCATGGCTCAAGCATTCTATTTAGGAAACATCCACTATGAAGTAATGAGGTCCTAAACCTTTGAAGTTTGTCATAAGGTGTTTCCTTTCTCACGTCTTCATTGTGACAATATCTTTATAAAAGTTCTGTCAAGTAAACAGTGAATGAATGGGAATGATCATCTCTCTGGTCTGTATTTCCTGCAGTATCAAAATATGAAATCATAATGATTAAATTGTTTGTAGGTAATTATTACTCGAAGCTTAAAACCATATTCATCCCACCGAGCCAGATGACTGAGTCTCCCAAGTAAAAATAGCTCTTATAGTAGCTCTCCAGAGGTAAGAAAAGGTATTTTTCTTGGGTCTTGAGAAGAGTAACTAAAAGACAGTGAAAATAGGTCTAAAGAATTCTTCCCACTTAAGGCCAGTTGTAACAGTTAGCAAAGCTTTTCATGCATTATGATTTAGGGAATTAGGTGTCTACTGGTAAGTAATTAAATTAATTTTAGCATTAATCTTTGTTCTGCTCATACCTTCAAGAATAAAAAAGGAACCAATCTGATGTAGGAATTGAGAAGACCAACACTATCCTCATGCATCTTATTCTTTCAAAAGTAAGGCTCCGATATCCATCTCCGCATCCTCTATAATGAAGTCATGCATCAGGTTGGGGTGAGTAATGAAGTTGGTCTCCCCCTTCAATGTCCTTGTTTCCACTGGGACTCATGGGTTATAATGAGTGTGAGTAGAAGAAAAATGATTCCCCAGAGTAAAAGCTATCTTCAAATACAAAAGAAACGAATGTCATATATAATTACTATAAATTAGAAATAATTTATAGACTCAGTTCAGGTGTTTTGACAGAGCTAATTATATATATATATGTGTGTGTGTGTGTGTGTGTGTGTGTGTGTGTGTGTGTGTGTGTGTGTGTGTGTTCCTCCTAAGGTATATAATATATGAAAAATTACTATGTTTTGGAAGAGACTTAACTAAAATTCCATTGTGGTCTCATCCTGTAAGAATATACATGGAAAAGAGGAAATGACAGTTATCTTCATAGAATTGGTCCTTAATTCTATTGCATCTGCTCCATTGTGTTTCTAACAAAACTTTTACTTGTTAGTTTCCTTAGCTTTTCCCTATTAAAAAGACATTTCTTTCATTTTGGCATTTCATTAAAGCTTTTTATGTATACATACTGTTTTATCTCTGCCAAATTCTGATTCATTACAGGAAATTCAAGAATGAGCAACATCTCTTCTGATGTGGGACCTTCAGTTCTAGTGCAGACAACTCTGTCTCCACAGAGTCAGGCACACAGCAGTCTGAGGTTATCTGTCAATAGCAGTAGATTCTCCAGAGGTCTCACTCCATAGTTTATAGATGACAATATTCTTGAAGTAAAATGTATGTGTGCTCAAATCTGAGCCCAAACTTCCTCTTGTGAGGACACCAGGAATATTGGATTAAATGTAATCTGCTATCCAGTTTAACTTATTTATCTATATGTATACTCATGATATTTTTATTTTTGAGGACCTGATCCTTACAATCTAGAGTGGAGGAGAACTGAAGGTTAAGGCTGAAGCATGTAAATAATTGGAAGATGAAAATTAAACCCATAACTCTCCACTTCTTGAGTCTATACCCATGTTCTTCAATTGTCCCCAAAGACCTGACATCTCATTCATTCCTTCTTCAATGCCAAGTCCCATCTCACTAATTATTTGCTAATTAGCCATGAATGGAAGTGTTTTCTGTGGTTGTCAACCCCGATATATCTTTGGTGCCACACACTAAGTGTTTTCTTTAGAGTTGAGATCTATGATAAAGGGAGCCTTACAAAGCCTTACTGCAACATGTCTACTTTTCTGTTTTACATTTACGGTATTGGACAGAAAGTTCTGCATTCCCAAGATGTTCATCTTTCAGAACTACTGAAGCCCACCTCGTCACCATGGAATGATTCCCCTCTAAAGTCTGTGAGTCTCATTGGAATAACAAATCCTCCACATGTTCTGACATAATTTAAAGCTTGAGAATTTCTTCACCTTTTCTCAAGAGAACCAAATCATGAGTAGCCACATCTTCAGGAACCAGACTATAATTGGACATGTTATTTTCTTTCATGGCTTGAAGGGAGCTGTACATGAGGACCATATCCAGCTCATCTGGCTCTATTTTTTTTCCTAGGAAGTGAAAAATCTTCTTTATGATGCTCTTTGTGTCCTAAAAGAAGAAGAAACAAAAATGAAGGTAATCAACAGAAAATTCTGAGAGAACAGATACAGAGAATGGAACTATGGATGGAGGATGAAAAGGGACATGAAGAAAGATATGGCAACTTGAAATGAGAAAACATTGAAAAGGATTTCAGAAAGAAACAGGCCATGTAGAGAGGGTAGGAGACCCACAGAGCATTTGTATATTGAGTGAGCTTCAGTGTGGCTGATCTGTGGCCCTAAAAGACAGAGGCTGGAACTTCTACTAGGGAGGAAAGGATATTAGAGACAGAGTCTCATATAACCAATGCTGTTCTCAAACATACTTCAAAGTGGATGAAGTCTTTGAACATTTGATCCTCCTGATTCCATCTCTGTAGTGCTGTATTCACAGGTGTGTGATAACCCACCTACTAAATGCACTGCAATGTATTTTTCTTGAGAGAGGATCTCACTATGGAGCCCTGTCTGGTGAGATGGAAGTTGCTCTGGATACCAGATTGACCTCAAGCTCAAAGTGGTCAGAGATCTACCTACATGCCTTTGCCACCTAAGTGCTGGCATTAAAGTTATGCACCACCATACCCAACCTGCCCTGAGATGTTCAAAGAGATTTATAGAAATAGTTCTAGGCAATGATCCATGAGAATGAAGGCAATGTGCACAAAGAATTTGAGAGAGGTTATTTTTTATACCATGTAATAATGTATCCTATGGGTAAATGGGAATATTACAGTTTTATACTTTCATAAGACTGATCTCAATAATTATTACTTGGGGTACTTCTTGGAAATATTAGTTTGTTTTGAGCTTTACCTCATGCTGTAACTCAGATGGATATCACATTCACAGATTTCGTGCTTCAAATACCCGTATTCTGAAATTACAACTGTGCACTGCCATAACTGGGTTAATACTAGAAAATAGTCACAAGAAGGCAGAATCTTGGATTTTGATTTGAATACCAGCTTTTTCCTGGATGCCTAAAGGTATCATTGTCTCAAAACTTTTGTTCCATATTTTATCACAGATTTAGTTAATATATCATGGGAAGGTAGACAAACACGCAATAACAGAAAAGAATGTGTTGAATGTTTGGATAGAAAAGTCATGGGAAACTGCATTACCATGTAACAGAGACATCTGAGTAAGGTCACTTCCTGGGGAATCTTGAATTTTATAATGAGAAAGTAAAGAGTTTTATAAAAAACAAAAGAGTCTTTTGCATTGCTACTTATGTGGAAACTTTCTGTTCCTGGACTATAACTTTAAGAGATCAAATTCCTTTTGAATAATCCAATTTCCTGTTTTAGATTCTCCTTAACATTTTTCATTAAAAATTAATTTCAGACTCCACTTAATAAAAAAAAGGAGGTGTTTTTTTTACTCCTTCCAGGGAAGCAGGTAGGATGAGTGCAGATGTTTACCTTCCCTGTGCTCCTCCAGATCCAATTCCCCAGTCTCATGCCAAGTTTTGCCACAGAAAATCTGTGGCAACCTGCCCCCCATCTAGAGTGGATTCCAGAAATCTTCTAAACTCAGTCCTCCAATTCATTGTACTATTCCAACATCCAACTCCAAAAGGACTTCTTTTGGAAACCAAAGACCACTGTGGCCAGCTAAGAGGTAAACTAACTACAGATTTACACCTCCTCCTCATTCCTTAGAGTCCAGTCCCCCAGGGTTACCCCTAATTCTGCAGAACTCCTGCCTTAGACACCTACATCTCTATTGGATCTCCCAAACCACACATAACATCCCTAAACCAATGCATTGACTTGTTCCATACCTCATGTCCATCATGCATTCCCTGGGAACCCACAGGCCAAGCTGGGCAGGGAAGCAATTAGGCTAAATGCAGATCTTTGTGGAGAGCTACGTGGAGCTGCATCCTTAAGATGGTTCTGGCTTCTGCCCCCCACCCTCCCGATGGTGAGCGCTCTCTATGTTAAACAACTCCTTATTTGGCTTGGCTTTAGATTTTTGGCTTGCTAAGGCATACGTGTACCTATCCAGGAATCCCATGTGGCGCATGGTGGCTGGTGGACTGAGACCTATATAAGGCTGGGGCGGGCTCTCCCTAGGGGTAGAAGAACAAAGGAAACAGATTGAAAACGCCTGAATAAACAGTTTTGAAGAAGAGCTCAGTGTTGTGTCTTCCTTGCTGGTCGAGGTGGACGCGACAATTGGTGGCCCCATACGGGGAAAACTCTTTGAAGAAGGGGAGCTCAGAACTTCTTACTGTCAGGGTAGGTATACCTGGTAAGTCCCCGGGTTAATTGGGGAACCGCAACAAAAGCGGGTTTTGCTCTCTTCTGTAAATAAAGAGAGAGCGGTTATCGTAGAGCCGTGACAAAAAGTGGACGGGATAAATCGAAACGAAACTAGTTTGGCTGTTACATCTCCGTGGACGCGAGGAGCAAAAGTGAAAGTGATAAACTGGGGCTGTTTGGCAAAGGCTCCGAGAAACCCCTTAGGTTAAAAATAAAGGGTTGTACAAGGATGGGCACTTCCTCCTCACACCCAATTTTTTTGGCTCTCAATGAGCTGCTTCTAACAAAAGACTTAAAGATAAAGAAGGGAACTTTACAAAGATTCCTAGAGGAATGCGATGTCGTGACCCCATGGTTCGCTGTTTCCGGGAGTCTCACAGTGTCCTCCTGGGAAAAAATTGGGACGAGACTTAGATTTCGCAGCAGAACAGGGGACACTGAAACTGTGGGTGAGACCAGTTTGGAGATTAGAATGTGGCTGCTTAGAGGATCAGCGTTGTAGCAATGCATTGGAAAGCGGACAAGCTGCGCTAGAGCAGTTATAAGAGGAAAGATCAGAAATGGCGGGGTCTGAAAAGGCAGAGTCTGTAAAATCCAAGGGCAATAAAAAAGAAAAGAAAAAGGAGACACGACTCTATCCTTCCCTATCGGACCTTGAAGACCCCGTGTCTACTGACTCTTCTCTCGGTTCGGAGGAGGTAGAGTCTCTAGTTAGATCATTACAAAAGGTAAAGATTAAAAACAAGGTGAGAAAAAAAGAAAAAAGAAAAGGGGATAATGGGTCCATAATCCCCTCCGCTCCTCCCCCTTACCCTGAGGCTGCGGCAGCTCCCGGAGCGTCGCCGGTCAGCAGCAGCCTTCATCCACAGCTGTGGAGGGAGGTTAGGAGAGAGATGCAGGTGGCTTGTCCTGTTTTTGTAGATAATCAGAATCAAAGATATCATGAACCTTTGGATTTTAAACTTGTCAAGTCTATAGCCGAGTCTGTGAAAAGTTATGGCGTTACTGCTGCACTTACTCAGATTGAGACTCTGCAAAGACAATGCATGACTGCCTCAGATTGGATGAATCTTGCCCGTGCCTGCCTTAGTCCAGGCCAGTATTTAGACTGGAAGGCCTTCTTTATTGAATTTGCTAATGAGCAGGCAGCAGCAAACCACAACACGGGCCTGCAATGGGATGCTGATATGCTGCTTGGTCTGGGCAGATATGTCAATCAACAGACTACCTATCCTCCTAATGTATATACTCAAATTAATCAAATAGCCATCAGAGCCTGGAAATCTTTGCCTAACAAAGGTGAAGTGAGTGGCAATTTGACCAAGATACTCCAAGGTCCCATGGAGCCCTTTTCAGATTTTGTGGCCCATTTGATAGAGGCTGCTGGTAGAATTTTTGGGGACACAGATGCCGCAATGCCACTGATAAAGCAGCTAATATATGAGCAGTGTACAAAGGAGTGCAGGGCCGCCATCACCCCATATAAGGCCAAGGGGTTGGAAGCCTGGATGAAGGCTTGCCGGGAATTAGGAGGACCTCTGACCAATGCAGGCCTGGCAGCTACAGTCCTTCATCTTACCCAGAGAAAAGAGAGTAATACTCAAAATGCTTGTTTTAAATGCGGGAAGAGAGGACATATAAGATGAAACTACCCACTGGGGCGGGTAGTAGACAGGAACAAGGAAGTAGCCAGCACCGCATTCAGCTGGGACTCTGCCCAAAATGCAGAAAGGGGAGGCATTGGGCCAACGAATGTCAGTCCGTTAAAGATATAAACAGGCAACCCATTGCGGTCGACAGCTTTCCAAAAAACGGCCAGCAGGGCCCACACTCCCAGGGCCCTCAAATTTATGGGGCGATGGAGACCCCGAGACAGGACTCCCCTCCGGAGCAGTGGCCCTCCCTTCGCCATCCCAAGCACAGCGGAGAGCCACTGCGGGCTCAGCAGGATTGGACCTCCGTGCGCCAGACTCGTACTAACTCCGCAAATGGGGGTACAAGTAATAGAGTCTGATTTTCAAGGCCCCCTTGACCCAGGAACAGTAGGGCTGTTAATAGGGAGATCATCTACCTTATTGAAAGGATTGCGTATTCATCCAGGGGTGATTGACTCTGACTACATAGGAGTAGTAAAGATTATGGTAGAGTCACCAAAAGGAATTACTGCCATATCCCCAGGGGATAGAATTGCACAACTTATTTTACTCCCCAGTCAGGATGGCGCCCACCTGGCTTATGACAAAGAAAGAGGAGACAAAGGATTTGGGTCATCAGGAACAGATCTCACATTCTTATCACTGGATTTAGATCAGAGACCTACATTACAACTAACTATCAATGGCATTAAACTTATGGGAATTTTAGATACTGGAGCAGACCGCAGTATCATTGCTAGCAAAGATTGGCCTCAGGATTGGCCAATACAAGTTTCTTCCCAGACGCTACAAGGACTGGGTTATGCTAGCACTCCTAATATTAGTGCAAGTTTGCTAAATTGGCATGATGAAGAAGGACATTGCAGCGTTATGCAACCCTATGTCCTTGAGCTTCCAGTTTCCCTTTGGGGGAGGGACCTCATGAAGTCTATGGGTTTCAAATTAAGCAATGAGTATTCCAAAGAATCTCAAGATATTATGAAAAAGATGGGATGCCATCCCAATTTTGGATTAGGAAAGTTTTTACAAGGGAGAAAGGAGCCAATATAGGCAACACCTAGAAATCCCAGGCAAGGGCTGGGTTTTTCTTAGGGGCCATTGAGGAAGGAGTTCCCATATCCTGGAAAACGGAGGAACCAGTGTGGGTTCCTCAATGGCCACTTTCCTCCGAGAAACTGCTAGCAGCAAGGCAGCTAGTGGAAGAGCAGTTGAGAGAGGGACATATCAAACCTTCCCTTTCTCCTTGGAATAAACCCATTTTTGTTATAAATAAAAAATCAGGGGAATGGAGATTGTTGCATGACCTTAGAGCAATAAATGACCAGATGAATATTATGGGGCCTGTACAGAGAGGTCTTCCATTATTATCAGCCTTACCAGAGAACTGGCCCATTATTGTGATCGATATTAAAGATGGTTTTTTCTCCATCCCCTTGCATGACAAGGATAGTGAAAGATTTGCATTTACAGTGCCATCTACTAATCATGAAGAGCCAGATAAGAGATATCAGTGGATTGTCCTACCACAAGGCATGGCCAACAGCCCTACTATGTGTCAGTTGTTTGTAGCACAAGCTCTAGAGCCATTAAGGGCCCACTTCCCTACTGTTAGATGTGTCCATTATATGGACGACATCCTCCTCGCAGCAAAAGAAAAGGATGTTTTACAAGCTGCATATCACTTTTTAGGGACAGCGTTGAGAACTAAAGGGTTGTACATCGATTCTGAGAAGGTACAACAGGATCAGGTGGTTACTTATTTAGGCTCTAAGATTACCAGTCAACAGATTAGGCCTCAAAAGGTAGAATTGAGAAAAGATCATTTATATACATCAAATGATTTTCAAAAATTACTAGGGGACATAAATTGGATAAGAGGCAGTTTAAAAATGGCAAATTATGAGCTAAAGCCGCTTTATGATACATTAGCAGGTGACGCGGCTTTGGATTCCCCTAGACAGTTAACCACAGAAGCATGTGAAGCACTATGCAAAGTTGAGGATAGATTACAGGAAGCCTTTCTTCAGAGAGTTCGAGATCCCAACACAATTGTATTATGCATTCTGCCCACCTTTTTGCAGCCCACCAGTATTTTATGGCAGGATGGACCTTTATTGTGGGTTTACACTAGAATTTCCCCTGCAAAATCCATTGAATATTATCCCACAACTGTGGCATTACTTGCCCAGCAAGGTATTCAACAGTGCTTACAATATTTTGGAACTTCCCCGCAAATGCTGATTGTACCTTATAATGTCAATCAGGTGAAAGTTTTATGTGCTACTGTTGATGATTGGGCCATATTGCGCTGTAGCTGTGCGGGGCATATAGATTGCCATTATCCAAAACATCCATTATTGAATTTTTTTAAGGAACATCCTGTAGTCTTTCCTAAAATAACTGCTTCCCGGCCAATTCCCGGAGCTGCCGTTGTTTTTACTGACGGATCTAAAACAGGTTGCGGGGCCTATATGGTGGGCTCAGGGGAGCCTGTGAAGCACCAATATTTACCGGGTGCACCTCAGCAGGTGGAACTTTTAACTGCTCTAGAAGTTTTTAAGGTTTGTCCATTTCCATTTAATTTAGTATCAGATTCCTGCTATGTTGTTAATGCCTTAAGAATTCTTGAATGTGCAGGGCCTCTTAAATCCTCTAGCCCCGTACAGTCGGTTTTTTGCCAATTGCAACAATTGATTTGGCAACGGAAAAATCCATTCTTTGCACAACATATTTGTGCTCATACTGGCCTACCAGGCCCATTAGCTGAGGGCAACAATGTTATAGACCTCTGTACCAGGCAAGAGTGGATGTTTGTGGCCTCAGCAGTGCAACGAGCACAAGAATTCCACAAGGAATATCATGTTAATGCTAAAACATTACAACAAAGGTTTTCTCTCTCACGTGCTGATGCATGTAAGGTAGTTCTAGATTGTCCTCGATGTGTCGTTTTTCAGCACCCTCCTGCATTAGGAGTCAACCCTCGTGGTTTGCTCCCTCTGAAAATATGGCAAATGGATGTTACACATATCTCTGAATTTGGACGGGTCAAATATGTCCATGTTTCTGCTGACACTTGTTCTGGAGTCATCCACGCCACCCCAATGGCAGGTGAGAAGGCATTTCACATGATCACCTATTGCCTAGAGTCATGGGCAGCGTGGGTCAAACCACAACAAATAAAAACAGACAATGGTCCTGCTTACACGGGCCACAAGTTTGCCTCTTTCTGCCGTCAAATGGATGTTCAACTTGTACATGGCCTGCCCTATAATCCCCAGGGTCAAGGCATTGTGGAGCGCGCACATCGCTCCTTGAAGGAACTGCTTCAAAAAAGAGGGGGGGGGGAATAGGCCATAGCCGTACCCCTAAGGATAGACTCTCTCTTACATTATTTACCTTGAATTTTTTAAATTTGGATGGATCAAACTGTTCAGCTGCAGATAGACATCAATGTCAGCACAGTCCCTCTAAAGGGATGGTAAAATGGAATGATGCCTTGACGGGTATCTGGCATGGACCTGATCCCGTGCTTGCATGGGCACGAGGCTCTGTTTGTGTTTTCCCACAGGGTCAACAAGATCTGATCTGGATTCCAGAGCGACTCGTGAGGAAGATACAACCGGACCGGGAAAGGGAAGAAAATGACCATGAAAAGGTTACTGGCAATTATGACTACGGTGATGCTGATGTTCCCAGGAACAATTCAGAGGGAAACTAAATTATGGGCCATCCTAAAAACATGGCCCTATCCTCTTCCCTTGACATCTGATTCGGGGATATTGCCTTTCATATTTACTACTAATGATACCTTAGAATGGCCCTCTTTGCCATTTGATGATGTAAAAGCCATAGATAATTTTACTTGGGTTTCTTTGTATAATACCTTATGTTTTTCTATGTCACAAAAAAAATATTAGTGAAAATCCATGCTTGGTGTTGCATCATCATGTTTTAGGTGTTTTTCATCATTTAGTCAATAGGTCCACCACCTCTGTTGGTCATGGTACTGCAATACTTCTGCAAGGAGTTACACCCAGAGCCATAAGTAAAGGAGGTGGTAGTCCTCCTTGACAACCATCCCTATTACCTAGATATATGAGCTCTGTCACCTGGCCTCCAGCATGGACAGGATGCCAAAGCACCCTACAACCCAATTTTGTTAATCTTAATAGGACCTTTTCTTTATCATTGAAAGTAAGTCCGTATAATAATTCCTTTAGTGGGTTTAATTTTTCTTATAATAATCCTTTGCAGGCAGCATTTTCTAATCCCTTTGGTTCATGGGTATTGTGTAATTTCCGCAGTGCCTGTACCCAGCTTAATGCTTTGGGGTTTGTAAAAGGGGGTGCTTTTAAGAATTGTAGTTATTCAGTACATATGGGGATGATGTTTGAATCAGATGTCACCTTGAATTGTACCCATTCCAAGTCAGTTCGTTTTAGTCCTACCCTGGTTTGTGTGTGGCCCCCTTTCTTGTTCCTGCTGTTTTATTATTCGGGTGGAATGTTGAATTGTTCATCTCAGAATTGTTTTCTTGCACAATGCTGGAATGCCTCTGAGCATGATTCTGCTATGGTGATGCGTGTACCCACCTATATTCCTGTGCCCGTCCGTGTCGATGATGCACAATTACCAGTGCTCTTAAGTAGGCAGAAAAGAGACTTTGGCATTACAGCAGCAATAGTAACAGCCATTGCATTATCAGCTACTGCTGCAAGGTTGGCTGCTGCATCCATGGCCACATCTGTCCCGACAGCACAAGCACTAAATGAACTGTCAGGTAGTACTGCCAAAGCCCTGCAAAGTCAAAATGCTATTAATGTGCATCTACATCGTGGGATCACATTACTTAATCAGAGGGTAGATCTATTACAAGAGCAAATTGGTATAATGGAGGGAGTACTTACTTCTGCTTGCATGGCACCCATGACTGGGTTGTGCATTACCTCTATTACCTATGAGAATTGGACTCGAGCAGATAATCTTTCTAAACAATTGAGTGCTATGATTACAGGAGCCTGGACTGCTGAGTTTGATAATTTAACAGCGACCTTGAGGAACGAGATTGTTGCGGTCAACAGCACGCGGGTCCATGTGGCCACAGTGGCGGAACTTCTGACCTGGATTCATCAGTCCTTTAATTTTTTGAAGGAGTGGGTGGGACTAGGTGCCTTGTTGGTTCTTGTGATACTTGCCTTCCTTGTTTGCCTGTGGTGTTTCCATAAGATGAGGTTTGCACAGCGCCGTCAGGCAGCCATGATTGTCCAAGCATTTACCGCCATTGAGGCTGGTCAGTCCCCTCAGGCTTGGCTAGTAAAGCTGCAGTCTTGAAGCACAGGCTGTGAGGTATGGCACTGCACTTGAGGTCGAAATAACACTGACCTCAAGAAGAGCATTCTGATTGCATTCGGGTTGGCATCTATCTCCCTCCTCTGAGAAAATGATGCTGAACTGGTCTGGTACTCTCTAGGTGGATGACACCTGGATAGCATTAGTACAGGTTCTTGTTTTCTCAGAGATCAAACCTCTACTCTTGCCTGTTGTCAAAAACAAAAAGGGGGAACTGTAGAGAGCTGCGTGGAGCTGCATCCTTAAGATGGTGCTGGCTTCTGCCCCCCCCCCCCCCCCCCCCCCCGCCCTCCCGATGGCGAGTGCTCTCTATGTTAAACAACTCCTTATTTGGCTTGGCTTTAGATTTTGGCTTGCTAAGGCATATGTGCACCTATCCAGGAATCCCATGTGGTGCATGGTGGCTGGTGGACTGAGACCTATATAAGGCTGGGGCGGGCTCTCCCTAGGGGTAGAAGAACAAAGGAAACAGATTGAAAAGGCCTGAATAAGCAGTTTTGAAGAAGAGCTCGGTGTTGTGTCTTCCTTGCTGGTCGAGGAAGATGTGACAGATCTTCACCTCTCCATTTGCTCCTTCATGTGCAGTCTCCTAGTCGCCTTCCCAGCTCTGTGTAGAACACATACTACAGTTTCCCTTCACTAAATGTAACTGTCTCATGTGAATAACACAAAGATTAACCTCCAAAGTTCCTTCTCCCTACTCTTTGATTTGTCCTAGCAAATCTTGAAATCCAGAAGACACTCCCTAAGCACCTACAGGCACTCTAACCAGGAAAGCAAGTAGGCTAACTGCAGATCTTCATCTCTCCCTCCATTCTTCCAAGTCTACTCCTCAGTCTTATTCACAGCTTTATATTGAACCTTCTGTGGTAGCCTGACCTCACCCAGTGGCCCCATTCTCAGGTAACTAACTTAGCAGCTACTGTAGAAAACTCTGCTCTCTTCCCTCCTGTGGACCTTCTTATGATCCTCTCCTAGGTGATCCCCATTCCTAAGTGTCAGCTTTCTATATCTGGAAACATTTTACCTGGAACCCCCAGTGGCCACACTTATCAGGATCCCAGAAGAATTTCCTACCAACACATAGCCACCACACTCTCCTAAGCACCAGATGAAGCAACAAAAAGTAAGGAAGGTCACACCAACCCAACAAACACAAGATCAGATATCACCACCTAGAATTACAATTTTCCCCAATCCAAGATGACTATATGATAACCTAAAAGCACAGTCAATAACATCCAAGACAGTATGTCTTCACTAGAACCGAGCAACTACACTACAACAGGCACTGAGTATTCCAACATATGTGCAGAACAAGAAAATGACCCTAAAATAGCCTGTATGGGGATAATAGAGGTCCTTAAAGAGGCACAAAATAAATCCCATAATGAAATCTATGAAAACACAAACAGTGGAAGGAAAAGAATAAAACCTCTGACGTGAAAATGGAAATAAAATCAATCAAGAAAACCCCAAACTGAATGAAATATGCAAAAGAAAAACTTAGGAACTCAAACTGGAACCTCAGATGTGAGTTTCATGAATACAATACAAGAAATGAATGAGAGAATCTCAGACATTGAAGACAACATAAAAGAAATGGATACATTTTCAAAGAAAAGGTTGAATCTAAAAAATTCCTGTCATAAAACATTCAGAATATCTGGGACACTATGAAAAGAACAAGTCTAATAGTAAGAATAGAGGAAGAAGAAGAAAACCCAGATCAAAGGCACAAAAAATATTTTCAACAAAATCATAGTAAAAAATTTCTCTAACCTAAAGAAGGACATGCCTATCAAAGTGAAAGAAGCATACAGAACACCAAATAGGCTGAATTGGGAATGAAAGTTCCCTCAGCATGCAATAACTATTAAAAATATAAACATATAGGGCAAATTATGGATGAATGGGTAAGTAGTAGAATGGTAGGATCAAGTGGGAAGGGTGAAAGGAGAGAGAATGGGAGGCAGGACTTTGAGGAGATACAGCTAAAATTAAGGGATATTTGAGGGATCATATGCAACCTAATATATTATATATACATATGAGAACCATCTAAATAATATGACCTAATAATGGGGGAGATGGTGTTCCAAATGGCCATCTCTTGTCACCAAAGAATTTTCTATTACTGGGATTGGTTATATCTAATTGAGTTGTTGGCCAAAGAGACCTCATGGGAACCCCTAACAACACATGATATAGGCTGCTCTTCACAAACTGATAGCAAGGCCCTATTGCTGAAGACAACACCTTCATAACTTATCAAAATTTGAGTTGCTTGTCTGGCAACTACATAGAGCTTTCATCCATACTTTCCAGCAACTTTGTTATAGGAATGCACTTTGCACACTATCAAAAGAGAAATGTAGACATGAAGCCAGTCACAAATTCTTTGATCTACAGCGGTGTCTGTTGTGCAGCAACCCTTTTCTATACTATGAAAATGTATTACTCACATTGGTTAATAAAAAGCTGACAGGCAGGTACCTGGGCAGCAAGTTAGATGGAAAAGCCAAACTGAGAATGATGGGAAGAAGGATGGTGGAGTCAGGAGAGATGCCAGGCAACCACCCAGGAGGCAAGACATGCTAGAGGACAGGAAAAGCCACAAGCCATCTGACATTACATAGATTAATGGAAATGGGTTAAATTAAATGTAAGATTGAGCTGGTAACAATCCTAAGCTATTACCCAAGCATTTATAATTCATACTCAGCCTCTGAGTTGGTTAGTTGGGACTAGGCAGTTGGGATAGAGAAGGCCCCTTTGCATATGGCATTCCAATGTGTGCTGAAATTTACACTTAAAACATGACAAAGCTTAAGAAAGGATACTACACATACAAGCATGTTGTCAAACATAGCTTCTTGGTAGTAATTTTTCTTCAGTGGGCTCTATTTGCTGGTAGTGAGCACATGGATGGCTCCTTTAAGAGATGGCTTTCTGGCTTAGTGCTAGCTGCAAAATGGGTAGTAGCTCTTTTAAGAGGCCCTACTACCAAAAACTTATATGGTGTTTATGAGCAATTGGCAACATGCTACTCTGTGGTAGCATGGGACTAGAAACTCCCAGAGATCAGGAAGTATACACAGCTCCCAATGCTGGTGGTAAACATGCCTCTGCCATGAGACTAGACTCTCAGTGAATCAAGGGGGAGGAGCTAGCACCAGTATGCCATGATTTAACTTACACTGCAGGGTTTTTTTTTGTTCATGCAGTCAGAAAAGATTATAGATATGCAGTGAGGACAGATTCAGACAAAAAGAGCCACTAAACAGGTCACAGTGTGTTTAAAAAATGCATATGCTTGGGAGAGAGAAAAAAGAATATATACAGTCCTTGATTAGAAAACATACTTTTAAAATTAAGTAAATTCCTGAAATAATAAGCCACATAAATATGGAAAACACACAGAGGGTCCTGATACTATATGTTATTGTGTTGTCTTAATTTTTTGACTATTCATTAACAAATGATAACTGTTAAGAGATATTTGATTATGAAAGCTTCTAGGTTAAACAATCCTATACATTTTCAAAGCATTTTGATATCAAAATTTAAGTTAAAACATATGTTGCTATGAGAAAGAGAACCTGCTTTTATTTCCACAGGAAATGAGAGGCTCTGAATTTATTGTAGGTTAATAAAAATCAGGTTTGAGTGAGGACGACCCCCTAAAAAATTTCCAGTGGGAAAGATTAACCCACATGATGCAATGTTTAAGAGCGTCTCTCTTGTACTTCCTTCTGAGTTCTGCATCAGAACAACTTCAAGGCTGCTGACTGAGATGATTCAGCCTCACAGAATACTTCAGTCATGATGTGACCATAATCCTAAATTTTCTCAGGATCCCCAAAAGATTACCAGCACCAACAGTCAACAAGAAGTAGTCTAGAGAACCACACCCACATTAGCAAAAAAATTAAGAATGTTTCTCATCATTTGAGAGGTTGGTGACAAGCTGTAGTACATAATGGTCAGGAAAAAAGCTAAACAAGGAGATTGGATTGAGGAATCTTATTCTGAAAAGAAAAAAGCAGGGATATAAAAAATGATAGGATAAAATGGTACATTATTGAATCTACTTCAATCCAAAAAAACAAGTATTAATCTTATGTATTTTACATTGGTATGGGTTTTGTTTTATTGATACAAATTTAAAGTTATTTTTTTATACCATGTGTATATTTTTCTCATTTCAGGTATTACATTTATGCAGCTAATTTTAAAATGTAGTATATAGTTAAGAAATACAGATTAATAATTATCTATAATAGCAAACTTATAATCATGTTAGCTAGGTCTTCTAGGTATACAGAGACATATTCCAGAGAGATAGGACTCTTCAAACACTTCAAAGAATATGATATTTAAAATGTTTTAAGAACTTAGACTTTTCTTGACAGTGTGATGTGTCTGCTTCTGGCAGCACTAATTAATTCAAAGAGGATGATGGGTATAGAAGAAACTCCATATGGAGTTTGTTTTTTTATGGTAAAAGGTAGCCATAGGGGTAAAGAAGCTGCCTTGCCTCAACTGCTGACAGTTACTGTCTAAACTGGACCAACAGGATACAAGGAAGTTGACTGCTGTTCTGTTCCAAGATAGTGTAGGACAGTCCTTCAAAATTCTCTGCTTCACAGGAAAGACCAGCAGATATGCTTGGACAGTAGGTCAGAGTTGGATGCACCAATGTTAGAGAGGAACTTTTGGTGACTGTCCAGGCAACCTGATGTCCCTGCCATTAGGTAACTTTTCACATTTCTGGAGTCTTTGATAGAAAGGAGGACTAAAGACTTATAATTATAGTTTTCCTTATTTATAATAGAAAGTAAATTAGATACAAAAATTTAGACAAACCAAGATAAGATAGATAAGTATTTTCTCTAATTTTGCCAAATGTAAATGGATTACATATTGTTACTGTAATTCTTACTTAATAACCGCTTTAGTTGTATATAGTTTTACTACATTAAAGTTAAAACTTTTCTTTTTTTTCCCTTGGAGGTCACAAGAATATGTTATATCCCCTAGGTCTAGAGTTACAGATGGTTGTAAGGCAACATTTGGGTGCTGGGAATAGAAGAACCCAGGCCCTCTGCAGGAGCAACAAGTGTTCCTAACTTCTAAGACAACTCTCTAGCCCTCTCCCATTTTAAAAACATAATAAAATAAATAAAGCATCTTTTAAGGCTGGGCAGTGCTCACCTAGCTTTAAAAAAACCCTTTCCTTATTAATTAGACAAAAAGGGGAAAATTTTGTGTAACAATCCTTTTCTACACTATATATATATATTACTCACATTGGTTAATAAATAGCTGACAGGTTGGTACTGGGTAGGAATTTGGCAGTAAAACCAAACTGAGAATGATGGGAAGATGAAAAGCAGATTCAGGAGAGATGTCAGTCAGCCAGCCAGGAAGCAAGATATTCTAGAGGTGAGGTAAAGCTGTGAGACACCTGCCAATATGTAGATTAATAAAAATGGGTTAATTTAAAAGTAAGAGTTAGCTAGTAACAAGCCTGAGCTATCGGCCAATCATTTATAATTCACGTTCAGGCTCTGAGTTGGTTATTCAAGACCAGGCAGTTAGGAAAACCTGCAAGACATGCTAGGGTAATGTTGCCACAAAGCTCATGGGAGTAACTAACTAATAACTGTTTTTACTTAAGGCCCACTCCATGAGATGGAACACATACCTGACACTGCTTTTGTGACCACAGACTAGATAGCCTGGGGACTTAGGATATAACCAAATAATACTGGTCTAAAAAGTTAGTAAAAAAAGGACTCTGAATGGTGTTCTGCTATGCTCAGAATAGTGCCTTGTTCAGCCATCATCAGAGAAGATTTCTTCCAAAGCAATTGGGAACAAATATAGAGATCCACAGACAGACAATACACAGAATTTGAAATATTTTGAACAATCAGCCCTACATGATATGTCTCTACCAATTTTCTCACTTTAGAGTGCAAAGAACTCAGAAGAAGAAAACAAGAAGAATAAGAAGAAAAGAAGAAGAAGAGGAGGAGGAGGAGGAAGAGGAGGAGGAGGAGGAAGAAGAAGAAGAAAAAGAAGAAGAAGAAGAAGAAGAAGAAGAAGAAGAAGAAGAAGAAGAAGAAGAAGAAGAAGAAGAAGAAGGAGTGTTAGAACCAGAGAGGAGGGAGGACACTAAGAAAATATGACCATCCATATCAAAATTAAAAAAAGCTCATATGGACCCACATACTGGAGCAGCATGAGATGTGCCACCCCAGTCTGCACCAATAATCTGCTTATATGTTAGGGTCTACAGTTGAGTGACTTTATGGACTTCCTGGATGTTCAAACATGTGGGTTTATGCTTGTTCCTTCTCTTGTGCTGTTTTCCTTCTGTTGGTTTGTTTTGTTCAACTTTGAGGTCATAATATTATTTTATCATATTGTACTTTATTTTGTTATATTTTTTAAAAAAGAATGAATGAAAATCAAGCCACTAGAATAAAGGTTAACAACTGAACTGTCATTTATACCTGCTGGTAGAGGAAAAATCAACTGTTTCCAATGTAGTTGCACTGGATATATCAATCACTCCAGGAAAGTCTTCATGTGAAGGAGTAGTTAACCAACACGTTATAGACATAGACTTCACAGTTTTATCTCTCTCTCTCTCTCTCTCTCTCTCTCTCTCTCTCTCTCTCTCTCTCTCTCTCTCTCTCTCTCTCTGTGTGTGTGTGTGTGTGCGTGTGCGCGCGCGCACATGCGTGCTCGCTTTTATTTGTTTGTATTTGGTTGCAGCTCAGTGTTTTTTTTCTTTTTGGTTTTTTTTTGTTTTCTTTCAGGGGGAATTTTGTTTTATTTAGATTTTGTTTGTTTTTTTCAGAAAGAATTTAAGGTTGTGTGAGTAAGGAGAAAGAAAAAAGTTGAAAAAAATTTTGGGAGAGAAAGAATATGATCAAGATGTATTTAAATTTAAAAATTGTTTTAAATAATAAAAAATTTTGTAAGAGAAATAAAAATGAAAACAAAGAAGTTACAGCTATCATTAATCTTCATCATCACCAGAGTCTACTTCTCAAAGGTACACAGTGGCTGTAAGACTGCTACTTTTCCTCCTTAACTAAGTTTTTGAACTATTCTAAGGATGGGCAAGTGTTTTCTCTGGTAGACTGCACAATTTTTTTCTTGTTCAGTAAAAGATACAATTGATATTTTTACCAGTTATATATAAGTGATGATTACCTTTCACTGATAACTTCCAAACTACTTAAACTTTTGAGTTGCTGATCAGATATGAATATTTTTTTTTTTTTTGGTTTTTCGAGACAGGGTTTCTCTGTGTAGCTTTGCGCCTTTCCTGGATCTCGCGCTGTAGACCAGGCTGGCCTCGAACTCACAGAGATCCGCCTGCCTCTGCCTCCCGAGTGCTGGGATTAAAGGCGTGCGCCACCACCGCCCGGCAGATATGAATATTTTTATGCTTATATGATTGGTGTCATTATTATATGTCCATCAGTAGAGGGAGAATTTTTTAACTAAATGAAAATAAAAAACTCAAATGACCTTAAAATTATTTTAATTAATGATCTTTTGAATCAATGTCTCTTTTAGCCAAGGTTGACCTCAAATCCACTAAACAAACAAGAATAATCTAGAACCCCTGACTCTGACTCTCTCTCTCCTAGTGCTAGTTTTAGAGTCATGCGATGCCTTGCCAAGATATATATTTTTTAATGTTTAAAATGAGAGATATGTTAGACATATACACAGTACTTGAACATATTGCTAACTGTAGGTCATTTCAATGAAATGAAACCTGCAATGATCTGATAAGGATATGGCCTATCAGTCTATTTAGACATATGTCATTAGTAAATGTTGCAGCATTTTAGATATTCTATACTAAGAGTTGAAATCTCCAGTGTATTCTAGCACACCATGCAGAACCCTCTGTACCGCAGAGCAAAGGACACAATCATCCCTGACTGGCTACATCCTGTACATTCCTAGTCAGATGTGAGTATCACTCAGTGCTGTTCATGAAACTTCAGCACTTGTGCTCTCCCAGGATTCACAGATGGATTTCCTGCTTTTGTCTCTCTTCTTGCTATCAAGAGGGGATGACATGCATTTGGGCTCAACAGTGGAATGACACTGCTTTACCCATTCTCCACTCACCACTAGGTTATTAGGTGTATGGACTGTGTTGCATAGACAGATTCCAAAACCCTATAGTGCAAGTGTGAGCTACCCCACCCTACCCCAGGGTGGAGCAGGGTAAAGAAGTTGTGGGTGATGGACTAGGAGGCTGGAGAGAAAATGCCAGATTCAGCTCAGTAAAGGACATGGGACATATTCTCACTTTTATTGACTCTTCATTGAACTAACACTGACATGGGGATACTGAAGAATGTGAGGTGATGCATGGGTAAGTTTTTGAGAGGTTTTGTGATTGCTGTAGGAATGACAGTTACCTTTCTCATGTCTTCATAGCTCAGTAGCAGGAAGTTGTCCCTTCTCACATGGACAGCCAGGAACAGGTGTACACAAACCATAATCCAAATGCCGCTTTGTCAAGGGAGGAGGGAAGCATTGATTATAAAGAATGAAAGTGAGGGGCTGGAGAGATGGCTCAGAGGTTGAGAGCACTGACTGTTCTTCCAGAGGTCCTGAGTTCAATTCCCGGCAACCACATGGTGGCTCACAACCATCTGTAATGAGATCTGGCGCCCTCTACTGGCCTGCAAGCAGAACACTGTATATATAATAAATAAATCTTTAAATATATATATAAAAAAAAAAGAATGAAAGTGAGGTCTGCCTGATATTCTTCAATTTTCTGCAAATGGCAGACAGCTTTACTAAGAAAAATCAAATTTGTATTTACACTATTCAATGTGACATTTGGCACATACACACAGATAATGAGCTGATTAAATCATGTTCATTAGTAAACTCATCATCTCATGGATTTACCCTGTTGTCTTATAGAGACATCCTCCTGGTGGGCTACAATAATGGATGTAGCTATAGTTTTCCTGCCTGGCCCACAGTCAGGACAAATCTCTCTCACCCGCCAGTCCCACAGCTGCTCAGACCAAACCAAGTAAACACAGAGACTTATATTGCTTACAAACTGTATGGCCGTGCCAGGCTTCTTGCTAACTGTTCTTATATCTGAAATTAATCCATTTCTATAAATCTATACCTTGCCACATGGCTCGTGGCTTACCAGTATCTTCACATGCTGTTTGTCATGGCGGTGGCTGGCAGTGTCTCTGACTCAGCCTTCCACTTCCCAGAATTCTTTTCCTCCTTGTCCCGCCTATACTTCCTCCTGCCTGACTACTGGCCAATCAGTATTTTATTTACTAACCAATCAGAGCAACACATGCCATACAGAACATCCCACAGCAGATGGAGGCATGTTTTGGGAAAAATAATCATACCAATACAGTAAGCCAAAAGGGTCTTTGCATGACCATGCTTGAACTTTATATTACCATCATGTCTAAAGATGTATCTTAACTCTTTTGGAGGGAGATCCCCTTACCCTGGATCTACCTCTAAGTTTCCACCACTTCTCAATAGTGACTCCTCGATACCCTAGCCTCCTGAACACAGACCACTAGAGACCTTCCAGGAATAGTATTCCACCTTCACCCCAAAGCTTCATTTACATTTCTAGGGCTATTGTGATGTATTCTGAACAGTCATAGTGTCCTTACTGCTCTTGGTCTAGAGCTCTCTACATTTTTCCAGTACATAGAGAATTTATAGCCAACCTGGGATACAACAGATCCTGTCTAAAAACAAACAAAAAGCCAAAAGCATGTTAGTGCAAGCACCAAAAATAATGATGTATATGTAGCTGATAATTAACAGTGGTTCTGCCTTGGAAGTCATTTGAAAAGATATGTATTTATTTGGAGGCAAGTATTGAAAAGATATGTCAACAAGGCTACCTCAGTCTCAGTGTGTAGACCAGGATTGTTGCTCTAAACTAACAGCTCCCTTGGGGGAGGTGGTGAGAAGGTGTGGTGTCAGTGGCACAGATACCACGAGTCAGTTGAAGGCAAACCACAAACTCATTTATTAAGTAATGGGGAAGGCTTTACACATCCTCTTCACAGAACCCAGTCTGTGTCATAATGTGGTGGCATTGCATGATTGTCCCTCATTGGCTGGGCATGATCTGGAACTCTGACAGTGATTAGGAACTCTGACGGTGCCTGTGGCTATGCCCTCAGGCAGACTCTGCACAATCAGGAATTCTAACAGACACCAGGAACTCTGACATTGTCTGTTTCTAGACCCTCAGGTAGACTCTGCAATATCAGTAACTCTGACACTGACTAGAAACTCTGAAAGCAAGTGTTGCTAGGCCTTCAGGCAGACTCCAGGTTGGCTCATAAGGAAATACATTATGTTCATGCCTTGGCAACTGGTTTGAGCCTGTTTCCTTGACCCTGTGGCCCTGTCCTACTACAAAGGATAGTCTTGAACTACTGATTTACTTGAATCCATTCCATGAATGTTTTGCAGACTTGCAATATACTAATCAGCCTGCATATATATTATTTTGTTACATGTTAATTTATGTGTATCAAGTAAAGAGACCTAGTGGCTGTATCCAACAACAAACAACCTCTAGATCTGATTGTTAGTGGGGAGTAATGGTCAGTAAACAGACAAGTAAGTACCTGCCTCCTAGTGAAGTGTCCTAGAAAAACACAAAGATTTAATGACAGATGGGAAGAATGGCATTTTGTATGATGTTGGGAAGAATGATTCTCATCAATATAACAACCAGGTGAGTGAAACCAATGAATGATTCAATGTTGTATGACATCATTAATAATCACAATTAACAAAATTAGAAGAATAACTCTTCAAGTAGAGAAAGAGAAGTGGGGTAAAGGGAGAGGGTGTGGGAAAGGGAGAGGGTGTGGGATAGGGAGAAAGAGAGAGAGAGAGAGAGAGAGAGAGAGAGAGAGAGAGAGAGAGAGAGAGAGAGAGAGATAAATGAGCATCCAGAGAATATGAAAGGCCCTAGAAAATTGTAGTTAATGAAATAATTTGAAATATTTTATTTTTTCTTTTGGTATATGTTTGTGTGTTTTCATATGAGTATGAGTCTGAGTCTGTGTGTTTATGTGTCTGCAGAGATGAGAAGTGTGACAGTTCCCCTGAAGCTAAGAGTTATGAAAATTGTGAGTCATTTGTTGTGGGTACTGGGAAACAAACTCCCCTCCTCTAAAAAGCATCAAGTTCTTTTGAGCACCAAAGCATCTCTCCAGCACCTAATGACATAATTTTAAAAATTAAGTTATGAAAACAACTTCATTTGCACAAGGAAAAGTAGTGATCTACACATCAAATAAATAGCAAATGAAGCAAATAGGGATACAAAAGGGAATGGTGGTATTATGAAATAACAATCAGTAAAAATGTGCTTATCATACAAACCTTATGACCAAACTGTCTCTGTAACCCACATACATTAGAAGTAGACAACTGACTCCATAAAGTTGTTCTCAGGTTCTCACAAATGTTCTGTGAGATGTGTGTACCCACACTGACACTCATGCACACATACACACCAGATCATAATAAATAAGATATTTTTAAAGGAAAAAATTACAGTGTGAAGGCAAGGTGGAGGACTTGGGACAATCCAATAAAAACAAAGTTAACATAATAAGGAGATAGGAGTGGGAATTCCAATATATCGGTCACACTATAAAAATAGGAAATCTAAGTTTCATAGTTATAGAAAACATTTTTAAGATCATTTCCTGTAGTTAGGAAAAGAGATGTTGTATTTAGTAGCTCTTAGTGTTAACTTAACACAAGCTATAACCACCTTGAAAGAGATTTTTAATGAAGAATACTCTAGATTTCATTGGGCTGTGGGCATGTCTTTGAAGGGCTGTGCTGATAGTTCATTGATAATGTAGAAAGATGGAGCATCATTCCCTACTTACAGGATCCAGAAAAGCATAAGGAAAGAGAAAGCTAGCTGTGGGCAAGAAAGCATGGGTAAACATCTTTATTGTCTCTCTGCTCTTGACTGTGGACATAGTGCTTTAACTTCCTGTCAACCTTCTCATCAATCATAAATTTTAACCTTGAGTTGTAAGCAAAACAAATCCTTTTTTCTCTAAGTTGCTTTTTGTTAGAACAGATGCCAACTCAGATACAGGCAGAATTTCAAACACCACATAGACAGGACCAAAAAAGAACCTCCCTTCATAATATTACAATTAAACAAAGAAAGTGCATTGAAATTGACAAGAGAGAAACACCAAGTCAAATGTAAAGGAAGGTCTGTCAGAATAACAGATTTTTTTAAGTGACTTTAAAATGCAGGAGGACCTAAAAGCTATATTTTAAGTTGTAAAAGACAACCAATGCCAAATACTGTACCCATCCAACCTTCTTGTCATAACTCAAGGAGAAATAAAATTTTACATGCTAAAATTATGGAAAATGAATTTATACCCATCAACATGGCTCTACAAAATATATTTATAGAAGCCTTTTAGATTGAAGAGAAAAAAACAGATGTGTCCATAAGACTGCAGCAAGCATAAGATTACTTTACCAATCATCTTGATACAACCTAGAATTATCTGAGAAAGTTCCAGTTAAGATATTGTCCCTATCAGATTGGCCTGTGACCAGAAATTTGAGTTGTTGTCTTCATTGATGATTGTTGTGTTAGGGCCCACAGCATAGGTAGCTGGTCCTGGGATGTATGAAGAATCTAACTTAGCCTGGAACACTGAGTGAGTTAGCAAGAAGGTTAGTAAAACATATTCTACTTCAGCTCCTTCTGGAGATAATTCCCCGACATTTCCCATAGATAGATTGCGACCAGAAAGTGGAAGCCAGATAAACGCTTTCTTTTCCTACATTGTTTCTTAAAGCAAACTAGAACCACAGTTAAACAAGAAAACAGCTTGAGCCCCTTAGCAAAATCATCAAAATGACAGTAATCAATAGTAATATCTTTCACTAGTAACTGAATATTAATGTCAATTCCCAATTAAAAAACACAGGCTAGGAGATTGGAATAAAAAAGTAGGACTATAAACTTGATGTACTCCATCATAAAAGGCAGATATAACCTTACAATGAAGTGATGAAAAAGGTGTTCAGGGCAAATGGAGCTAGAAAACAACCAAGTGTTGCTGATCTAATCTGACAAAATAGACTTGAAAGTAAATCTAGTGAGAAACGATAAATACTACTTCCTACTGATTAAGACAACATTTCATGCAGAGAACTGTACAATTCCATACACATGTGTACCCAGTTGCATACAGAAAATACTATTAGATGTAAAGCCACAGATATCACCAGGTGTCACAGTAGTTTCATTCCCAACAATTAACACTTCATCCCAATAGAGAGTAAACCAAATTAAATGACATCACAGGTAAAATTGTCTTAAAATACATCTAGTGAATATTTTATCCAAACACTGCATAATACTCCTTGTTTTCAGCAGTCCATGCAACTACCTCTAAATTAGATCATATATTATGACACAAAGAACATATGAGCAGATAGGGGGAAACTAAAACATTTCCTTATATTCTACCCAACAACAATAAAATGACTACAAATAAAGAAGAGAAACTCTAGAAAGTAAACAAACTCATGGACATAATTATGAATTATTTCTTGAAGAAATCAAGAGCACAGAGACTCCTTCAATAAAATAAAAATTAAATCCCAGCATCCTTTAATCTGTGAGATGCCATGTAAACAGTTCTAAGAGAGATGTTTAAAGGTCAGTGTTCCCATATTAAGAAATCAAAGCGGGGATTGGGGATTTAGCTCAGTGGTAGAGTGATTGCCTAGCAAGTACAAGGCCCTGGGTTCGTTCCTTAGGTCTGAAAAAAAAAGACAAAATAACAAAAAAGAAGTCAAAGCGATTTCCCAATTTTAGTTAATTGTTCACCTTAGTGCTGTAGAAAAGGAACATGAGATGTTTAAAGGTCAGTGTTCCTATATAAAGAAACCAAAGAGATGTCCAATAATTTAGTTAATGGTTCACCTTAGGGCTGTAGAAATGGAACAAGTCAAACACCAAAATCATTAGCTGTAAAGAAAACACTGACAGTAATGAAATTAGTGAAATGAAAGCAGCTCAACAGCACAACAAACCACAGAATCAATGAAATAGATTTGGTTCTTTCACAATATAAACAATATTGACAAGATAAACTAACCACATGGAGAAGGAATGCCAATGCTAGCACAGTAAGACATGAAGATGGAGTCACTATGACAAACTTCAGTGAAATTCAGAAAATTATTTGAGTTTACCTTAAGAACATTCCACTAAACTAGAAAATATAAAACATATGGATGAATTTCTACATAGAGTAGAAACTACCAAAATTAAGCTAAGATGACATTTTGAACAAATAAACAAGTAGGGATGGGGAGAAGGCTGAGCAGTTACAAGCATTCACTGTTCTTTTAGAGAACAAGGACTCAGTTTCTACTACCCACATGATAACCCACAATGCCTTCTTCCAGCCTCTATGGTCACCAGACACATATGTAACAAACACAGACATAGAAGAAAAATACTTCAACACATAAGATAAAATGAAACTTAAAAATAGTCAGGACTGGCCCTGCCCCCACCTCTGAGGTGGAGGACAGCATAGCAAAGGCAAGTGCTGAATTACTCAGCATCCACCAAGGCCCAGATCTAGGGCTTTGAGTTGGTTCCCCCCAACATTTAACCTATCTATGAGCTGCTGGAGAAGGTGGAAAGGGTCAGTCCTGCAGAAGCATAGCCACAGGAGCTCCATGACTCCAGGGAATAATAGGATATCTGAGAGGAGTCTAGAGGAATCAGTACTGAAGGTGTAGCAGAAGCCAGAGGCTCTGAACCAGACCAACAGCTGATTGCAATGAACATTTGCAAATAAAGCTGTTTAGGCAGAAGGGTATACTGCGTGACACTCCTCAGCTCCCGATGTCATTATGATAAACAAATATATGATGGAAATGTGGGAAAGCAGGAGTAATAAAGTGGAACAAGTATTTTGGAACTGGAGACACATCATGTTTGACTGGTATGAGAGAAGACTGCCATTGATAGAGGAGCATGTCATTGCCCAGAGGTGTTGGTAAGATGGTTTGATCTTTGGTTTGTTTGTTTTTCCTTTTCTTTTTAAAATAAATTTATTTGTGTATTTATTTTTCTTTTTAGCCATAGTTTCCTCTCTGTCCTCCCCTCACAGTATCTCCCACAGTAAAGCCCCCCCCCTCCCCGTTCCCACCCTCCAAACCACTCTTCCTCCATTTCTGTTTAGGAAATGGCGGGTCTACCTTGAGTATCAACAAAACATGGCATATCAAGCTGCAGTAAGACTAAGTACTTCCCCATGTACTAAAGCTTGGCAAAGTCACCTACTATGTGGAGTAGGGTCCCAAAAGCCAGTAAAAGAATCAGAGATAGCCCCTGTTTCCACTATTAGGATTCCTACAAGAGCACCACCAAGCTACAAAACTATAATACACATACAAAGGGCCTATATCAGTCCCATGTAGGTACCCATTTTAGCAGTTCAAACTGTGAGCCCCTATGAGCCCTGGTTGATTCTGAGTTTTCTTGTGGTATCCTTGACCCCTGTGGCTCCAACAATTCTTTCTCCCCTCCTCTGCAGGATTCTCTGAAATTCACCTAATGTTTGCCTGTGGGTCTGCATCTGTTTCCAACAACTGCTGGATGAAGCCTCTCTAATGACAATTGGGCTAGGCACCAATCTGGTCACAGGAAATGGACAGTTCAGACTACATATTTGCTGTTGCTAGGAGTCTAAGGTGGAGTCCTCCTTCGAGATACATGGCAACGCCTTGTGCCAAGTTTCTACCTAAACCTGCAATGCATCCCTTTCTAGTAGTCTTTTCAGGACTTTCCCCTTCATCCCCTTCCCTTAACCTGATCACTCACATTTCCATGTCCACCTGCCCTCAGTTAACTCACAAAATCTCTTCTATTTCCATTTCACAGGGATATCTGGGTGTCCCTCCCCTATGAATCTTCCTTGTTACCTAGTCACTCTGGTTCTGTGGATCATAGCATTATTATTCTTTATTTTACAGTTAATATCCACATATGAGTAGGTACATACCATGATTGTCTTTCTCTGGATTACTACACTCAGGATGATCTTTTGTCTCTCTTCTTGCTATCAAGGGGAGGGGGTGACATGCATTTGGGCTCAACAGTGGAATGACACTACTTTACCCATTCCCCACTGACCACTAGGTTATTAGGTGTATTGAATATGTTGCATAGACAGAATCCAAAAACCTATTGTGCAAGTGTGAACTACCCCTTATGGTAAAGGATATGCAGTTCATACTACTCCTAATTCAGCTCAAATTGTTGAGTTGAGCTGTTAGTTTTTCAAGTTCTGAAAGATAATTCATTTATTTTATATACAGATAGTCCCTATATTTATAGAGCTCTTCAAGGTATACAAACTATTTCTTATATTAAAACTATTAATGAGCAAACAATAATGTTATTTTCAACAAATTCAGGATGCCATTCATTTAAGAAAATTCCCGTATTTTGTGGTATATATTAGAGCACATTCAAACCTTCCTGGTCCATTGGCTGAGAGGTAATGCTTTAGCTGATATATTTACTCAGTGGATCACTTTATCTGAAGTTGAGCTTGCTTGGCAATCACATGCTTTGCATCATCAATATAGCAAATCTTTAGAAAATGATTTGGTTTAACAAGAGAAACTTCTGGTCAAATTATTAAAAAATGTACTATGTGTCCATAATATTTGCCTGCACCTCATTTGAGGTAAATTCTCCAGATCTTCTTCCTAATCATTTATGGCAAATGGATACCAGTCATATCACAGATTTTGGAAAATTTAAATATATGTATGTGACAATTGATAATTATTCAGGATTTTTAATGGCTACTGCTCAAACTGGGAAGCTACTAAGCATATAATTGTCCATTACCTGAAATGTTTCTCCTACATGTGGATACCAAAATTTATTAATACTGATAATGGATCTGGATGTCTTAGTAAAGCTTTTTATCAATTTTGTTCTCAATGGCAAATTGAACATAAAATAGGTATTCCTTATAATCCTCAAGGACAAGGTATCATTGAAAGAACTCATGGCAGCCTCAAAATACATTTTCAAAAAATTTTAAAAAGGGCAAATTATACCCTCAATCTTCACATAGTGTATTAAATCATGCCTTATTTGTTTTAAATTTTTTAAATGTGGATGCTGGTGGAAAATCTACAGCTGATCAATTTTGGCATGAAGGCACCATCACAAAATTTGCTCAAGTTAAATGAAAAGATTTTTGTATTGGCCTATGGAGGGGTCCCAACCCTGTTTTAATATGGGGACAGGACATGTTTGTGTTTTTTTTTCCACAGGATGAAACAATTGATGCAGTGTATGAAGCAGAGAGATGCTGATCCTGGTATTGTTGATGACCATCCAGAGATGCCAGAGTGAAACCTATTGGGCATATGTTCCTGATCCACCAATTTTATCTCCTGAAACTTGGGAATGAAAAGAAATTGTGGTCGCAGTTAATGATACCTGCTACCCAAGAGTTCTAGATTGCTTGCAATTTCTCTTATATTGGATATGGTAAAGGTATTCCTGTATATTTTTCAAAAAAATATTACTTTGGAAGGATGTCTTGGAGTGTTTCCAAAACAAGTATTGGGACATGATAAACAAGGTACAAGTTATACAAAGTTATTGCTTCCTGAAGGTAATTGGGTAAGTAAGACTTCACCCTCTCAATGATTTCCTCCATGCAAAAAAGAACTGTGAGAGTCTAACAGAACTTTGTTATGAAGACGATGTACTGACATTGTTCTTTTAAACATCATGGGGACAGAGCAATATATTCTTGATTGGTCTACAATTATAGTAACTCTTATCTTGTGTCTATGGTAGAATCTTGGGACCAAGGCCTGTCAGCTGGAATTCACTATTCCCATACTGGATCTCCACAAACTTACATTTGGAAACTCACTGCTGCCATGGGAACAATGGCAGAACATTCCAGTCACTTGTAACCTGTTTGTCCTTTGAAAGGAACTGATTTAGCTTGTGTTAAAATGCCCTACATTCTTTTAGTTGGTGAAGAAAATATTTCTATGAATAGTTTTATGTTTATTGTATCATGTCTTAATTGTATTTTGACTATTTCTCAAATGGATAATCATACTCAAGTAATAGTGTTAAAACAACCTTCATTTGTAATATTACCAGTACAAATGAGTGATCCATGGTTTGATGATAAAGGGTTACAAGTGATTGAAGAAATAAAAAATGCTTTAAGCAGACAGACGCATGTTGCTGGATTAGTTACAGAAGGAATTGCAGCTCTTATTACTGTGCTTGCTACTACTCCTTTTGCTTCAGTGGCTTTGTCTCAATCCATTCAGACAACAAGGTTTGTTAATCAGTTGTCTATGAATGTTTCTATGACATTAGAACACATAGATGTGAATTTGGAACGTGCTTTATATGATGTGGCACAATTTCTGTAGCCAAAGTCTGGTAAGTTTTCCTTGCCTCCTTTCATCCCTAAGACAAGACATGAATGATGGATTTCATGCTCACATGATGGGTAAGATTGGAGTGGGTAAGGAAACAATTAAGACAGGCACAGTCATCTGAGAGACTCTCTGGAGTCTTAAAATAAATAAAAAGGAAGGAACTGTGGGAGCCAACAACTGACTCAGTGTCCCAGTTTGAATCTGAAGAGTATTCTGAGTCAATAGAGTTCAAGCTTGCTTGCTCCAGGTCTGTGAGAAAGTCCTGATTATCCAACAGAGTATACTGGAAGGGCTGTGAGAAAGTCCTGATTAGTCCATGGGAAGGAACATACTATTTAGCTGGATACAGACTGCTGATGGCAGCTAGAGGTACATTGAGATAGAAAATGAAACTGCTTGCTCCTTGACTCAAGGATGGGATAGAGAGTGGTTGAATGCTTGTGCTGTGTATTGTTCTACTTCTGTCCTTCAAGACTGCATATAAGCTGGCTGTGAAATAAACTCAGGGCTGTCTGACATTGACTGGCAGATCTCTCCACTCTTTTCTGTCTTCTTGATTGTCTCTTAATCCACACACCTTGACTGAGCCACCCAGAGAACTGTCAGCAGGCCTTGACAAAGTACAAAAGTGTCAGGAGAAGAGATAATGTGTTTAAAGCCTAGACTACATTGAAAATTGGGCAATGTTTCTGACCCAAAACTTCTCAAGAGACAAAATTAAAATGGCTAGGCAATATCTTTTAAATTGGTCAACATCTTTAAAATTAAGAAAACTAAAATTAAAACTACTTTGAGATTTTATTTTACTCCAGCAAGATTGGTAATTATGAAGAAACAAAACAAAACAAACAAATAAAAAACCAGATACTTGCAAGAATAAATGCTGGTGAAGGTGTGTGGAAAGGGGAACCCTCATTCACTATTAGTGTGATTTCAAACTGTGGAAATCAGTGAAGACATTGTGGAAATCAATGTGGAAAATTTATCACATGGCCCAGATACACCCCTCCTTGGCATATGTCCAAAAAACTTGATACCTTAGTCCACAAATTCTTCTTTAGCTATGTTCATTACTTCTTTATTCAAAATATCTAAGAAATGAAAACCATTTAAGTCTCCTTCAACAAAATAATGACTAAGGAAAATGTGGTACACACATACAATAGAATTCTACTCAGCTGTGGAGAAAAATGAACTCATGAAAATTTTCACATAAATGTGTGAAACTAAGAAGTATTATATTGAGGTACCCCAACCACAGAAATAGTAATGTTAAATATTACCTTTTCTTTGTGCTTTCTGTTTTTGAATTTGTAGATATACATTTATAACCTGGAGAAACTGCAAAACTAAGATAGGAAAACAGGACTGATTGCAGAAGTAACCCTAGATACTAGAATAGCATGCAGGTGTTACAAAGGGAGAAATAATATAAATGGAGGGGGCCTTTAACTGATAAGGATTCACAGAGCACAATCCAGAGTGACAGAGAGGAAGGAGAGATAGATACTACTAAGGATGTTTTGGGAGATACTGGGAAGTTTATTATCTCATATTTATCTAAAATCATATATAATATGCATGTATTAACATGTATTTTAAAGATATTATGCAATTTATAATGATAATACTTCTCCCAAGTGCCATGGACTATATGGAAAAACCTCTCTGACATTTTTGGTCAGGGTACTCCAAGTGACCTCCCAAACAATACCAAGTATTATTGCCCTTGATTGGTTTATAGAACTTGAAGATATAATTCTGTTACAGAAACCACAATACACTTCAGACACAGAAATTGGAGGAATTGAACTGAAATTGTCCTGGAACATCTTCCTGGAGTAGTGGATTTCATAAAGTGAAAACCTGCCAAGGCAGAAGAGCAATAACTAGGCTTATCCAGGTGTGATATCTGTGAACAACAAAAATCAATAAACTATCAAGACATCCATGATGTTGTAATAGTGGAATTTTTATCTTGGAGATTCCAAGGGCTGTCTAATTGGATTTAAGGCACACTCATTAATAGGGAAGCCATACCTTGTACTGTAAACACAGACAATTACTCGGGCCTGGAAAGGGCATATATCCAAGAGGGGAACTTGTTACTGTCAATTTCAGAATCCAGTTTACTTTGTTGTTGTTTTCTTAATACCCATCTTTTACACACAGATAAATATAGTTCTCACCCTTAATTAAGGAAGCTTCTTTTTACAATATATGGAGACTATCATGAAGTCCCACAACTGGTAAAAATGCATAATTGACTGTAAGGTGGCTAACCCCAACTGATACATCTACAATGAATCCCTTCAAGGTAAGGCTAGGAAAAAATACAGAAGAGGGGACAGAAAGACCCCAGAGTCCAAGAGTCCCTATTGATAGGATATATCCATTGGCCACGACAGGGAAATAGGCCTATGAACTCTCAATAGTATATTTATCCAAATGCACCAGCATAATGACACCAGTTTGTACAGACATAAGGACAGAGGAACTTCTACATGGTCTTACCCCAAGATGGAGGAATACAGCAGTCCAATGGCTGCTGAAAGAGGGAGAATCAGGAGCCTCAGGTGAGAAATCCCATATTGGTTGTCCAATCCCAAGTACTCTACTCAGGATTCATTCACATACAAACAGAATTAAAAGGACTCAGTAGGTATATGTACATGTGTTAATATACACATACACATACAGAAACTGAAAATTAAAGAAGAGACCATAAATATGGGAAAGGGGGAAGCATTGGAGGGGAAGATGGAGGGTGGGAGTCATATAGTGTAGCTAAGTAACTATGAGTTTCTCAAAAGCATCCATTACTTTTTAAAAATGAATTGCATGTCACAACATTTTGTATGATCTGTAACTTTTCTGCACATTTGAAAACATTTTGAAAGCTGAACTGTGTTAAAAAACATTTTAAATCAAACCCCAATTCAATCTCATACTACTTGTTATTGAGTTTCTGGTTTAGGGTCATGAACTCATGCTCACAAATGCAACAGAATGATCTCTGAATGAGTTCATAATTGCTTAACACAACAACCTTTAACTAGTTGTTACAATATCCATTTCTTCCTATCAGTAGCTAGATTTACAATGAACTGTGGAGTGTTGTTTATTTCTTTTGACTGCAGTGTGAATTTTACCCCACAAGATTTGCTACAAGCTGAACAGTTGGCTAAAGCTGGAATTCTAACCGTAACTACAAAGATCTCTTTGCCATGTCAGACTATCTTTGGTTTGAAGGAACACCTTCCCCTGCTGTAGGGCTTGAAATAGTAATAACTCAAAAAGCCCATAAGTTTGTGATAAGAGATAAAGACACAGTCATACTGACTTACCCCAAATCATGTAAGAACTGTGAGTGAGAATCATCCTGAAGTGTTTGAAGAAGGTTAGGCCTTTGATCCTCATTGATTTGGGCACTTAGTGGAGTGCTCTTTATATCTGATATTTAAAATATTTGTGGGCATGGAAGCTGCGTGTGAGTGCATTTTCACTCAGAGAAAGACCTCCAGCCTGATCTATGTGGACAGAGGATCGGTCAAGGCATATGAACAATGCCAGTGGATCCTAAGGCCAATTCTGGCATAGTTCTGTCTCTGTATGGAAGAGAGAGTGGAAAAGGAAGAATGATGAAAATAAACAGAAGAAATAACATCAAGATATAAAGACATTGATGCAAGAATATATAGAGAGAAGACAATGTCAGGTAGAAGAATTACCATGGACCATGGAAGCAAAAAGAGGCATCATGGGTTCTGGGGGAGGGGTGTTTGCTGGGTGGCAAAAGCACTGAACATTGGGTAAATGTTATGTCGCTGACATCAAAAGTGCAATAAAATGGAAATTCAAGGGCAGGCAAGGGAATGCAAGAAAAAGATTCAGGTAATAGTCCAGAGACAAAAGCTAGAGAAATATCCATTGACCAAGTTGATTGTCTTGATCTGTTTGGGAGGCATCTGGGCAGTGAGACTGGGTCCTGTGCTCATTGCATGAGTTGGCTGTTTGAAACCTGGGGCCTATGCAGGGTCGCTTGGCTCGGCCTGGGAGGAGGGGACTGCACCTGCCTGAACCAAGTCTACCAGGTTGATCTCAGTCTGCGGGGGAGGCTTTGCCCTGGAGGAGGTGGAAATGCAGGGTGGGCTGGGGGGAAGGTGACGGGGGCAGAAGGGGGTAGAACAATGGATTCATCAAAGAAAACACCAATGCCTAAAAAGTCATAACACAAAATGTCCAAGAAATCTGGGACACCATGAAAAGACCAAACCTACAAATAATAGGGGTAGAGGAAGGACAAGAATACCAACTCAAAGGCACAGAAAATATATTCAACAAGATCATAGAAGAAAACTTTCCCAACTTAAAGAAGGAAATGCCTATGAAGATGCAAGAAGCCTATAGAACACTAAACAGACTAGACCCCCAAAAAAGTCCCCTTGCCACATAATAGACAACTAAATATACAGAATAAAGAAAGAATATTAAGAGCAGCAAAGGAAAAAGGTCAAGTGACTTATAAAGGCAAACCTATCAGAATAACACCCGATTTCTCAATGGAGACTTTGAAAGCTAGAAGGACCTGGACAGATGTAATGCAGACTCTAAGAGACCATGGATGCCAGCCTAAACTAATATACCCAGCAAAAGTTTCAATCATCATAGACGGAGTGAACAAGACATTCCAAGACAAAACCAGATTTAAACAATACTTATCCACAAACCCAGCCCTACAGAAAGCACTAGAAGGAAAATTCCAACCTAAGGAAGTCAGATATACCCACAAAAACACAAGTAATAGATAATACCACAGCAATAAACTCCAAAGAAGAGAAGTACACACACACTACCACCAAAAGATAACAGGAATGGACAATCACTGGTCATTAATATCTCTTAATATCAATGGACTTAATTCACCTATAAAAAGACACAGGCTTACAGAATGGATATGAAAGCAGGACCCATCTTTCTGCTGCATACAAGAAACACACCTCAAATTCAAAGATAGAAACTACCTAAGAATAAAAGGCTGGCAAAAGTCTTTCCAATCAAATGGTCTTAAGAAGCAAGCTGGTGTAGCTATCCTAATATCAAGCAAAATAGACTTCAAACTAAAATCAATCAAAAGAGAACAAGAAGGGCATTACATACTAATCACAGGAAAGATACATCAAGATGAAGTTTCAATTCTGAACATTTATTCCCCAAACACAAGGGCCCCAACATATGTAAGAGAAACATTACCAAAATTTAAACTGCATATAAAACCCCACACATTAATAGTGGGAGACTTCAACACACCACTCTCACCACTGAACAGATCTGCCAAATCGAAACTTAACAGAGAAATAAAGGACTTAACTGATGTTATGACTCAAAAGACTTAATCCATATCTCAGAACATTCCATCCTAACAAAAAAGAATATACCTTCTTCTCAGCATGGAAGAGAGAAGTTCCTCCCCCATGGAACCTTCTCTAAAATCAACCACATACTTGGCCACAAAGTAAATCTCGTCATATACAAAAAATTAGAATAACCTCCTGTGTTCTATCAGACCACCATGGTTTAAAGTTAGATTTCAACAACAACAAAAACTACAGAAAACCTACAATGTCATGGAAACTGAATAATGCTCAACTGAATCACCACTGTGTCAAGGAAGGAATAGAGAAAGAAATTAAAGACTTCCTAGAGATCAATGAAAATGAATATACCACATACCCAAACTTATGGGACACTATGAGAGCAGTGCTAAGAGAGAAATTCATAGCACTAAATACCCACATAAAGAAGTTGGAGAAATGTCACACTAGTGACTTTAACAGCACAGCTAGAAGCTCTAGAACAAGAAGAAGCAAAGTCACCCAGAAGGAATAGATGCCAGGAAATAATAAAATTGAGAACTGAAATCAATAAAATAGAAACAAAGAGAACAATACAAAAAATTAATGAAACAAACAGTTGGGTCTTTGAGAAAATCAACAAGATAGACAAGCCCTTATCCAAATTAACCAAAAGGCAGAGAGAGAGAGAGAGAGAGAGAGAGAGAGAGAGAGAGAGAGAGAGAGAGAGAATCCAAATTAGCAAAATCAGAAATGAAAAAGGGAGACATAACAAAGACAATGAGAGCCGGGCGGTGGTGGCGCACGCCTTTAATCCCAGCACTCGGGAGGCAGAGCCAGGCGGATCTCTGTGAGTTCGAGGCCAGCCTGGACTACCAAGTGAGTTCCAGGAAAGGCGCAAAGCTACACAGAGAAACCCTGTCTCGAAAAACCAAAAAAAAAAAAAAAAGACAATGAGGAAATCCAGAGAATCATCAGGACATACTTCAAAAACCTCTACTCCACAAAACTGGAAAGCCTAAAAGAAATGGATAATTTTCTGGATAGGTGCCACATACCTAAGTTAAATCAAGACCAGATAAACAGTTTAAATAGTACAATAACCCCTAACGAAATAGAAACAGTCATTAAAAGTCTCCCAACCAAAAAAAGCCAAGGACCAGATGGTTTCAGCGCAGATTTCTATCAGATCTTCAAAGAAGAGTTAATACCAATACTCTTTTAAATTGTTCCACACAATAGAAACAGAAGAACATTACCAAACTCCTTCTATGAGGCTACATTTACACTGATTCTAAGCTAAACAAAGTTGCAACAAAGAAAGAGAACTACAGACCAATCTCCCTCATGAACACTGATGCAAAAATACTCAAAAAAATACTGGCAAACAGCTTCCAAGAACACATCAAAGCAATTATCCACCATGATCAAGTAGGCTTCTTCCCAGACAAGCAAGGGTGGTTTATCATATGAAAGTCTGTCAATGTAATACACCATATAAACAAACTGAAAGAAAAAAACCACATGATCATCTCACTAGATGCAGAAAAGGCACTTGACAAAATCCAACACCCCTTCATAATAAAGGTCTTGGAGAGATCAGGATTACAGGAAACATACCTAAACATAATAAAGGCATTTACAGCAAGCCAACAGCCAACATCAAAGTAAATGGAGAGAAACTCAAAGTGATTCCACTAAAATCAGGACCAAGGAAAGGGTGTCCACTCTCCCCATACCCTTTCAACATAGTACCTGAAGTTCTAGCCAGAGGAAAAAGACAACATAAGGAGATTAAGGGGATACAAATTGGAAAGGAAGAAGTCAAGCTTTCCCTATTTGCAGATGACATGATAGTATACTTGAGCGAAACCAAAGATTCCACCAAGGAACTGATACAGCTTATAAACACCTTCAGCAACATAGCTGGATACAAGATCAACTCAAAAAATCAGTAGCCCTCCTATATACTATTGACAAACAGGCTTAGAAGGAAATCAGAGAAACATCACCCTTTACAATAGATACAAATGTTTTAAAATACCTTGGGGTAACTCTAACTAAGCAAACAAAGGACCTGTATGACAAGAACTGTAAGTCCCTGAAAAAAGAAATTAAAGAAGATGTCAGAAAATGGAAAGATCTCCCATGCTCATGGGTAGCAGGATTAGCATAGTTAAACTGGCAATCTTACCAAAAGCAATCTACAGATTCAATGCAATTCACATCAAAATACCAACACAATTCTTCACAGACCTGGAAAGAACAATACTCAACTTCATATGGAAAAACAAAAAACCCAGGATAGCCAAAAGAATCCTGTACAATAAAACAACTTCTGGAGGCATCACAATCCCTGACTTCAAGCTCTACCCTAGAGTTACAGTAATAAAAACAGCTTGGTACTGGCATAATACTGACATGTGGACTAATGGAATCGAATTGACGACACTGACATTAATCTGCACACCTATGATCATATAATTTTTGACAAAGAAGCTAAAACTGTACAATGGAAAAAAGAAAGGGTCTTCAACAAATGGTGCTGGCATAATTAGATGTCAAAATACAGGAGATTTCAAATAAATCTATATCTGTCACCATGCACAAAACTTAAGTCCAAGTGGATCAAGGACCTCAACATAAATCCAGTTACCTAGAACCTGATAGAAGAGAAAATAGGAAGTAGTCTTGAATGCATTGGCACCAAAGATCACTTCCTAAATATAACTCCAGTAGCACAGACACTGAGAGAAACAATCAATCAATGGGACCTCTTGAAACTGAGAAGCTTTTGTAGAGCAAAGGACACGGTCAACAAGACAAAGCGACAGCCTGCGGAATAGGAAAAGATCTTCACCAACCCCACATCTGGCAGAGGGATGATCTCCAGAATATATAAAGAACTCAAGAAATTAGACATCAAAATGCCCAACAGTCCAATTAAGAAATGGGCTAGAAAGCTAAACAGAGATTTCTCAACAGAGGAAGCTCAAATGGCTGAAAGACATTTAAGGAATTGCTCAACATCCCTAATTATCAGGGAAATGCAAATCAAAACAACTCTCAGATACCACCTTACACCTGTCAAAATGGCTAAAATCAAAAAACACTGAAGACAGCTTATGCTGGAGAGAATGTGGAGCAAGGAGATCTCTCCTCCACTGTTGGTGGGAATGCAAGCTTGTACAACCACTTTGGAAATCAATACGTCGCTTTCTTAGAAAATTGGTAATCAATCTTCCTGAAGACCCAGCTATACCACTCTTGGGCATATACCCAAGGGATGCTCAATCATACCTCAAGGGCACTTGCTCAGCTAAGTTCATATCAGCATTGTTTGTAATAGCCAGAACCTGGAAACAACTTAGATGCCCTGCAAGTGAAGAATGGATAAATAAAATGTGGTACATATATACAATGGAATACTACTAAGCAGAGAAAACAATGACATCATGAGGTTTGCAGGCAAATGGATGGATCTAGAAAAAAATCATCCTGAGTGAGGTAACCCAGATTCAGAAATACAAATATGGTATGTACTCACTCATAGTATGATACTAGATGTAAAGCAAAGAATGACTAGACTGCTTCTCACAACTCCAGGGAGGCTACCTAGTAAAGAGGACCCTAAAAAAGACACAGGGATAGCCCAACAACAGAGAAATGGATGAGATCTATGTTACCAAACTGGACTGAGGTGGATGGTAATGAAGGGCAAAGGTTGGGGCAAAGAGAACTTAGGGAAGCGGGAGATCCCAGCTGGATCAAGAACAGAGAGGGAGAACAAGGAAAGAGAAGAACAAGAAAAATGAAGACTCGATGGAAACAGGAAGAAACAAAGTGCTAGAGAGGTCCCCAGAAATCCACAAAGATACCTCCACAATAGACTACTGGCAATGGTCAAGAGAAAGCCCGAACTGACCTACTCTGGTGATTGGATGGCTAAATACCCTAATTGTCATGATAGAACTCTCATCCAATGACTGATGGAAGCAGATGTAGAGATCCATGGCCAGGCCCCAGGTGGAGTTCCAGGAGTCCAATTGGTAAGAGAGAGGAGGGATTATATGAGCAAGAGATACTGAGACCATGACTGGAAAAAGCACAGGGACAAATAGTCAAACTAGTGGAAACACATGAACTATGAACCAATACCTGAGTAGCCCCCATGAACTGGTCAGGCCCCCCTGATAAGTGAGACAGTCGATTAGCTTGAACTATTTTGGAGACCCCCAGGCAGTAGGATTGGGACCTGTCCTTAGTGCTTGAGCTGGCTTTTTGGAACCTAGGGCCTGTGTTGGGACACTCTACTCAGCTTAGGTGAAGGGAGGAGGGTACTGGACCTGCCTCAACTGAATCTACCAGACTGAGCTGAATCCCCAGGGGAGTCCTTGTCTTGGAGGAGGTGGGAATGGGGAGTGGATTTGGGGGAAGGCCGGTGGGGGGGCAGGAGGTGGGAGGACAGGGTAATCTGTGACTGATATATAAAATTATATTAATTATAAAATAAAAAATAAAAAGAAGTTATATTTGGTAGTTATAGTTATGGGAAGCAATTAGTTTCTCATATTGCAAATAGATTCAGCACTGTATTCATCATTCCTTGAATATAAGTTGTTCTTCACAGTGGATGGATGATCTTCCACATTGTAAGATATTAATCTTTACAACTATAGAATCAGTCTTGTATTTTTTTTGTTTTTTTTTTTGTAATTGAAATAACTTTTATTTTTATAAGATTACAGTATAAAAAAATACAAAATAGAACAAAAATAAACTATAGAAAATATACAAACACATGGAGACTAGAAAATAAAACACCGAACAATCAGTGAGATGCTAAAGAAATTGGGAGTGGATTCCAAAGTTCTTACACAAAAATGGTGGTAGGAATAGAGCATAACATTCTTGAAATGTGCAAAAATATCAGAACATTGGAATCTACAAAAAAAGGTGTTGCAAGAGGGAAATCAAAGTCTATTAGTATAAAGGTATACATTTAAGAAGTTATGGACCAGTATATGGTTCAGCAAGCAAAGGTACATGCCAACACGTCTGAAAATGGGAAACATCAGCAAGTAGAGGACAAATCCCCTCTGAGTGAGGGTAGGCAGTCTTGTATTTTTGTTATTCGTTTTGTATTATTGACCTGAGCTGTTTTGCTGTTACATATACAAATGAAATAAAAATATAAAAGAGAATTCTAACCATACATTTGCACTTATGTAGTTTTTTTGTCCAAATGAAAATAATAAATGCTTTTAGAAACTTCATGGAAATTTGATTAGTAATTCATATAAATTTTGTCAATTAAAAGGTAGGGAATAACTATTTTGACCTTCATGTACATGTTTTTCCATTTAAGGTAATCTATGTCATCAGAAATCCCAGAGATATTCTTGTGTCTGGTTATTCTTTTTCTGGTGTAAAGCAAACCTTGTTAAGAATCTAGAGTCACTGACTACTTATTTTGAAAGGTTCCTCAAAGGAAATGGTGGGTGTCCTATTAAATATAGGACTTAGGGGAGACCCAGAGACATTTATTAATGACAAGGTGAGATATAGCTCAGGTTGGTCTTGAACTCTATATACCTAGAGACAATGTTGAAGCTCTGCTCCTCCACATCTACCTCTTGAGTTCTAGGCCTACAAGCACTTACTACCATGTTCTTTTTATTTCATTCTGGGGCTCTCATCTACAGTATCATGTATGTTATCTAATGTGGTTACATCCTTAGCCTTTAATATATTCTTTGGTCTTAACATGGCTCCATCTTATCCCTCTACATTCAACCAATCTGTGGCCCCAAGTTTCATCACCATTTTGAATCTAATTGTGAAGTCTTCCTGTTCTCACATACCACTGGATAACAGGGCATAGCCATAGCTAGCCCCATGACACACCATCCTGCCAACATTGGGAATATCTAGTATTTCCAGTACTAGGATAGGTATTATAATTTGTGGTGGTTGATTGAGGGATGCCCTACATAAACCCTGCCATTTGAACACTTTTTCCCACTTGATGGCACTCTTTCAGAAGATTTATGAAGTGCAGATTTTCAGTAAGAAGTACATCATTGAGTGTGGGCATTGCTGGTTTAAATTTCTTTTTAAATTTTTTTTCATTTATTTTATATCCTGACCACTCCCCTCTGTTCTTTCATTCCATTACCTTTCTCCCCTCCCTCCCCATTGCCACCACCAATCCACAACTCCTCTGTTTCTGTTCAGAAAGGGCCAGGCCTCAGCCTGCATATCATCACAGCATGACATATTAAGTTGATATAGGGCTATACTCCTCTGCTTGTATTAAGATGCAACAAGGCAACCCATTATGAACAATAGGTTCCTAAAAGTCAGTCAAAGTAATTGGAATGGGCCCTGCTTTCACCACTAGGAGTCCCACAAGCAGATAAGCTACACAATTGTCACACATATGTAGAGGCCTAGGTTTGTCCCTTGCTGTCTCCCTAGCTGTGAGTCTAGGGTCTATGAACTCCTATAAGCCCATGTGAATTGTTTCTGTGGGTACCCTTGTGATGACATTGACCTAGTTATCTTGTCCAATTCTTCAAATCACTCTCTTCAATGGGATTCCCTGAGCTAGGCCCAGTGCTTAGCTATGGGTCTCTGTATCTGTTCACATCAGTCACTGGATGAAGGCTTTCTGCTGACCATGTGGGTAGTTACCAATCTGATTACAGGAGATGACCAGCTCAGGAAACTATCCACTGTTGCTAATAGTCTTAGCTTGAGTCATCCTTGTAGATTCATGAGAGTTTCCCTTGTAACATGTTTTGACCTGACCCCAAAATTCCCACCATCAATATGTCTCTTTCATTACTCTCCCACTCCATTCATACCTCCAACCTAATCTGTCGTGTTCCCATCCCCATTTGTGCCCAACCAACCAAAAAAATCTCTTGTAATTTCTCTTCCCAGGAACATTCATGCTCTCCATCCCCTTTGGGCTCTCCTTGTTACCTAGCCTCTTTGAGGCTGTGGATTATAGCAAGATTATCATTTACATACAGCTAATATCCACTTATGAATGAGTACATACCATGTTTGTCTTCCTGGGTGTGGGTTACCTTAGTCAGGATGATTTTTTCTAGTTCAATCCATTTTTCTTCAAACTTCCTGATGTCATTGATTTTAACAGCTGAGTAATATTCCATTGTGAAAATGTACCACATTTTCTTTATCCATTGTATAGTTGAGGAGCCCCGAGATTGTTTCTGTGCTCTGGCTATTATGAAAAACACTGCTATGAAATTAGTTGAACAATACATCTTGTGAAAATACTGAGCACCCTTTGGGTATATGCCCAAGAGTGGTATTGCTGGGTCTTGAGGTAGATTGTTTCAGTTTTCTGAGAAACATCCAGATGGATTTCCAAAGTGGCTGTACAAGTTTGCACTACTAGTAGCAGTGGAGGAGTGTTCCCCTTGATCCACATCAAAAGGTTAAATTCTTAAGTCACTTCCAGTTTCTTGTCTCTGCTTCCAGCTTGTAGTTGAGATGACCTCTCAGCTTCCTGCTGCTATAGCCCTGCCTGCCACTTGTTGCCATTCCCTCCTTTCCACCATCATTTATTCTTATCCCTCTAGAATAATCAGTCAAAAATTAAGCTCTCTCTGCTTACTCAAGTTGCCTTTCTTCATGATGTTTTATCACAGCAACAGAAAAATAACAAATGTGCTTGTCTTCCTACCACACAACTCATTTGTGGATTCTCTTAGTCTTTTTTTCATTGGCTTCATTGTCCTGACTGTCTATTATTTTGTTAAGATGCATCTTTCAAAATATTGTAAATTCTATATTCTTTATTGTCTCAAAAGTATTTTCATAGGCATGGATTCTTAACACTTTGTATATAGCTTAACTTTTATTGAGATATAGTAATTATATATATTATACATAATAATCAGTTTCATTTTGACATTTTCATACATGTGTACAGGTATTTTTGATCAAATTAACGGTCCAATAACCTCTCTTGTCCTGTTCACACTCTTCCTGATCCTTTTCCTCTTCCTAACTAGCTCTGCTTTCTACTTCCATGTCCCTTTCCTGCATGTGTCTGTTTGTGACCCAGTGAGGTCCATTGGGGTCGCTTACTGGAGCACAGGGAAGGAGTCATTTACAGGAACATGGGTACCTCACCAGTAGCTCCTATACTGAAACATAGCTATTTAGAAGATAATTTGATGAGCACATAGAGTCTGTTTAGCAGAACAACTGTGACAGCTTCAACAGTATGATCTATTCCTTCTCTGAGATGGATATTCAACCAAATGCACCACATTTGAACTCTTCTCAATCAGAAAATGATTGGTTACCGTGATACCACAATTTCCCTTATTGCACTAGTGGGCATATCTTGTAAGGTTGGTTGAACTATAGATCACAGTGTCCACAGCTGAATATGAGTGTTGACAATCTTCCACTATCAGACTGTACAATACTTTCTGGTATTGTGAAAGCTATAGTCATATTTCAGCCCTTTTCTGTAGTGGGTAGCCATTCCAGCTTTGATCTGGAAGTTCCAACCCACATTGAGGTGGGGCCAAGGGAGGCACCTGGAGAGCTGAGATCTGGATGAACCAGCGCTCTCTCTGTTCCTGGACCTTTGACGGTGGAGGTTGACCGAGCAGAGCTCCAGAGAACACCGCTGGACTGTGATACACCTTCCCCAGACCCCGTGACCTACCTGTCCCTTCATTTGTAAGTTACCCACTAAATAAATCTTCCTTTGAACTACATAGAGTGGCCTTAATAATTTCACCAATATCTGGTGCCCAACATGGGGCAAATTCCAAAGGCCTGGGTGGCTCCCACCCTCAGCCTCCTCCCTAGCTGGTGGGTACCTAAACCTGCCTACAAAGTTCCATATAATCAGGGAATGCCTACATGATTCCATTCCCAAAAAAAGGGAACAGCTAGTCTGGTCTCAGTTCCCTAGCTTAGCCCTGAGACCAGCAAAAAACCGCTGTGAATGAGGCATCCCCCTGCTCTCTGAGTGCCAGCTCTGGCTCCCACCATCTTGACTCCTGTGAGCTTGCGGTCAGCCAAGGTCGCCAGCAGGCCCTGCTTTGGAGCTGTACCAATGCCACCTGCTGGTTGAAAAGTACTACTACACCCCCCAAAACCACGAAAGGTAAGCGAGGCAAACAAGCGTATTGTTTCAAATAAAAGTACTTGATAATTTTACACCTTATAATTGATAACAAATTTTGAGTAATTCTTGTAATATGGCCAACAACATTACCTCACAAGAATTAAAAAACCTTTTTGCCTGTATGATGAATGACATCTTCCTGAAAATATGTGACCTTCCTAAGGCATATCTGCCCTGTACCATTTTGACATTCATCATAATAATTCACACAGTGTTCAAACACTGGTTTAATAACAAGAACAAAGATGAGTCATTATTGGGACTGATACAGGCTTTAAAAGATAACAATAAAGGCTTACAGAAAAAAAATCTCTTTCTGGAATCTGCTTTAAAAGATAACAATGAAAGCTTACAAAAAAGATTCTTTCTCTGGAATCTGCTGATCAGGATTTACAAAACAGGCTTGTACCAAAAATTGATCTTATTGATAATAAATGTAAATATTTAATGGACAAAACACTAACTCTCCAGACACTATATAAGAAAGAAAGATTATCATTAATTGATAAAATAAGGTCCATGATCTGAGGAACATTAAAAACTTCCATGATTTCATGAGAAATCTGGAGTCCCTTACAAGAGAGGAGGTTCACTCCCTAGAAGAGATCCTAGGTGCTCATTTGCAAGCCTTAGAAGAAACTGTCAGTAAACATGACAAGGGAACTAATAAACAAAAGGACAAGACCATAGAGGTTGTACCATCTCCAAATGGCTCTCATACAATGGCTTATCCTGTTATCATCCATGAGAAGCCAACAGATGACACGCACCCTGAGCCATATAATACATATACATTACAACCAATTTCAACAAGAGACTTTAAAAATATAAAGAAAATGGTAGTTATGTATGGGATACACTCCACATACGTAAAACAGATGTTAAATTCATGGTGTACCTCACATAGAATCATTCCAGATGACTGACATCAGTTAATTTTAGCTGTTCTAAAATATAGACAACAGTTACAGTAAAAAATCTGGTTGAGAAAAGAGACAAAAAAATTAAACCGACAAGGTAAACTCAGAGGTTATGTGATCTCCCAAGATCAAATACTTAGTGAGGGATATTTCACTGACAGAAATATACAACCCACTTATGATAAACATACAATATCCCTATGCCGTACAGCAGCTCTAAATGCTTGGGAAAAAATTCCAAAACCTAAAACATTTCCATTGCTTTCTTTATGTTCTGTGACAAGAATGTGAGGATTTGTTCAGAATCAGGGTCTTACCAATTAGTTTTAGGGGGCATTGACAACAGTGAAAATTTCATTGATTATTTGAATCCTCAGGCCCTTTCTCGGCAACCACTCCTATAGAGGTATCCCAACACTAGCAATGGAGTTTTTATTTAATAACTCATGACTTCTGGGAGCAGTATTGTACCTTGACTTATCCTTTTTAATGTTTTTAATGAGCTTACAAACTGATGAGTTTCCATAAGGCATTGTCATATATTCTTGGTTTTAGTTAATTTTATCCCTCATCCTCTCACCCTATCTTCACATTAACCTACTCGTCTCATATTCCCTCCCTTCACATTCAAATAGAGGTTTCCTGGAATTTCTCTTTCCTTGAGGTCTTTTTTCTTTCATGTTCCCCTTCTAATGGCCCCTCCAGGTTTCCTGACCTTTATAGGCACTTCAAGTTTTTTTTTTTTTTTTGTTTTTTTTTTTTTTTTTGGTTTTTCGAGACAGGGTTTCTATGTAGTTTTGTGCCTTTCCTGGAACTCACTTTGTAGACCAGGTTGGCCTTGAACTCATAGAGATCCTCCTGCCTCTGCCTCCCGAGTGCTGGGATTAAAGGCATGCACCACCACTGCCCGGCTGCACTTCAAGTTTTAACATAGTAAGAATTTGTCTAGGGTCCTCATATGAGAGAGAACATGTAATGTTTGTCTATCTGTTACCTCATTAGGTGTGTTTCCTAGTTCCATATATTTTACTGAGAATTTTATATTTTTATCTTTATGGCTAAAAGAAATTTTATTATGTGTACTTATCACAATTTCATTATGTGGTGGTATTGTGTTCCCTGAAATATTGTGCACCCTAATAAACTTACCTGGGGTCAGAGACAGAACAGCCACAATATTAAACATAGAGGATAGGCAGTGGTAGCACATGCCTTTAATCCTAGCATTCCAGAGGCAGAAATCCATGTGTTCAAGGATACAGCCAAGCATGGTGACTCATGCCTTTAATCCCAGAAAGTGAGCCTTTAATCCCAGGGAGTGATGGTAGAAAGCAGAAAGGTATATAAAGGCATGAGGACCAGAAACTAGAAGCATTTGGCCTGGTTAAGCATTCAGGCTTTTGAGCAGCAATTCAGCTGAGAGTCATTCTGGATGAGGACTCAGAGGCCTCCAGTCTGAGGAAGCAAGACCAGCTGTGGTTCCGGAGAAGTGAGGTAGCTGTGGCTTGTTCTGGCTCTCTGATCTTCCAGTGTTCACCCCAATAACTGGCCTCAGGTTTGATTTTATTAATAAGAACTTTTAAGATTCATGCTACATCATTATCTCTTCTTCAGTTGATGGGCATGTAGGGTGAACCTGTTTCCTAGCTATTGTGACTAGAGCTGCAATAAGCACAGATATTTGAATACCTGTGTGCTTGTACATACCTAAGTATATAGCAGACTATACCTAAATAATTTGAGTATATACCTAAGAATCGATAGCTGGGTCCTATGGAAGTTCTCTTTTCAGCTTTGAGTAAATGCCACAGTGATTTCAGTAACAGCTGTGTCATTTTCCTCTCTCACCAGGGTTTCTGCTTCCCCACATATTCTTTCTTAAAATTTAAAAACTAGCTGGGCAGTGGTGGCACAAGCCTTTAATCCCAGCACTTGGTGGGCAGAGTCAGGCAGATCTCTGTGAGTTCGAGGCCAGCTTGGTCTACAGAGTGAGATCCAGGACAGGCATCAGAACTACACAGAGAAACCCTGTTTCAAAGAAAAAACAAAAACAAAAAAAATTAAAAACTAAGCTTTATTATAAAGAAACTTGTAAATAAACAAGAAGATAAACCCAAATTAATGAGACTCTAAGTCTATACTTTTTATTGAATTTATATACAGTTAGAATTGACATTCAAAAGAGAAACTGTGAAGCTTCACATTAAATGTTAGACTTTCAATATCATTTATAATTCACTCAATTTTCCAACACCAAAACCAAAAATCCATGACATAGTTATAACTAGAACACAGTAGCCTGATATTCTCTTTCAACACTCTTATCTGTTATCTGCATCTACCCTTTCTCATCCCCTTATATTTGGATTCTCTTCTCTTTGCCCAACACTTCGAACATTTGCTGCCATTTGATCTCTATCTTTAATTAATTAATTAATAATTAATTTGGAGAGACAGGGTTTCTCTGTGTAATTGTTCTGGCACGATTTGTTTTCTTGACAATAGCCATTCTGACTGGGGTATGATAGACTCTCTAATTAGTATTATTTGTACTTCCTAGATAGTTAACAATGTTGAGTACCTTAAAAATTCTCATAAGGCATGGTAACATTTTTGGTAATCTTTTTGTGGTAACACTGTTGAGTTTCACGGCCCAGGTTTTGTTCTATGAATTTTTTCTGTAGTGTTGAGGGTTAGTTTTTGTTTTGTTTTGTATTGTTTTCTCTTCATAGATGCTAAATACATATTGTCTGGGAGCATGTGGCTGGCGAAGATTTTCTTTGGTTGTGTAGGCTGCATCTTCACGTGGTTAATGATTTCCTTTGGTTGGTATGTCTTTTAATTTCCTGAGGTCCCACTTGTTTATTTGCCTTATTTTCTGAGTATTATTTAGAAAGTCCTTAGCTGTGATTCCATTTCAAAGTGGACTTCCTAATCTTTCTTCTACCAGTTTCAGAGTTTGGGGTCCTCTGTGAAGGTTTTTGATTCATTTGGAATTAGGGTAAATGCACTTGCATCTCTGTGTCTGTTCATATATATATATAAAATATGTGGGTATATGTGAAATCTAGTGGGCAGGTGGAGACCAAGGACAACTTACAGGAATGTGTTCTTTATTTTCATTGTGTGGATTTAGGTCATCAGTTTTGGCAGCAAATAACTTTTCCTGTTGAGCCTTTTAACTACTCTTTTATATATTCCTGATTTTGTTTAGAAAGTATCTCATTGAGAAGTTTTGTATCTATGTTCATCATGTATCTTGGTCTGTACTTTTTCTATTTTGTCGAATATTTGTCTGCATTTCATACCAAGATGGATACTTTACAAAAGCACTTCTGTGGTGTGCCTTCTTTTTCTTCTTTAATCGAACAGATCAACAAGCTTTGGCCAAGTTCTCTGAAGGTCTGAGGAAATTCATCTGGACCTGATTTGTTTTAATTTGGACATTGTTTTAAGTACTTCCACAAATTAATTGCTTATTACAGGCCTGAGTATTTGTATAACATGACTTTTTATTATTTCTATGATAATTTATCACCATGCATCCCAATCACACTCATTTCCTAGGTCTTCCATACCTGCCCTCCACCCTTGTATCCTCCCCCCAAAAAGAAAATAAAAAATGAAAATATTTTTAAAAAGAAAGTTTGAGTACTGATCTTTATTGAATAAGAGATCAGAAGAGGGAAAAATCTCCATGCTCATGGATCTGTAAGGTAAACACAGTAAAAATGGTCATCTTACCAAAAGCCAGCTACGTATTCAACATTATTCCCATCAACGTTCCAACACAATTGTTAAAATAACTTGAAAGAACAATACTCAATTTCATATGGAAAAACAAAAGATGCAGGATAGCTAAAACAATCCTGTATAATAACAGAACATCCACAGGTATCACCAGCTCTGATTTCAAGCTCTACTACAGAGTTGTGGTAGTAAAAACTGTATGTTATTGGCATAAAAACAGAAAGGTGGATCAGTGTATTTGAACCAAAGACCAAGACATAAATCCACAAAACTATGGACACCTGATCTTCAACAAAGAAGCAAAAATTATACAATGGAAAAAGAAAGCATCTTCAACAAATGGTGCTAGTCTAAATTGTAGCAGAAATCTTAAAGAGTCTTATTAATAAAAACAAACCTGAGCCAGGTATTGGGGTGAAAAGGAAGATCAGAGAAACAGAACAATCCACAGCTACCTCACCTCGCTGATTTTGTTTCCTCAGACTGGAGGCCTCTGAGTCCTCATCCAGAATGGCTCTCAGCTGAATTGCTGCTCAAAAGCCTGAATGCTTAACCAGGCCAAATGCTTCTTGTTCCTGGTCCTCATGCCTTATATACCTTTCTGCCTTCTACCATCACTCCCTGGGATTAAAGGCTCGCTTTCTGGGATAAAAGGCATGAGTCACCACATGCTTGGCTGTATCCTTGAACACATGGATTTCTGCCTCTGGAATGCTAGGATTAAAGGCGTGTGCTACCACTGCCTATCCTCTATGTTTAATATTGTGGCTGTTCTGTCTCTGACCCCAGATAAGTTTATTAGGGTGCACAATATTTCGGGGAACACAATACCACTACACTAAATGGATGTCAGCTTGTAGAAGAATACAAATCAATCCATAGCTATCATCTTTTACAGAACTTCAATCCAAGTAGATGAAAGGCCTCAACATAATCCAGATGCACTGTATCTGATAGAAGAAAAATGGGGAATAGCCTTGAATTACACAGGAGACAGACAATCTCCTAAATAGAACACTGATAGCACAGGCACTAAGATCAACAATTAATAAATGGGATCTCAAGAAACTGAAAATCTTTTATAAAGCAAAGGACACCATCAATAGGGACAAAATTTCAGCCCACAGATTAGAAAATGGTTTTCAACAACTCTGCATCTGACACAGGATTAATATCCAAAATATATAAAATAACTCAAAATCCTAGACACTACCAAACTAAATAATCCAATTTGAAAATTGAGTACAGTTTTCAATAGAGAAGTCTCAACAGAGGAAACCAAAATTGCTAAGAAACACTTAAAGAAATGTTCAACATCCTTAGCCAACAGGGAAATGTAAATTATACTGACGCTGCAATTCTATCTTAACCTGTCATAATGGCTAAGAACAAAAGCTTAAGTAACGTCTCATGCTGGAGAGCAGGTAGAGTAAGAGGAACACTCTTCCATTGCTTATGGGAATGCAAACTTGTACAGCTTCTTTAAAAGACAGTGTGGAAGTTTCTCAGAAAACTGGGAATCAACCTACCCAAAGACCCAACTATACCATTCTTGAGCATATATGCAAAGGATGTTCAATAATACAACAAGGATATTTGCTCAGCTATGTTTATAGCAACTTTATTAGTAATTGATGAAACTTGGAAACATAGATGTCTCTTAACCAAGGAATGATAAAAGAAAATATGGCACATTTACACAATGGAATATTACTCAGCTATTAAAAACAAGCACACCAGGACATTTGGAAACAAACAGATGGAACTAGAAAGAAATCATCCTGAGTGAGGTAACTCAGACAGAAAAAGACAAACATGGTATGTACTCACTCATAAGTGGATATTAGAGACAAAAAAGGATAATAATGCTATGATCCACAGACCCAGAAAGAATGGGTAACAAGGAGGATTCATAGGGGGCTACACCAAGATATCACTGTAGAAGTGAAATAGAAGGGAATTTGTGAGTGATCTGAGGGCAGGTGGGATGGGAACAGGAGTCATCAGTTTGAGGTGGGATAGTGGGGGAGAGTACTGAAAGAGACTACTGGAATAGAGGGGGCATGTCAGGGTTAGATAAAAACTTGGCACAAGGGAATCCCCAAAGAACCTATCAGGAAGATTCCTTAGACTCCTAGAAATAGCAGATATGTTGTCTGAACTGGCCATCTCCTGTGACCAGATTGGTGCCTAACCCAATTCTCATGAGAGAGGCTTCAACCAGCAACTGATGGAAACAGATGCGGACTCCACAAGTAGAGTTCAGAGAATCCTGCAGAAGATGAGGAGAAAGGATTGGAGGAGCCACAGGGGTCAAGGACACCACAAGAAAACTCACAAAACCAACCTGGGCCTACAGGGGCTCATAGAGTCTGAACTGCTAACAAACCAGGTTGCCTACATGGGACTGACCTAGGCCCTCTGTGTATGTGTTACAGATTTGTAGCTTGGTGCTTTTGTAGGACTCCCAACAGTGGGAAAAGGGGCTGACTCCAACTCTTTTACTGGCTTTTGGGACCCTACCCCTCATACTGGGTCAACTTGTCCAGCTTTAATACATGGGGGATTACTGCAACTTCTTAGGCCATGATTTATTGATACCCTAAACAGAAATGGAGAAGGAGTGGTTTGAGCAGTGGGAACAGAGGAAGGCTAGGGGAAGGTCCTGGGAGGAGAGGAAGGGGCGGAAACTATGACTGGAATGTAAAAAAATACATAAATAAATTTATTTTATAAAGAAAAGGAAAAACAAACAAACCAAAGATCAAACCATCTTGTTGACTCCTCTGGGCAAGATATGCTCCTCTATCACAGTAGTCTTCTTTCATACCAGTCAAACATGTTCTTTCTCTAGTTCCAACATACTTGTGACACTTTGCTACTAGATTTTTCCCACTTCTCCGTTACTTATATGTTTGTCATAATGGCATAGGGAGTTGGGGGTGTGTCATGCAGTATACCCTTTTCCCAAACAGCTTTACTTGCTAATGTTCAATGCAATGAGCTGTTGATCTGGTTCAGGGCCTCTGGCTTCTGTTTTACCATCAATACTGGAACCTCACCCAGATACCTCTTGGATATCCTATTATTGCTCAGAGTCATGAATATCCTGTGACTAGGTTCTCAAGGACCAGCCCTTTTCACCTTCTCCACCAGCTCATACATAGGGTAAATGTTGGGGTGAACCAACTCAAAGCCCTAGATCTGAGTCTTGGTGACTGCTGAGTTATTCAGTGCTGATTTTTGCTGTGCATTCCCTCACACCAGAGATGACAGGCAAGGATCAGGACCAGTCCTGACTATTTTTAAGGTTTATTTTATTTTATGTGTGGAAGTGTTTTTCTTGCATGTATGTGTTTGTTGCATGTGTCTGGTGAGCAAAGAGTCTGGAAGGAAGCATTGTGAGTTATCAAGGTAGGTACTAGAAATTGAATCCCAGTTCTCTACAAGAACAGTGAATATTTTTAACTGTTGAGCCTTATCCCCATCCACATTTGATTAGTTGTTTGAAATGTCATTTTAGTTTAAAATTGCTAGTTTTTAATCTATACAGAAATTCATCCATATGTATTAGAATTTCCAGTTTAGTGGAATATTCTTAAGATAAACTCTAATAATTTTATGAATTTCACTGGAGCTTGTCATAATGACTCAATTTTCATGTCTTACTGTATTAGCTTTGGCATTCATTCTTCCTTTTGATTAGTTTGTCTAAAGTTTGTCGATATTTTTTATATTGTGAAGGAACCAAATTTATTTCTTTGACTCTGTGGTTTGTTTTCTTGTTGAACTGTTTTCATTTCGCTAATTTCATTAATGTCAGTGCTTTCTTTCCAAAGATGTTTGACTTGTTCTTTTTGCCAGAGCACTAAGGTGAATCATTAACTTATATAATAGAAATCTCTTTGATTTCTTAATGTAGGCATGTTGACCTTTAGACATCTCTTTTAGGACTGTTTACATTGCGTCTCACAGATTAAAGTATGTTGGTTTTAACTTTCATTTTATGAAGGAGTCTTTCTGCTCTCGATTTCTTCAAGAAATCATTCATAATTGTGTTGTGAGTTGTTTAATGTCCATGAGTTTGTTTACCTTCTATAGTTTTTGTTGTTTATTTGTAGTCATTATATTGTCATCAGGTAGAATATAAGGAAATATTTCTATTTCCCCATATTTCCTCAGACATTCTTTGTGTTCTAATATATGATTTATTTTAAAGAAAATTCCATGGACTGCTGAGAACAATTTATATTCTTCAGTATTTGGATACAATATTTTATAGTTGTCTTTTAAGGCCATTTTACCTTTGATTTCATTTAATTCTGTCTACTTTGTATTGGTACTAAGTGTTAATTGTTGGTAATGAATCTACTTTGACACCTGGTGATAGCCTGTGGCTTTACATCTAGTAGAATTTTCTGTGTAGAATTGGGTTCATGTGTGTGTGGAATTGTACAGTTCTCTCCATGAATTGTTCCCTTAACCAGTAGGAAGTATAGTTATCATTTGTCATTAGATTTGATTGCTAGTCTATTTTGTCAGATTGCATCAGCAACATTTGCTTGTTTTCAAGCGACATTTGTCTAGAACAACTTTTTTCATCATTTTATTGTAAGGTTACATCTTTCTTTTATGATGGAATGCAACAAAAATATATTTCCTACTTTTTTATTCTAATCTCCTAAGCTGTGTCTTTTGATTAAGGAATTGACACCATAAATATTAAGATACTACTGAAAGGTGCCTATTGACTATTGTAATTTTGATGATTTTGCCAATGTGCTCGAGCTGTTTTCCTTTTATTACTTGCTTAGCTGTTGTTCTAGTTTGCTTTATGGTTTCTGTGATAAAACATTCTTGCTAGAAGCAATGTAGGGGAAGAAAGTATTTATCTGGCTTACACTTTCAGGTCGCAATCTGTCTATGGGAGAAGCCAGGGCAGTATCTCCAGAAGGAATTGAAGCAGACACCATTTTACTAATCTGCTTGTTAACTTCCTCAGTGTTTCATGCTCAGTTAGCTTTCTCATACAACCCAGACCCAGCTACCTATGCTGTGGACCCTAACACATCAATCATCAACAAAGACAACAACTCAAACACCTGGTTATAGGCCAATATGATGGGGACAATTATCTTAACTGAGAATTTCTCAGATAATTCTAGGTTATGTCAAGTTGACTAGGGAAGCTAACTTACAATTCTTGCAGTCTTAAGGATACATCTATTTTCCTCTTCAGTGTAGATACTCCTATAAACATATTTTGTAGAGCTGTGTTGGTGGTCATAAATTCATTTCACATATTTTTAGCATATAAAGCTTTATTTCTCCTTGAGTTATGACAATTAGCTTTGATGGGTACAGTAGTCTGAGTTGTCATTGGTTGTCTTTTAGAACTTGAAAAAGAGGTTTCCAGTCCCTTCTGCTTTTCAAAGTCTCAGCTAAAAATCTGTTATTCTGACAGATCTTCATTTACATTTGACTTGGTGTTTCTTTCTTTCCAATTTCAATATATGCTCTTTGTTTAAATATAATATTTTGAGAGATGGTTCTTTTCTGGTCTTGTCTATTTGGGGTTCTAAATTCTTCCTGTATCTGAATTTGCATCCATTCTAACAAAAAGCAACTTAGAGAAATGGGTTTGTTTTGCTTATGACTCCATGTTACAGTTTACTATTGATAAGAAGTCTTGGTAGGAAGTTAAAGCACTGTAGTCATAGTCAAAATCAGACAGACAATGGGTTTACTTTTACTTCATTGCTGGCAACTAGCCTTCTCTTCCCTTATAATTTTCTGGACTCCCATGAGTAGGAATGATGTTGCCCACAATGTGTAAATTATCAATGAACTATCAGGACACCTTTTCATGCCCAGAGCCAATGTAATCTAGATGATTCCTTATTAGAAATCTCTTCCAACGTGGTTATAGGTTGTGCTAAGTTAACACTGCAAGCAATTAAATACAACATCTCTTTTTTTTAACTATAGGAAATGATCATAAAAATGTTTTCTATACCTATAAATCTCAGATATCATCTTTGCATAGGGTGACAGATATCTTGGTTACAGATATTCCACTCTTATCTTCTTATTATATAATTTTTGTTTTTATTAGATTGTCCCAAGTCCTCCACCTTGCCTTCATACTGTGATTTTTTTCCTTAAAAATATCTTATTTATTATGATCTGGTGTGTGTGTGTGTGTGTGTGTGTGTGTGTGTGTGTGTGTGTGTGTGTGTTCATGAGTGGCTCTGTGGGTACACACATCTCAAAGAACATTTGTGAGAACTTGTGAACAATGCTGTGGAGTTATTTGTCTACATGTAATTTATGTGGGTTACAGAGACAGTTTGGTCATCATGTTTATATGATAAGCACTTTTTTTTACTCATTTTTATCTCATAATGTCACCATTCCCTTTTGTATTTCTATTTATTTCATTTACAATTTATTTGTTGTATAGGTCATTTGTGCTAGTTTCTATATTTCCTTGTGCAATAAAGTTGTTTTTATGACTTACTTTTCAAAATTATGTCATTAGGGAATGGATAGATCAGTGGTCAAAAGTACTTGAAGAATTTTAGAAGAGTGACATTTGTTTCCCACCACCCACATTAAGTGACTCACAATTTCCCATGACTCCAGCTTCAGGGGAACTGACACTCTTCAAATCTCACTGGACACACACACACACACACACACACACACACACACACACACACACACATACACATACACACACACACACACACACACACACACACACACTACAAGTCTCTAGGGCCTTGTATATTACCTGATGGACCATGTATAACACACTCTCTCTCTCTCTCTCTCCACACACACACACACACACACACACACACACATCCCTTTCCTACTTCCTCTCCTCTTCCCCACATCTCTCTCTACCAGATGACTTATTCCCCTCACTCTGTTAATTGATGTGACTATTAATGATGTCATACAACCTTGATTTATACCATCATTGGATTTTACTCAACAGGTTTTTGCATTGATGGTAATCATTCTTCCCAACATCATACAAAATACCATTCTTCCCATCTCTGTCATTGAATCATTCTGTCTTCATAGCACACTTCACCAGGAGGCAGATATATACTTGTCGGCTTATTGAACATTACTCCCTGTAAACATTCAGATCTTGTGGTTGTTTGTTGTGGGATACAGCCAATAGGTCTCATCACTTGATACACATCAATTAAAATGTAACACAATAATTAATATCCAGGCTCATTATTATGGTGCAAGCCTGAAAACACAACATTCAAGTGGATAAATAGAAGATAATCCTTGATTACATGCCAAGACTGAGGCAGACTTGTTGACATACCCTTTGCAACCCCTGCCTCCAAATAAACACATGTCTTTTAAAACAACTTCTAAGGCAGAACCATTGTTAATTATCAGCTACACTTATGTCATTGGCTTATTTTTGGTCCTTGCACTAACACAGTTTTGGCTTTTTGTTTGTTTTCAGACAGGAGCTGTTGTATTCCAGGTTGAGCACAAATTCTCTGTGTACTGGAAAATGACTTTGAAACTCTGGTCATCTCTTGACTCTACCTCCTTAGTTTTTGTATCGCAGATGTATAACAACATCTTGGCTTGGCTTTAACCTTTTTCTTTGGATGTGCATAGGTATGTGTGTTTACAATGGTGTGGTTACAATTGTGAGAATGTGGCTGTTCTTGTGCCAAAGCTTGAGTGTGGAAGACAAACAACAACACCAGGTGTTGAGCTTTAATTTCTACCTTGTTTGAGGCAGAGTCTCTTTCTTCTTGTTCATCACTGTGTGTGCCAGATTAGCTAGTCCCAAGCTTCTGGTCATTCTCCTTTCTCCACCTTCCATGTCATAGAAGGAGCACTAGGGTAAGAAATAGAGACTGAATCACCATCTTTGAGTCCTACCTGAGGATTCAAACTCAGGTCCTCATACATGCACGGCAAATGCTTTCCACTGAGCCATCACCTGAGCCAAGCTTTTAATCACGTTAAATGTCTTAACTCAGTGATGTATTGTGCAATTCACTTTCTCTCTATTATTTCTCTATAGATCATTTACCCCTAGCTTTCAACAGAAAATTCTGTCAGATATTATGCAATTCACTTTCTCCCTACTAATTCTCTGTAGATCATGTATGCCCTGCTTTCAATCAAATCCTTTTTTCTTTGGTTTTTGAGACAGGATTTCCCTGTGTAGCTTTGCACCTTTCCTGGAACACACTTGGTAGCCCAGGGTGGCCTTGAACTCATGGAGATCCAGCTGGCTCTGCCTCCCGAGTGCTGGGATTAAAGGCATGTGCCACCACCACCCGGCTCAATCAAATCTTATATTCCTTGAATTTATGCATCCTACTGCTCTGACCATGGTGTAATTCTTAACTTCTCTCCAGACTGGATTCAGTAAGTTCCACAGATAATGGTGAAGAATCCAAGTGTACAATGGAGGCTGAGACATGTACAGAAAACCTTAGACCAGGAACAGTGAAGACACTGTGACTGTTTAGAACATATCACTGTAGCCCTAGGAATGTAAACGAGACTTTGAGGTGAAGCTTTTGGGCTATGCCTGGAAGGTCCCAAGCTGTCTGGGCTTTGGAAACTTGAGTGTTGAGGAGTCACTATTGAGAAGTGATGGAAGCTTAGAGGTGGATAACAGAGTCAGGGGATCTCCCTCAGAAAGGGTTAAGATAGTTCTTTAGACTTGATGACAAAAATTCCAAACCTAGCTATGCCAAGACCTCTCTGGCTTACTATATTGGTATGATTGCTTTTCCCCAATACATGCCTCCATCATTGCAGCCCACAAGGAGAATGACTCCATGTGGCATCAGGGATACAACTGTGAGGTGATGAGTATACTAATGAGCATGATTTACCCACCTCACTATCTGTGTGTATGTGTCAAATGTCACATTGAATAGTATAAATACTGGTTTGATTTTTCTTAGTAAAGCTGTCTGACATTTGCAGAAAAGTGAAGAATATCAGGAAGACACAACTTTCATTCTTTGTAATTGACACCATTCTCCTTCCATCAAACAGTGGCATATGTATCATAGTTTGAGCACACTTGTGCCTGGATATCCATGAGAGAGAGGGACAACTTCCTGCTACTGAGTTACGAAGATATGAAAAAGGTAATTGTCATTCTTACAGCAATCACAAAGCCTCTCACAAACTCACCCCATGCAGCACCCCGTATTTCTCAGTATCCCCCCGTCAGTTTTAGACTCATGAAGGGTCAATAAAAGTGAAATTATGCCCTATGTCCTTTATTGACATGCACCTGGAATTTTCTCTCCAGCCTCCTTATCCATCACCCCCATCTTTACCTTATTCACCCTCGGGAAGGGTGGGGTAGTTTACACTTGTGCTAATGGTTTTATTAATTCTGTCTATGCAAAACATTTAATACAACTAATAACCCATTGTTCAGTGGGGAATGGGTAAAGCAGTTTCATTCCACTGTTGTGCCCAAATGTATGTCACCCCCCTGTACTGTAAGAAGAGAAACAAAGACAGGAAATCCATCTGTGAATCCTGAGAGAGCACAAGAAAGTGCTGAAGTCACATGAACAGTACTTATGATACTCACATCTGACCAGGCATGTACATTATGAGGCCAGTCAGGGAGGACCGTGTCCTGTGCTCTGAAGTACAGAGGGTTCTGCATGGTGGGCTAGAATACACAGGAGATTTCAAAATTCTTGGTAAAGAATATCTAAAATGTCTCAACATTAAGTAATGACATATGTCTAAATAGACTGATAGGCCGCACTCTTAATCAGATCATTGCAGGTTACATTTCATTGAAATGCTCCCACTGAATGTTATAAATATATTTAAGTTCTATACATGTGTCTCAAATATCTCTAATTTTAAAATTAAAAAAAGTATCTTAACAGGGTGTCACATGACTCTAAACCTAGCATGGGCAGAGAGAGACAGTTTCAGGGTTTCTAGATCATCTTTGTGTGTATGATGGGTTTCAGATCAATCTTGGCTATGAGAGACATTGTTTCAAAAGACCATTGAGGAAAATAATGTTAAGTTCATTTATGTATTTTATTTTCATTTATTTAAAGAATACTCCCTCTAATGATGGACACACACTAATGACACCAAGCAAATAAGCACAAAAATGTTCTCATATGATCATCAACTCAGAAGTTTAAGTAGTTTGGAAGTTATCAGTGAAAGATATCCATCATTTACATATTACAGATAAAGATATCATTTGTACTTTATACTGAACAAGAAAAAATTGTAGTGAGCATGCAGTCTGTCAGAGAAAACACTTGCCCATCCTTAGAACAATCCAAAATATTAGTTAAGGAGGAAAAGAAGCAGTGTTACAACCACTGTTTACCTTTTAGAAGTAGACTCTGGTGATGATGAAGGTTACTGATAGTTGTAACTATTTTTTAATCATTTTATTTCTCTTATTACATTTTTTAAGATTTAAAATAAATTTTCAATTTAAATATATTTTGGTCATATTCTTTCCCTCTCACAATTTTTTCAAATTTTATCCTCCTCCTTACCCACCCAACCTTAAATTCTTTCAGAAAAATAAACAAAATCCAAATAAAACAAAATTCTCCCTAAATAAGACAAAATAAAACAATACATAAAATGAAAAACAGTGAAAACATTGAACTGTAACCAAATAAAAGCATGCCCCCTAACACAAAATAAAACTGTGGAGTCTATTATATGTTGTTCAGCTCCTCCTGAACATGAAGACTGCATTAGAGTGGTTGATATATCCAGTGTCACTGCATTGAAGAAAACTGATTTTCCCTCTCCCAGCAGGTACAAATGAAAGTTGAGTTGTTAACCTTTAGCCTAGTGGCTAGATTTTAATTTATTTATTCATTCATTCATTCAGTTTCTAAAAACATAATAAAATAAAGTACAATATGTTGAAATAATATTATCACCTCAAAGTTGGACAAGACCAGCCACCAGAAGGAAAACAGTACAAGAGAAAGCACAAACAGAGACTCATATGTTTGCACATTTTGGAAGTCCATAAAATCACTAAACTGGAAGCCATAACGTATAAACAGACGATTGGTGCAGACTGGTGTGGCACTATGCAGCTGCTCCAGTCAGTGGGTTCCTATGACCTTTTCTTACGTTGATGTGGAAGGCCCTGTTTTTTTGGTGTCAATAGATGGCCATTTGGGACACCATCTCCCCCATTATTTGGTTATACTACTTAGATTGTCATCATATGTATGAATATATATATATATATATATATATATATATATATATATATGCATATGTATATCTATATGTGTGTGTCTATATATGTATGAATATAAAGAAGTTCCCTCAAATGTCCATTAATTTTAGCTGTGTCTCTCCATCTTCCCTCCCTCAAGTCTCTCTCCTTTTCCCATCCACACTTGGTCCTGCCATTCTAGTACTTAAGTAGTCATGCATTATTTGCCTTCTATGATAAGATTATTTTTTATAATTATTACATGCTGAGGGGGTTTTCTTTCTTGATACAGTCTATTTGGTGTTCTGCATTCATCTTTTACTTTGATAGGCATCCTCTTCTTTAGGTTATGGAAATATTCTTCTATGATTTTGTTGAAAATATTTTCTGTTCCTTTTACCTGGGTTTTCTTCTTCTTCCTCTATTCTTATTATTAGACTTATTATTTTCATAGTGTCCCAGATATCCTGAATGTTTTGTGACAGGATTTTTTTAGATTAACATTTTCTCTGACAAATGTCTACATTTCTTCTATGTTGTCTTTAATGCCTGAGATTCTCTCATCCATTTCTTGTATTCAATTCATGAAGCTCATGTTTGAGGTTCCTGTTTGAGTTTCTAAGTTTTTCTTTTGCATTTCCTTCAATTTGGGTTTTCATGATTTCCACTTTCAGGTCTTGAATTGTATTCATTTCCTTCCACTGCTTGTGTTTTCATAGATTTCTCCATGAGATTTATTCCTTTTTTCTTTAAGGACCTCTATCATCTCCATAGAGGCTTTTTAGGGTCCTTTTCTTCTTCTGCAATTATGGTGTAATATTCAGGGCCTATTGTAGTATAGTTGCTGGACTCTAGTGAAGACATGCTGTCCTGGATGTTATTGATTGTGCTTTTTGGCTAGCATCTATGCATCTGGGATTGGGAAAATTGTAATTCTACATGCTGATATCAGGTCTTGTCTTTGCTGGGTTGATGCTTTTTCTTTATTTTCAGCTGCTCTGTCTGGTACTTAGGAGAGTGTGGTGGCTGTGTGTCGCCTAGTAGGAAATTCTTCTGGGATCCTGATAAGTGTGACCACTGGGGGTTTCAGATAAAATGTTTCCAGATATAGAAAGCTGACATTTAGGAATGGAGATCATCTAGGAGGGGAGTATAAGAAGTTCCAAAGAAGAGAAGAGAACAGAGTATTGCCCGGGAGCTGCTTAGTTAGTCACCTGGGAATGGGATACCAGAGTGCAGTCAGACCACAGGAAAAGGTCTGATATAAAGCTATGAATGAGACTGAAGATCGGACTTGGAAGAATGGAAGGAGAGATGAAGATCTGCAGTTAACCTACTTGCTTTACTAGTTAGAGTGGCAAGTTGGTTCTTAGGTAGTGTCTTCTGGATTTCAAGAGTTGCTAGGACAAAGAAATGAGAAGAGAGAAGAAATTTTATTTGTTAAAATCTGGGTTACCCACATGAGACAGGGGCATATGGGAGAGAGGACTGCAGCAGGTGTTCTACACAGAGCTTTAAATGAGACTAGGAGACTGGATTTGGAGGAACAAATGGAGAGGTGAAGATTTGCATTTAGCCTAACTGCTTCCCTGCCCAGCTTGGTCTGTAGGTTCCTAGAGAATACTTGAAGGAGTTCAGGTGTGGGACAGATCAATACATTGGGGTATGGATGTTAGGAGGGATCTGGGAGATCCACTAGAAATTTGGGTTCATAAAGTCAGGTGTTCTGCAAAGCTGGGGGCAAGAAAGTAGATTGTTGTTTTTGATCCTAGACATTCTGACAGGTGTAAGATGGTATCTCAGAGTCATTTTGATTTGTATTTCCCTGATGACTAAGGATGTTGAGCAATTCTTTAAATGTCTTTCAGCCATTTGAGTTTCTTCTGTTGAAAATTCTCTGTTTAGTTCTAGAGCTCATTTTTTAAATTGCACTGTTAGGTACTTTGATGTCTAGTTTCTTGAGTACTTTATATATTCTGGAGATCAGTCCTCTGTCAGATGTGGGGTTGGTGAAGATCTTTTCCCATTCTCTGGGCTTTCATTTTGTGTTATTGACCATGTCCTTTGCCCTGCAAAAGCTTCTCAGTTTCAAGAGGTCCCATTTATTAATTGTTGCTCTCAGTGTCTGTGCTACTGGTGTTATATTTAGGAAGTGATCTCTGGTGCTGATGCATTCAGGACTACTTCCTACTTTCTCTTCTATCAGTTTCAGAGTAATTGGATTTATGTTGAGGCTGCAAATAGATTCATATCTGTCACCATGCATAAAACTTAAGTCCAAGTAGATCAAAGACCTCAACATAAATCCAGTTACTCTGAACCTGATAGAAGAGAAAGTAGGAAGTAGTCTTGAATGCATTGGCATTTTGAAAAGCCATATGGAACTTTACTACTGTAGAAACTTCTTAAAGTAAATAAGATAATTTAAATTTCACTATGACATATAGGAGAGATAATGCTCTGACTATAAACCATATGCTACCAAGTAAAATCTCAAGTGCCAGGAATTGGTTACATCTTGTGAGTACTTGGTCAAAGGGGTCCCATAGACACCCCACAACATTATAGGCTATTGTCAGTGTTATTGGTTACCTTATACAACCTGATAATAAGGCCTTATTCCTGAAGACAGAACTTAACTTATATCATTGAATGTGGAGAAAAGGAGCTGGTATACAACAGGACACTTCATCTTTACTGATTATCACTAATAATGCTGTAAGGTACTGTGCACACTGCAGGAGAAGAAAACCAATCATCAGTCTCACACATCTACAAATCCTGTGACCTACAACAGTGAGCTATCTTCAAGATATATTGATGCAATAATGTCATAAACATGGGAGTGATCAACAACTTTTTAATTAGATTTAAATACAACTCTGTCAGATCAAACCCATAACTAACACTGATAATGAGGCCAAGAACCTGATTCAACATAGGTCTTAGACTTATGGCAAAAGCTATAACTATTATTCTTTGAAGTGAACATAGCAGTAAAATGAATCCTGATGATATATTGCTATGACCATAGATCAGTGAATTGCTCAACTGTCCTAGGAAATTCTACTTTTTGCAGTAGATTAACACAGACCCTCAAAACTGGACAATGTGTGTTCAGTGAGAAACTTGGAGGACTCATTCAAAATCAGAATGTTCATAAATCCCATCTATCCATGGTTCTGAAATCTAGGAAGAACAGAAGATGGGTCAATAGTAGAAGCCAGAAATGTTGGATAACTTCAAGAAAACAGAGAATTCCAGACACAAGAGAGTTTGTACATGTATAAATTCATAGAAACCAGACAAAATTCCAGCACAGTGAAAGGGAGGTGGACACAAGGTCCCACTCCTAATCAGGAAGCTATGTGCAATTGTTACCTTCTAGGAAAGGGAAAGTCAGGTTTCTCCAATGCAGGGTCACTGCAAGTATCAACCATATGGCAGTGTAGCCCTCATACCTAAGTGTAGTTGTCAAACAAACACACACACACACACACACACACACACACACACACACACACACACTCACAAGCACTCCAGGTTTATGTAGTGGGGAAGAAGAGGCTTTCATTTAATTTTGGTTTGGTTTGGGTTTTTGTTTGTATTTTTATTTGTGTTTTTCTTCTTACAAAGAGGAGATAAATTTAAATGTGTAGGAAAGATGGTATGGTTAGGAAGGTGTTGGGGTATGGTAAAAATTATGATCCATTATATTACAAGAAAAAATTAAATAAAATATATGAAAAAAATTTAAAGTACAAAAGTGTCAGAAGAAAGAGATGATCTGGGTGAAAACTATGCTATGCTGAAAACTTGGCAATATCTCTGACCCAAAAGTTCTCTATAGAATACTTTAGGCCAGGCGGTGGTGGTGCACGCCTTTAATCCCAGCACTCGGGAGGCAGAGCCAGGCGGATCTCTGTGAGTTCGAGGCCAGCTTGGGCTACCAAGTGAGTTCCAGGAGAGGCGCAAAGCTACACAGAGAAACCCTGTCTCGAAAAACCAAAAAAAAAAAAAAAACAATACTTTAAAATAGCTAAAAAAATCTTTTAAGTTGGTTAACATCTTTAAAATTTAGAAAATGAAAATTAAAGCTACTTTGAGATTTCATCTTACTCCAGTGAGAATGGATATTATCAAGAAAACAATCAAGAACAAATGCTGGTGCGCATAAATGATGGTGAAGGTGTGGGAGAAGGGGAACCCTCACTCACTCTTAGTAAGATCATAAACTCTGGCAATCAGTGTGGAAAACTGGTCACATGGCCCAGATACACTTTCCTTGGCATGTATCCAAAGAACTTGATATCCTAACCCACAAGTTCTTCCTTAGTCATTCCATTACTTTTCTATTCAAAATACCTAAGAAATAAATCCACTTAAATTCCCTTCAACAAAAGAATGACTAATGAAAATGTGGTACACACATACATTAGAATTCTACTCAGCTGTGGAGAAAAATGAATTCATGAAAATTTTCAGATAAATGGGTGAAATTAAACGTTTTGTAATGAGTGAGGTAACCCAGCCACAGATATACAAATATTAATTGCTTGTCTTTCTTTGTGCTTCCTGTCTATGAATTTGTGGATGTGCATCCATAACTTGGAGTAACTGCACAACTAAGAATGGAAAATGGGACCAATTACGGAAAAAACTCTAGATACTGGAATAGCATGCAGGTGCTACAAAGAGAGAAATAGAATAAATCAAGGGGCTTTAACTGATATGGGTACAGAGAGAATACAGAGTGACAGAGGGGAAGGAGAGATAAATACTACCAAGGATGTTTGGAGAGACACAGGGAAGCTTATTATCACATATTTATCTAAAGCCATATATAATATGCATGTATTAACATGTATTTTAAAGACATTATGCAATTTATAATAATAATACTCCCTCCCAGTGCCATGAACTATATAGGAAAACCCCAGTACCATGCTTGAGAAACCTCCTCTCACAATGTTAGTCAGGGTACTTCAAGTGACCTCCAAAGAAAAAAACCGCCCTTCTGGAGCACAGGTGAGTGCCCTAGCTGGGCCCGGACCCCATCCCTGGGCACCAGCCACTCTGGGGAAGGCCTGCCCAACTTGACCCCAGGTTCTGGTCACCTGCCAGGTTCCCTTCTAGCCCCACTGGGAAGGATCCCCTTCTCCAAGACCCCTGGCAGACCCTGCAATACACACCCTGCCCCCACACCCATTCGCCCGAGCCCCAGCCTCTTCCTGAGACTTAGAGGCCGGCCCACAGCTCCCATCATGCCCTGGACTTCCCTTCTGGAGCACAGAGAGAGAGAGAGAGAGAGAGAGAGAGAGAGAGAGAGAGAGACAGAAAGACAGAGAGAGAGAGAGAGAGAGAGAGAGAGAGAGAGAGAGAGGAGTTCCCATCCTGCCCCGGACTTCCCTTCTGGACAAGAGCTCCCATCCTGCCCCGGACTTCCAATTTGGACAAGAGAACTCCCATCTGGACAAGAGAGAGAGACTTCCTGAATCTGTCAGCTCTGTCTGAAAAAAGTGTGTGGATAAGGCCAAGAACGAACCACAAGGAGATGGGCAGACGTCAAGGCAGAAACACATACAACAAAATGAATAGCAATACAGCATCACCAGGACCTAGCCCTCCTCCAACACCTAGACCTGAACATCAGAAATTGGAAGAAGCAGAAGAAAACAGCCTTATGAATGACATCATGAAGAAGCTAGAAGCTTGTGTAGAGGAAAAGACAAAAAAATGGGAAGAACGCTGTAAACAACTAGAGGAAAGGGCAAACAAATTAGAAGAAATCAATAAAGCCCTGGAAGAAAACAATAAAATATGGAAACGAAATGAAGAAAAATCAATGAAACAAATGAAGGAAACAGGCCAAGACCTGAAAAGGGAAATAGAAAAAATGAAGAAGACACAAACAGAGGGAATGCTGGAAATAGAAAATCTGAGTAAATGATTGGGAACTTCAGATGCAAGTATAATCAACAGAATGCAAGAGATGGAAGAGAGGATCTCTGGCATTCAAGATACAGTAGAAGAAATAGATTCATCATTCAAAGAAAACACTAAAGCCAGCACAGTCATGAACCAAAATGTCTAAGAAATTTGGGACACCATGAAAAGACCAAACCTATGAATAATAGGGGTAGAAGAAGGAGAAGAATACCAACTCAAGGGCACAGAAAATATATTCAACAAGATCATAGAAGAAAACTTTCCCAACTTAAAGAAGGAAATGTCTATGAAGATACAAGAAACCTATAGAACACCAAACAGACTAGACCCCCAAAAAAGTCCCCTCGCCACATAATAATTAAACAACTAAACATACAGAATAAAGAAAGAACATTAAGAGCAGCAAAGGAAAAAGGCCAAGTGACGTATAAAGGCAAACCCATCAGAACAACACCCGAATTCTCAATGGAGACTTTAAAAGCCCGAGGGACCTGGACAGATGTAATGCAGACACTAAGAGACCATGGATGCCAGCCTAGACTAATATACCCAGCAAAACTTTCAATTATCATAGATGGAGTGAACAAGACATTCCATGACAAAGCCAGATTTAAACAATACTTATCCACAAATCCAGCCCTACAGAAAGCACTAGAAGGAAAATTCCAACCTAAGGAAGTCAGATACACCCTCGAAAACACAGGCAATAGATAAAGCCACAGCAGTAAACCCCAACAAAGAGAAGTACACACATATCACCACCAAAAAATAACAGGAATGAACAATCACTGGTCAGTAATATCCTTCAATATCAATGGACTTAATTCACCTATAAAAAGACATAGGCTTACAGAATAGACACGAAAGCAGGACCCATCTTCCTCTGCATACAAGAAACACATCTCAAATTCAAAGATAGAGACTACCTAAAAATAAAAGGCTGGGAAAAGACTTTCCAATCAAATGGTCTTAAGAAACAAGTGGGTGTAGCCATCCTGATATCCAGCAAAATAGACTTCAAATTAAAATCAATCAAAAGAGATCAAGAAGGGCATTACATACTCATCACAGGAAAGATCCACCAAGATGAAGTCTCAATTCTGAACATTTATGCCCCAAACACAAGGGCACCCACATATGTAAAAGAAATATTACTAAAGCTTAAATCACATATAAAACCCCACACATTAATAGTGGGAGACCTCAACACCCCACTTTCACCACTGGACAGATCTCCCAAATCGAAACTTAACAGAGAAATAAAGGACTTAACTGATGTCATGACTCAAATGGACTTAATCGATATCTACAGAACATTCCATCCTAACAAAAAAGAATATACCTTCTTCTCAGCATCCCATGGAACCTTCTCTAAAATCAACCATATACTTGGTCACAAAACAAATCTAAACAGATACAAAACAATTGGAATAACCTCCTGTGTTCTATCAGACCACCATGGTCTAAAGTTGGATTTCAACAACAACAAAAACTACAGAAAACCTACAATCTCATAGAAACTGAATAATACCCAACTGAATCACCAATGGGTTAAGGAAGAAATAAAGAAAGAAATTAAAGACTTCCTAGAGATCAACGAAAATGAAGACACCACATATCCAAACCTATGGGACACTATGAAAGCAGTACTAAGAGGGAAATTCATAGCACTAAATGCCCACATAAATAAGTTGGAGAAATCTCACACTAGTGACTTAACAGCACACCTGAAAGCTCTAGAACAAGAAGAAGCAAAACTCCCAGGAAAAATAGTTGCCAGGAAATTATCAAAGTGAGAGCTGAAATCAATAAAATAGAAACAAAGAGAACAATACAAAAAATTAATGAAACAAAGAGTTGGTTCTTTGAGAAAATCAACAAGATAGACAAGCCCTTATCCAAACTAACCAAAAGACAGAGAGAGAGAGCATCCAAATCAACAAAATCAGAAATGAAAAGGGGGACATAACAACAGACTTTGAGGAAATCGAGAGAATCATCAGGTCATACTTCAAAAACCTCTATTCCACAAAACTGGAAAACCTAAAAGAGATGGATAACTCTCTGGATAGGTACCACATACCTAAGTTAAGTCAAGACCAGATAAACTATTTAAATAGTCCAATAACCCCTAACGAAATAGAAACAGTCATTAGAAGTCTCCCAACCAAAAGAAGCCCAGGACCAGATGGTTTCAGCGCAGAATTCTACCAGATCTTCAAAGAAGAGTTAATACCAATACTCTTTAAATTGTTCCACACAATAGAAACAGAAGGAACATTACCAAACTCCTTCTATGAGGCTACAATTACCCTGATTCCTAAACCAAACAAGGATACAACAAAGAAAGAGAACTACAGACCAATCTCCCTCATGAACATTGATGCAAAAATACTCAATAAAATACTGGCAAACAGACTCCAAGAACACATCAAAACAATTATCCACCATGATCAAGTAGGCTTCATTCCAGGGATGCAAGGGTGGTTCAACATACGAAAGTTCATCAATGTAATACACCATATAAACAAACTCAAAGAAAAAAACCACATGATCATCTCACTAGACGCAGAAAAGGCATTTGACAAAATCCAACACCCCTTCATGATAAAGGTCTTGGAGCGATCAGGAATACAGGGAACATACCTAAACATAATAAAGCAATTTTCAGCAAGCCAACAGCCAACATCAAATTAAATGGAGAGAAACTCAAAGCAATTCCACTAAAATCAGGAATGAGGCAAGGCTGTCTGCTCTCCCCATACTTATTCAATATAGTACTTGAAGTTCTAGCCAGAGCAATAAGACAACATAAGGAGATTAAGGGGATACAAATTGGAAAGGAAGAAGTCAAGCTTTCCCTATTTGCAGATGACATGATAGTATACCTGAGCAACCCCAAAGATTCCACCAAGGAACTGATATAGCTTATAAAAACCTTCAGCAACATAGCAGGATACAAGATCAACTCACAAAAATCAGTAGCCCTCCTATATACAATGGACAAAGAAGCAGAGAAGGAAATCAGAGATACATCACCCTTTACAATAGATACAAATGTTTTAAAATACCTTGGGGTAACACTAACCAAGCAAGTGAAGGACCTATATGACAAGAACTTTAAGTCCCTGAAAAAAGAAATTGAAGACGATGTCAGAAAATGGAAAGATCTCCCATGCTCATGGATAGGCAGGACTAACATAGTAAAAATGGCAATCGTACCAAAAGCAATCTACAGATTCAATGCAAACCCCACCAAAATACCAACACAATTCTTCACAGACCTGGAAAGAATAACACTCAACTTCATATGGAGAAACAAAAAACCCAGGATAGCCAAAAGAATCCTGTACAATAAAACAACTTCTGGAGGCATCACAATCCCTGACTTCAAGCTCTACTATAGAGCTACAGTAATAAAAACAGCTTGGTACTGGCATAAAAACTGACATGTGGACCAATGGAATCAAATTGAAGACCCTGACATGAATCCTCACACCTATGAACATACAATTTTTGACAAAGAAGCCAAAAATGCACAATGGAAAAAGAAAGCATCTTCAACAAATGGTGCTGGCAAAACTGGATATCAACATGTAGAAGGCTGCAAATAGATCCATATCTATCACTGTGCACAAAACTTAAGTCCAAGTGGATCAAGGACCTCAACATAAATCCAGCTACTCTGAACCTACTAGAAGAGAAAGTTGGAAGCAGTCTTGAACGCATTGTCATAGGAGACCACTTCCTAAATAGAATACCAGTAGCACAGACACTGAGAGAAACAATCAATCAATGGGACCTCTTGAAACTGAGAAGCTTTTGTAGAGCAAAGGATACAGTCAACAAGGCAAAGCGACAGCCTACAGAATGGGAAAAGATCTTCACCAACCCCACATCTGACAGAGGACTGATATCCAGAATATATAAGGAACTCAAGAAATTAGACATCAAAATGCCCAACAGTCCAGTTAAGAAATGGGCTATAGAGCTAAACAGAGAATTCTCAACAGAGGAAACTCAAATGGCTGAAAGACATTTAAGGAATTGCTCAACATCCCTAATCATCAGGGAAATGCAAATCAAAACAACTCTGAGATACCACCTTACGCCTGTCAGAATGGCTAAGATCAAAAACACTGAAGACACCTTCTGCTGGAGAGGATGTGGAGTTAGGGGAACTCTCCTCCACTGCTGGTGGGAATGCAAGCTTGTACAACCACTTTGGAAATCAATATGGCACTTTCTTAGAAAATTGGGAATCCATCTCCCCCAAGATCCAGCTATACCACTCTTGTGCATATACCCAAGGAATGCTCAACCACACCACAAGAGCACTTGTTCAGCTATGTTCATATCAGCATTGTTTGTAATAGCCAGGACATGGAAACAACCTAGATGCCCTTCAACGGAAGAATGGATAAACAAAATGTGGTACATATACACAATGGAATACTACTCAGCAGAGAAAAACAATGACATCATGATGTTTGCAGACAAATGGATGGATCTAGAAAAAAATCATCCTGAGTGAGGTAACCCAGACTCAGAAAGACAAACATGGTATGTACTCACTCATAGGAGGATACTAGATGTGGAACAAGGATGACTGGACTGCTACTCACATCACCAGGGAGGCTACCTGGAAAACAGGACCCCAAGAAAGACACGGTTATTGCCCAATGACAGAGAAATGGAATGAGATCTACATGAACAGCCTGGACATGAGTGGGGGTAGTGAAGGGCGAGGGTCGAGGGAAAGAGAGCTTGGGGGAGTGGGTGATCCCAGCTGGATCAACAACAGAGATGGAGAACAAGGAATAGGAGACCATGGTAAATGAAGACCACATGAGAATAGGAAGAAGCAAAGTGCTAGAGAGGCCCACAGAAATCCACAAAGATACCCACACAACAGACTGCTGGCAATGGTCGAGATACAGCCCGAACTGACCTACTCTGGTGATGGGGTGGCCAAAGACCCTAACTGTCGTGCTAGAAACCCCATCCAACTACTGAGGGATCTGGATGCAGAGATCCATGGCTAGGCCCCGGGTGGATCTCTGGGAGTCCAATTAGCGAGAATGAGGAGGGTTTATATGAGTGAGAATTGTTGAGGACAAGGTTGGATAAAGCACAGGGACAAATAGCCAAACGAATGGAAACACATGAACTATGAACCAATGGCTGAGGGGTCACCAACTGAATCAGGCCCTCTGAATGGGTGAGACAGTTGATTGGCTTGATCTGTCTGGGAGGCATCCAGGCAGTGGGACCGGGTCCTGTGCTCATTGCATGAGTTGGCTGTTTGAAACCTGGGGCCTATGCAGGATCACTTGGTTCGGCCTGGGAGGAGGGGACTGGACCCACCTGGACTGAGTGTACCAGGTTGATCTCAGTCCACGGGGAAGGCTTTGCCCTGAAGGAGGTGGGAATGGGGGGTGGGCTGGGGGGAAGGTGAGGGGGGCGGGAGGGGGGGAACAAGGGAATCCGTGGCTGATATGTAGAACTGAATTGTATTGCAAAATAAAAAAACATATAATTAAATATATAAGCATTAAAAAAACAGGTATTATTGCTCTTGATTGACTCACAGATCTTCAATGTACAACTTTGTTGCAGAAGCCACAATATACTTCAGACACAGAATTTGGAGGAATTGAACTGAAATTGACCTGGAACCCCTTCCGTGAGGAGTGGCTTTCATAAAGAGAAAAGCTGCCAAGCGAGAAGAGCAATAACTAGGCTTCTCCAGGTGTGACATTTGTGAACCACAATTACTTGACTGGCAAGATACCCATGATGATGCAATTGTGGAACTTTCATCTTGGAGGTTTCAAGGGTTGTCTAATTGAACTTAAGGCACACTCAACAAGTGGGAAACCATGTCTGGTACTGTACACATAGACAACCTCTTGGGCCTGGAAAGGGCATGGAGCTAAGAGGTGAACTTGCTACTGTAAGTTTCAGAATCCAGTAAAATTTCTAGTTGTTTTCTTAACACCTATCTTTTACACAGAGATAAATATTGTTCTCACCCTCATCAAAGAAGCTTCTTTTTTGCAACATATGGAGACTATCACAAAGTCCCACAACTGGTCAAAAATGCAGAGAATAATTGACTGTAAGGTGCCCAACCACAACTGATACATCTACAATGAGTCCATTCAACATAAGACTTGGGAAAAACACAGAAGAGGGGACGGAAATGCCCCAGAGGCTAAGGATCCCGGTTGATAGTATATATACCCTAGACATGACAGGAAAATACAACTATGAACTCTCAATAGTATATTTAGTGAAAAGTACCATCATAATCACACCAGTTGGTAATAGAAATAAGAACAGGGCGATTTTTCATTGTCTTTCCTCTAGATGTAGGAATACAGCAGGTCAAAGGCTGCTGAAAGAGAGAGAATCAGCTGCATCAGTAGGGAAATCCCATATTGGTTTTCTAAGCACAAATGCTCAGCTCAGCATACATTCACATACAAACAGAACTAACTGGACTCAGTAGGTTATATGCACAGGTGGTCATAGACATGTACATATACATAAACTGAAAATTAAAGAAGACATCATAAATATGGAAAGGGAGTGAGGCATTAGAAGGGGAGAGTGAAGGTGGGAACCATATAGCCCAGCTAAGGAATTGAGTTTCTCAAAAAACAACCATTACTTTAAAAAAAAAAAGAATTAATGTGGTAGCATTTTGAATGATCTCTGTAACTTTTATGCCCATTTGAAATGATTCTAAAAGCTGAAATGTATTAGAAAACATTTTAAATTAAGCTCATTTCAATGTCCTAGTACTTGTTATTGAGTTTCTTGTTTGGGATCATGAACTCAGGCTCACAAATCCTGCAGAATGACCTCTGAATGGGTTCATAATTGCTTAACACAACAACCTTTGACTGGTTGTTACAATATCTATTTCTTCCTGTCAGTAGCTAGTTTTACAATGAACTGTGGGGTGTTAATGATTTCTATGCCTGCAATAAAAATATTACCTTTCAAACATTTGCTAGAAGCTGAAAAGGTGGCTAAAGCTGTAATCCTAACAGCACCCATAAAGAGCTCTTTGCCATGTCAGAGTACCTTTGGTTTGAAGGGATACCTTTCCCTGCTGTAGGGTTTGAAAAAGAAATAATTGAAGAAACTCATGATAACTTTGTGATCAGAGATGAAGACACAGTCATACTGACCTAACCCAAATCAGATCAGTGAGAGTGATCTTGAAGTGTATGAAGAAGAATAGGGCTTTGATCCTCAATTATTTGGGTACTGAGTGGAGTGCCCTATATATCTGATGTTTAAAATGTTTTGTGAGAGTGGATTGCTGACTGTGAGTGCATTTTCAATCACAGAAAGACTTTTAGCCTGTTCTGTGTGGGCAGAGGATCATTTAAGCCATGTGAGAAATGTCAGTGGATCCTAAGGCAAACTCTGGCATTGTTCTGTTTATTTAATGCTGGGGCTCACACCCACAATATCATGCATGTTATCTAGTTACTTCCCTGGCATTTAGTATATTCTGTGGTCTTCACTTGGCTCCATCTTATCCTTCTATATTCAACCAATCTGTGTTCCAAGTCTCATCACCATTTTGAACCTAATTGTGAAGTCTTCCTGTTTTCACGCACCACTGCATAACAGGGCACAGCCACAGCTTGCCCCATAACACACCATCCTGGCAACATTTGGAGTATCCCTCTAGAAGAAAATGCCAAAATTAAACTCTCTCTTGCTTACTTAAGTTGCCTTTGCTCATGATGTTTTGTCACAGCAACAAAAAAAGTAGCAAATGTACTTGTCTTCCTACCACACAACTTATTTGTGAATTCTCTTAGTCTTTTTTTTTCCCCACAGCTGAGTAAAATTCTAATGTATGTGTGTACCACATTTTCATTAGTCATTCTTTTGTTGAAGGGAATTTAAGTGGTTTTATTTCTTAGGTATTTTGAATAGAAAAGTAATGGAATGACTAAGCAAGAACTTGTGGGTTAGGATATCAAGTTCTTTGGATACACGCCAAGGAAAGTGTATCTGGGCCATGTGATCAGTTTTCCACACTGATTGCCAGAGTTTACGATCTTACTAAGAGTGAATGTGGGTTCCCCTTCCCCCACACCTTCACCATCATTTATGCGCACCAGCATTTGTTCTTGATTGTTTTCTTGATAATATCCATTCTCACTGGAGTAAGATGAAATCTCAAAGTAGCTTTAATTTTCATTTTCTAAATTTTAAAGATGTTAACCAACTTAAAAGACATTTTTTTTTTAGCTATTTTAAAGTATTCTATAGAGAACTTTTGGGTCAGAGATATTGCCAAGTTTTCAGCATAGCATAGTTTTCACCCAGATCATCTCTTTCTTCTGACACTTTTGTACTTTAAATTTTTTTCCATATATTTTATTTAATTTCTTCTTGTAAAATAATGGATCATAATTTTTACCATACCCCAACACCTTCCTAACCATACCATCTTTCCTACACATTTAAATTTATCCCCTCTTTGTAAGAAGAAAAACACAAATAAAAATACAAACAAAAACCCAAACCAAACCAAAATTAAATGAAAGCCTCTTCTTCCCCACCTACATAAACCTGGAGTGTTTGTGAGTGTGTGTGTGTGTGTGTGTGTGTGTGTGTGTGTGTGTGTGTGTGTGTGTGTTTTGACAACTACACTTAGGTATGAGGGCTACAATTGCCATATGGTTGATACTTGCAGTGACCCTGCATTGGAGAAACCTGACTTTCCCTTTCCTAGAAGGTAACAATTGCACATAGCTTCCTGGTTAGGAGTGAGACCTTGTGTCCACCTCCCTTTCACTGTGCTGGAATTTTGTCTGGTTTCTATGAGTTTATACATGTACAAACTCTCTTGTGTCTGGAATTCTCTGTTTCTTGAAGTTATCCAACATTTCTGGCTTCTACTATTGATCCATCTTCTGTTCTTCCTAGACTTCAGAACCATGGGTAGATGGGATTTATGAAAACATTCTGATTTTGAATGAGTCCTCCAAGTTTCTCACTGAACACACATTGTCCAGTTTTGAGGGTCTGTGTTAACCTACTGCAAAAAAAAATAGAATTTCTTAGGACAGTTGAGCAATTCACTGATCTATGGTCATAGCAATATATCATCAGGATTCATTTTACTGCTATGTTCACTTCAAAGAATAATAGTAATAGCTTTTGCCATAAGTCTAAGACCTATGTTGAATCAGGTTCTTGGCCTCATTATCAGTGTTAGTTATGGGTTTGATCTGACGGAGTTGTATTTAAATCTAATTAAAAAGTTGTTGATCACTCCCATGTTTATGACATTATTGCATCAATATATCTTGAAGATAGCTCACTGTTGTAGGTCACAGGATTTGTAGATGTGTGAGACTGATGATTGGTTTTCTTCTCCTGCAGTGTGCACAGTACCTTACAGCATTATTAGTGATAATCAGAAAAGATGAAGTGTCCTGTTGTATACCAGCTCCTTTTCTCCACATTCAATGACATAAGTTAAGATCTGTCTTCAGGAATAAGGCCTTATTATCAGGTTGTATAAGGTAACCAATAACACTGACAATAGCCTATAATGTTGTAGGGTGTCTATGGGACCCCTTTGACCAAGTACTCACAAGATGTAACCAATTCCTGGCACTTGAGATTTTACTTGGGAGCATATGGTTTATAGTCAGAGCATTATCTCCCCTATATGTTATAGTGAAATTTAAATTATCTTATTTACTTTAAGAAGTTTCTACAGTAGTAAGGTTCCATATGTTTTTTCAAAATATCTTTATTATTAATTATAGAAAACACAAGGCATATATATATGATTATATAATATATAAAGATTATATATCTATGTAAGATTTTATATAATTTTAATTTCTTATGGATAGAAATTTTATCTGGTCCAAATTTTGATATTGTACAAGATTTCAATTTGGGGAAATAATGGAAATTATTTCTACAGAATAATTCCAGTAACAATAGAATATCATATTTTTTGTATCAGGCTTTCTTTAGGGCCACTATTCAGCTCCCAAATCGTGACACAGAGACTAATTAATTATGAATGCTTGGAAGGCCAAGCATTATCTCACTAGATCTTGTAATTTAAATTAACCTGTTTTTCTTCATCTACATTCTGTCTCAGGATTTTTACCTTTCCTTCATTCTGTATGTCCTACTTGACCTGTTTGTCTGTCTGACTGGTCCTGGGTACCAGCCTCTCTTTCTTCCTCATTCTCTCCACTCCACTTTTCTTTCTATATTCACTTATTTGTGAATTCTCTTTTTTTTCCACTGGCTTCCCATACATTATCCTGACTGTCCCCCATTTTGTTAATACACATTTTTCCAAATATTGTAAATCCTATTTTCTTTGTTTTCTCAAAAGTATTTTCTTTCTTTCTTTTTTTTTTTTTTTGAAGCTGAGGAACAACCCTAGGGCCTTGCGCTTGCTAGGCAAGTGCTCTACCACTGAGCTAAATCCCCAACCCCTCAAAAGTATTTTCATAGGCATGGATTCTTAACACTTTGCATATAGTTTCACTTTTATTGAGATATAATAATTATATATAATAACCAGTTTCATTATGACATTTTCATACATGTGTACAGGTATTTTTGATCAAATTATTGGCCCATTAACCTACCTTGTCCTGTTCACACTCCTACTTATTGTTTTCCTCTTCCTAACGAGCTCTGCTTTCTACTTCCATGTCCCTTTTCTCCATGTGTGTGTTTGAGACCCAGTGAGGTCCATTGGGGTCACTTACTGGAGCACAGGGAAGGAGTCATTTACAGGAACATGAGTACCTCACCAGTAGCTCCTATACTGAAAAATAATCTCTCCCTCCACCAACAACCACTAATTGCCTGTAGACCCTTGAAGGAGGGGGTCTCATGGGCCTTGCCCCCAACTACTCTTAACTGCTTATAAAGCCCCAGGAAAGGCATGGTTATATTTATTATAGAGTCCAGTCTTGTGCAGGTCTTGTGCAGTAATCACAGCTACTATGAGGTAAAGAGTGCTATGGCCATGTTATGCTTAGAATACCATATTCCACATAATTGTATCCCATCTTTAAACTTTTAAATCATTTCCATATCTTCTTCCTTCATGTTTCTTAAAGCTAGTAGGTCTAGATTATCTCATTGGGTGAGTACTGAAAAAGACACTTATTCCAACATTTTGGCCAATTTTGAGTCTCCAAAATTACCAATGTTCACTGCAAGAAGAGACTTCTTTTACCAAGCTGACAGTAGTGATTTATAAGGATAAACATAGCTATTTAGAAGAGAATTTGATGTGCACATCAAATCCATTCAGCAGATCAACTGTGATAGCTTCAACACTAGGAACTGTTCCCCCCACAGCATGTATCAACCATGTTGATTGCACCTTATTTGAACTCTTCTCAATCAGAAAACTGTTGGTTACACTGATATCAAAGTTTCCATTATTGCACTAGTGGGTATATCTTCTAAAGCTCGTTGAAGTATAGATCACAGTGTCCACAGCTGAGTAAGACTGTTGATGACATCTCCCACTATCAGACTGTACAACCCTTTCTGTTACTATGAGAGATATCATGCAGGAAGACATATTTCAGCCAATTCCCAGCTTGTTTTCTTTATGTACTGTGATATGAATATGATGATGTGTTTAGAAATAGAATCTTACCAACTAGTTTTAGGGGACACTGACAAGAGTGACAATTGCCTATATTATTTGGATCCGCAGGCGTTTCTAGGGAACACACAACACCTTTGGAGGTATCCCAATACTAGCAATAAAGTTTTCATATAGTAACCTATGACTTCTTGGAACAGTATTGAACCTTGACTTACATTTTTAAATATTTTTAATGAGTTTACAACATATGAGTTTCCATAAAGTATTGTCATGTATTCTTGATTTTGGTTAATTTTATCCTTCATCCTCTCACCCCATCTTCATATTAATCCACTCAATCTCATATTCCCTCCCTTCACATGCCAGAGGTTGTCTGGAATTTGTCTTTCTTTATAGTCTCTTTTTTCATGTTCCCCTGCTGATGGCTCCTTTCCAATTTCCTGTACTTAATATGCACTTCAAGTTAAACATAGAATTTTCTAGGATCCTTATATGACAACTTCCAATGGTTGTCTATCTGTGCTGGGGTTACTCATTAGGTATATTTTCCAGTTCCATCTATTTTACTGAGAATTACATAGTTTCATCTTTGTAACTGAATGAAATTTAATTGTGTATACACATTACAATTTCATTATCTACTTTTCAGTTGATGGCATGTAGTATGAACCTGATTCCTAGTTATTGTGAGTAGAGCTGCAATGAACACAGATGTTCAAACACCTGTACAGTTGTACATACATAAGTATATAATGAACTATACCTAAATAGTTTGAGTATGTACCTAAGAATCGATCGCTTGTTCATATGGAAGTTCTCTTCTCAGCCTTTTTAAGTAAACTCCACAGTGATTTCAGTAAGGATTGTGTCAGTTTGCACTCCCAACAGCATTTCTCTCTCCTCACATTTTCTTCTTAAAACTTTAAAAACTAAGCTTTATTATAAAGAAACTTGTAAATAAGTAAAAAAACAACTGAATTGTATTGCAAAATAAATTAATAAAAAAAAAGAAAAAGAAAAACAGAATGAAAGTCAGAAAGAAAAAAAAAACAAGATACACCCAAATTAATGAGATTCAAATTTTTATATAACTTAATAATTATAAATTGTATATAAAATACAGTTAGATTTGATACTCAAAAGAGAAGCAGGCTAAGAGTCACATAAGTGTTCCACTTTCAAACAATTTTTTTTTGGTTTTTCGAGACAGGGTTTCTCTGTGTGGCTTTGCGCCTTTCCTGGAACTTGCTTTGGAGACCAGGCTGGCCTCGAACTCACAGAGATCCGCCTGGCTCTGCCTCCCGAGTACTGGGATTAAAGGCGTGCACCACCGCCCAGCAAAGTCTTTTTTGGTCTTTTTTGTTATTTTTTTTTTCATAGCTGAGGACCGAACCCAGGGCCTTGTGCTTGCTAGGCAAGCACTCTACCACTGAGCTAAATCCCCAACCCTCAGTCACTTATATTGCACTCATTTTTCCATCACCAAAACCTAAAATCCATGACAAATTTATAACTAGAACACAGTAGCCTTATATTCTCTTTCAACACTCTTATCTGTTATCTGCATCTACTCCTTTCTCATCCCCTTATATTTAGATTTTCTTCTCTTTGCCCCACACTTCAAATATTTTTTATCATTTGAAGTATTTCTTTCTTTTCTTTTTTGTTTTCTTTCTTTCTTTCAGATAGGGTTTCTCTGTATAACTGTTCTAGCATCATTTGTTTTCTTGACAATAGCCATTCTGACTGGTGTAAGATGGACTCTCCAAATAGTTTTATTTGTATTTTCCCGACAGCTAATGATGTTGAATATTTAAAATGTTAAAAATGCACGTAAGGCATGATTTTTCTTTTTTGTTAACACTGTTGAGTTCCATGGCCGGATTTTGCCCCAAGAATTTTTCCCATAATGTTGACTGTTTGTTTGTTTTTTTTGTTGAATTTTGTTTTCTTCATAGACACTAGATACACATTGTCTGGGAGTATGTAACTGACAAAGATTTTCTTCCATTTTGTATTCACATGATTAATGATTTTCTTTCTTGATAGAAGCCTTTTAATTTCATGAGGTCCCATTTGTTTATCTGACTTATTTTCTGAGTGAGATGAGTATTGTTTAAAAAGTCCTAAGCTGTGATTCCACTTCAAAGTGGACATCCTATCATTTTCTCTACCAGTTTCAGAGTTTTGGATCTTCTGTTGAGGTTCTTGATCCATTTTGAATTGGTGTGAATGCCCCTGTGTGTGTGTGTGTGTGTGTGTGTGTGTGTGTGTGTGTGTGTGTGAGAAGAGGGATTAAAATATAAATTAATTCTTCTAAAAATAGTAATCCAGTTTTCAAAGCACCATTTACTAAAGATCTTGTCTTTATTTCAATGAATATTTTTTGACATTTTGTCAAAAATCAGTCTCCTGCAGTTATGTGAACTTATGTCTTGTTTGTCTATTCCATTAATCTACATGTCTATTTTGTATCAGTGCAATGCTGTTTTTATTACTATATCCCTATCGTATAACTTGAAACAGGGTACTTTTTTTGAGGATTGGTGTGATTATCTGGGGGAGGTTGTCCTTTCATATGAATTTGTAATTGAATTTATTCTTTGCAAATTTCATACCTTGTATAAATTACATTCTGATTATTGAAAAGTTTCACCCTTTGTAATCACCCTCTCATCTCTACTAATCCCCATTCCCTACAGCTTTCTTTGAAAACATTATGTCTCTTTATTTTTGACCTATTTAGTTTAATCATGATTAGGATCATCTGTGGGACTGTGGGTTTTGTACTACCATTTGAAACCTAGTTGGTACAACAGTGGGACACAACTGAAGATATTGACTTCTTATCACCCAGAATCCTTCAGTATCCAGCACTTCAGCAGAGAATAGTCGTGTCCCATGAATGGCTTCCCCACACACCCATCATGCATCATTGATGGGCCAGTCTTGTGCAAGTCCATTGCAAGCAGCCTCAGTTGCTTTGAGGTCATTCTACCCTTGCTCTGTCATGCTCACAAGTCAGCATTTTTCAGCTCTTTTATTTCTCTTTCTACCATCTACATTATTTCCACTCCCTCTTCTACACTGGTCCCTGAGCCTCAGAGGTAATTGCATAATATTCCATTTAGGAGTGAGCATCCAATCATTCTGTATGAATTTTTAAATTTTTCTCATTTTTGTGTATATTTATACTAAATTCATGATTGGAATTTGTTGAACCTGGACATTGCAATTGGTAGGATGGCCATTTACATACCATGAATTCTTCTAGTCTGTGAGCATGGGAACATTTGACACATCTTAATGTCTGCATCAGTTTCTGTTTTTAGTGTGATGAAGTTTTCCATAAAGAGGACTTTGAATACTTGTTACATTCATTACTTTTCGATTGCTGTGATGAAACATCATTAACTAGGCAACTTGTAGAAGGAATGGTTTGTTTGGAACTTACAGTTCTAGAGAGATAAGAGTCCATCATCACTATGACATGAAGCATGGCACCAGAGAGAAAGGCATGGCAGTGCAGTAGCACCTGAGATCTCACACCCCAATTCACAAAAACGGAAGCATAGAACACTTGTAATGGCACCACTCTTTTGAAAATTTAAATCCTACCCAGTGACCTATTTCCTCCAGCAAGTTCATAACTCCTAATCCTCCCAAAACATCAAGCAAGAGGGAAACAAGTATTCAAATGCCTGAAAATTATAGGAGCTCTCCTTTTCAAGGGAGCACACTTGATTAGATTTATTCTGGTGTATTTTTTTGAGGTAATAGTGAACAGACTTATTTCTATGACTTAGTCTCAATTTATTTGCCATTGGTTTATAGCAAAGCTGTTGACGTTTGTATGATAATTTTGTACCCAAACACTTTCATTAAAGCCTTTATGTGATCTAAGTGTTTCCTGGTAAACTCTTTCAGCTCTCTCATTGATAGAATTGTATCATCTGAAAATAAAGGTACTTTGACTTCTTCTTTTCTTATTTGTATCCCTTTTGTTTGTTCCTTTTGTCTTTTTCTTCTAACATAGCCTTTGGTACTACATTGAAAAAGAGTGGAGGTAGTATATATCCTTGTATTCTTCCAATTTTTACTGAAAATGTGTTGGATTTCCCCAACTTAGTGGAATATTAGCTATATTTTCTAACATGAGGTAAATATTATGTTGAAATATATTTCTTCTATTCCAAATTCTTCAAGACTTTAGTCCTGAAGATGATGTACTTTATAAAAAAACCTTTTCTGTGTTACACAGATTCCAGTGTGTTTCCTGTCCTTGAGTCCATTTATGCGATTTAATTTATATTTATTGATATCTGTATATTAAACCAGACCTGAACTGCCTCTGTGGAATAAAGTCAACTTGATTATGGTAAATGGTTGTTTAAATATACATACATACATACATATATACATACATACATACACACATATATATGCACACACACATACACAAACATACACACACATAAAAAACACTATAAGAAACTTGAAGTAATTTTTATTCTGTGACAGTTTTAGCAAAATAAATTTTTTAAATTATATTTATAGAGACTTTGTAACTTCATTCAAATAATCTAACATGTACTAAGACTTTTATAAACTTACATTCTGCTCAGCATTTTATATCTGTATTTCACTTTTTCTTTTTGTATTTTTAGCAGGTGTATAAAATATTGGGTTACATTAGGAAATCTTAATACAAATGTGTACATCAAGCAATTTATTCAGTATTTCCCCTCTACTGTAAAGTCCTTTCCATTTGCTCCTGTTAGTACTTTCTGCTCCCACGTGGTCCACTCTGCTTGTGTGTTGTAGAGACACACATATTTAATTCTGGATGTGCAGATGGGAAAAGAGTGCATTATTTCTTTCCTTTTATGGTTAAAGGAAAGGCTTTTCTAATTGACATAGTGGAGAATACAGCCAGGAGCACCTGGAAGAGTCCAGAGCAGGGAGAGAAAATAGTAGACTGAACATGGCCAACACAAGGGGCCACGCCATGAGATGGGGAGCAAGAAAAAAGGACCAATAGAGAAGAGTCGAGAGAGAAAGAGAGAGAGAGAGAGAGAGAGAGACAGAGAGACAGAGAGACAGAGACAGAGAGAGACAGAGAGAGAGAAGAGAGTCAAGAAGGAGCATGTCAGAATGTCAGGGTTATATAGGAATCAGAAGAAAAGGAAGGGAAACCCATAATATGGAGAAGTTTAGGGCAGAGTTTGGAATGAGGGGAGCTGATAGGAGCCAGGATTCCAAATACCTGAGTAGACTCTATCACAAATACTTGCCCAGATTGCTTAGAGGCCAGCATGCACTTTGTTATGCTAATAGGCACCATAGTTAGACATTTGTCCTGAGTTTTTTGGGGGGCCTGACATACCAGCCCTTTTGTTGATGATAATGTAATAATCTACTTTGTAACTTCTTCTTGGCTGAAATTAAGACATTGTCAGGACCTGGGCAGGTTGGAGTGCTGACCAAAGTTTGGGAAGAAGGAGATGAACATGTTGGTGATATTTTATTTGTACGTTAGTAAATAAATCTCACCTGGAGATCAGAGGTAAAAGGCCAGACATAATAAGTAAATAAAGAAGTCAGGCATTGGTAACACAGGCCCTTAATCCAATTACTTAGCATGTAGGATCTCTGTGTGTTCAAGGCCAAACTAGGGAACAGAGCCAAGCTTGGTGACACATGCCTTTAATCCCAGTACCAACCATAGAAGTCTGGAGGTCTGTACAGACAGATCAGAAAGTAACAGATCTATGTAGATAAAGGAAGTGATGTAGCTGGGCTAAGAGAGCCAATGAGAGAACAGAACAGAAAAGGCATATAAACGTGAGTATACAGGAAGAAGCTCTCTTTGGAAGCTACTCAATTGGTGAGGTGAGGTTAGCTCGTGGTTTGTCCTATTCCTCTGATCTTTCTCTAAAGCTTTCACCCCTATATTTGGCTCCATGTTTTTATTTATTAATACAATGTAGAAATTCATCTACAGATCAATGCAGGCTTCCTAGATTCTGTGTGAGCATCTGGGGCTAGCAAAGTGCAGGCAGCTTTGGAGCAGTCTGAAAATTCTGGTTCAAGCCAGAGGCTCAGCCCAGATGGAAATTTCATCAGAAACATCTAGTTTACATTGGTTTTCAGTAAGTCAAGGACTAGCTGGTTTAGTGGACTAGTCTTTAAGTGATTAGAAATCTGATTCGACAGCTATACACTAGAGAAATGAGGTAAAGTTAAGGAGCTTATTGGAAAAATCTTTTCTTTGGTGTACCATTGAAAGTTCCAGACCTGTGTTCCTGGTAGTTTGGATGTGGAAATAGTCTGAGGACTACAGGTAGCAGAGAGAGAGAGAGAGAGAGAGAGAGAGAGAGAGAGAGAGAGAGAGAGAGAGAGAGAGAGAGAGGACACTTAAGTATAGACAGTAGGTAAGTGGGGAAGCTTAAGCTGTTGATTGAGAGGAGTCCACACCTGGAGTCTGTTTGACCTGTGACAGGTGGATCCAAGTCATGACTCATTGAAGCTTACATGAATTTTTTTAAGGTTTGCAAAAAGATAAATATTTTGATGTATTAGCATTGCCACTGCTTATAATCAGTACTGAAATTCTCACTGTAGAGAAAGCAGTTAACAGGTGTCTGTAAAACAGTTAGAGTAGACTCATGCCTTAGAGTCATACCAAAAGCTGTGGTTTTGCATTAAAGTATGAACACTTTTCCTCTGTGCACATGGATAGATATATAAAGATTAGAATGAGATGATTTCAGCACAATGAGAAGCACTTTTAAGTCTATACCTAGAAAAAAACCAAAGGAATTTTAAATTTTGAGCTTGTGACTATTGATGGTAGCAGTCAGTACTTTACCAGGGAGAGATTAACAGTTTATCAGAACTCCATTGATTTATGTTAAAACTCTTAATATTTAAAATCTTAGTAAAACAATAGCACAGAAAGAAAGAAAAATACGGAACATTTCTCATTTTTCACAATCCTTCACATACCTTAAATCACTTTCTTAGACCCTCATAACTTAAGCATTCACATCCTCAGACCTTTACAACTTGCATTTAAACACTTGAAATTACTTCCTTAGACCCTCTGTCTTAGTTATGGTTTCTATTGCTGTGCAGAGACACCATGGCCATATCAACACTTCTAAAGGAAAGCATTTACAGTTTCAGATGTTTAGTCCATTATCATCGGGGTGGGAAGCATGGAGGTGTGTAAGCAGACATGGTGCTGAAGAAAAAGCTGAGAATTCATCATCTTGATCTGCAGAGAACATGTCTCCCATGCTGGGTGTTGCTTGAGCATACACAAATAATATTTTTACCCAGCTCCAAATCAGCCAACAGTGGAAGTCATATCATGTTCTAAATATCTGTGTCCAAAATCCTTGAGGGAGAAATGTTATGATAGAAAGAAATGTGCAAGTTTAATATTAAAATGTTAAACTTAATCCAATAAGGAAAACAAAAAATCAAAATGTAAACAAAAATGGCAGTTGAGTATAATATCACTGTGAAAACCATAAAAATGACAAGGCTCTACAAACAAGCCTTCGTAGTTAACTCATTCTTGGTGTCCTTTGGCCCAAATACGTTAAATCAATACACTTCATATTTTGTATATTAATTTAATAAAGATAAAAAACTCCTATATCAACACATGAACATCTTTATGGTCAGATGTAATGTACATTCCATTAGTAAACTTCACGTGTTAAATTTTCATGTGCAAACTTGCATTCATACACATATTTATACATAATTAAAAACTAAATTTTTGTTTGTTTTTCAAGACAGGATTTCTCTGAGTAGCCCTGGCTGTTTTGGAAGTTGCTCTGTAGACCAGGTTGTCCTCAATCTCAGAGATCCTCCTGCCTCTCAAGTTCTGTAATTAAAGGCATGTGCCACCATCACCCACCTAGAATAAAATATTTTAAGAAAATATATATTTTAGAGGGACACACTGAAGATCTTGTACCCCTGTGCTTGTGTTCTTCTTGTTTCATGTGAGGATATACTTATGGAACTTACACTCCAATGTAGCACCCCAAATCACTCAAGAGTAAAGTCTAAAATCAAGAGGGGAAATGTAACCAACCCAGAATGAAAAGTCATATTATAACTCTAGAGTCTATGAAAGAAATAGTTTTTTTTTTACAGGATATATTAAGAATTTTATATGGGAGCTGTAGAAATGGTTCATTGGTTAAAAATGAGTCCTGCTCTTGCAGAGGACCAAAGTTCCACTCCTATCACCCATTTCTGGTGGCTCATAAATGCCTAACTGCAACTCTAAGTGATCAGCAAACTCTTCTTTGCTCCCTGGGAACTACACACACACACACACACACACACACACACACACACACACACACACACACACACACACACTCGCACAAAATTAAATATGAAATGTTTTTGACAAATATGTAATGATCTCTCATGGAAAGAAGTGAGAGCGATCCTACAGACTTTAAATGTTTTATTTACACTGAATTACTTTTATTTGTATATTTGAGTGTGAGTATAAAGCATGGTGCATGAGTAGAAGTCAGAAGACAGTTTGCAGGATCAGTTCTCTCCTTCCACATAGGTTGAGGGGACCAAATTCTGATCCTCACAATTGGCCACAACCGCCTTTACCAGCTGAGTGATGTTGCCTGTGAAATAGCATGGGGAGCCATGCACTGTAGCGTGGAAGTCCTAATAGTCCTCACAACCCCAAAAGGAAATAATTCTCTCTCCCAAGCAGTTAGAGCTCTTCAGTATGGGACTTGTCCTAGAGATCATGTGTCCTATCGATGACAGACTTCTGCTGCTTGACCTCCTGCAGGTGTCTACAGCTTTTGTGATTTCACATTTCCTACATCATGATGAACACATTAAGGTATATTATGAGCATTTTTTGGAAATTAATTGTTCAACAAATGGTTTCTCCTTGGTTACCCTATAACCTCTGACCCTTAACCATTTCTTACTAAATATCCATAACATAAATATTCTCTTTATCCAGAACCCTAAGCTTAGGTCTGATCTTTCCATCATCCTTAGTCTAGTAGTTCCTTATATTTTTTAATTTGATATATTCTGTTCATTGCATTATCTAGGGATTTTTTTTCTGTTAAATGTTTTTTTGAGACAGAGACAAACTATATAACCCAGGCTGGTTGTCAAATCTCAATGAAGAGCAGGCTGCCCTTGAACTCATAGAGATCCTCCTGCCTCAACATTCTAGGTACTGGGTGGCCACACCTGGCTGTTGTTCAGTTAGAGCTATATGGTTGAGGGAGGTTTTGGAAGAAGGTTTGTGCACATGAGTACATTTGCACAAGTAGACTCTAAGAAGCCCTCATATACCCTCAAGCTGTTCTATAGAAGGTTGTTAGCTCCCCAACCTGGTTTCTGGATATTGAACTCTGTTCCACTGGAAGAGCAGTAAGCAATCTTAAACTTTTATTCATATATCCAGTCTCAGTATATTTTATTCCTTAAACAATTTTATCTATTGAAACAATAGAGCATTAAGTCTGTTAGAAATATGTTTAAAATGATCCAAAATTTGATATGTCTGAGAATCCTTGGAAATAGTGACATACTATCCAAGAAGAGGAATTTGAAAATACTGGAAAACTTATTCCCACATTGGTATTTTTCTTAAATGTATCAATATGTGATCAATAAACATACCTCTTTTAAATTAAAGTTAATATAAATACCGTGTTACAAGTAATCTGAAGGGAAATGCTGAAAACAAGGGTGTGTACTAACTACAGAGGGGATGTAGATCCGTATAGAAGGAATAAGAATGATAAATTAAGAACAAGTATAAAAATATCATAAGGAACCATGCTATGCAGGAAACTAACATATAACACATAAACATTTGCAGTTTATTTGAAAATTTCTTTCTTAAATGTTTAAAAAAATCTACATTTTATTTTTGCAAAATTTCATCAAAGATCATACAGAATTTAAAATAGCTCATTAAATAAATATCAATAGATCACTTAGCTTCATGCAGACTTACTTCAGGATAATAAAAAGTCATAGGGATTTATCATCTTCATATGAAGATCACCTGGTTTGAAATGTAGAATTTCCAGGTTCAGATTTAATAAATTTTATATATTTACAACATAGAATTATTTCACACATTCTAGGGGTAGGTTTGAAAATCAAATATCAATAAAATAACAACAGCCAATACACAATTTGTAGATTAAAAAAGGCTTCATCTAAAGTTGAGTTGTGGAATATAAAGGTAATTCTAAAGATTAGTAATTTTAAAGCCATCAAAGTGCATGACAATCACCTTGTCTTCCATTCACCATCAAAGATATAAAAATATGTTAAGATGTGTATGAGAATAATGCAGTTGGCTTCCTAGTTTTTTTTATTTTCTTTCTTTTTTATTATTAAGAAATTTTCTATTGATTTTACATACCAACCACAGAACACCGTTTCTCACCACCCCCATCCAGCATTCCCCCAACTCCCACTTCCTCCAAGGCAAGGCTTCCCATGGGGAGTCAGCAGAGCCTGGTACAATTAGTTGAGGCAGGTCCAAGAGCCCCCACCCCACCCCCCCCGCACCAAGGCTGTGTAAGGTGTCCAACCATAGGCACTGGGCTCCAAATAGCCTACTCATGCACCAGGGATGGATCCCGATTCTACTGCCAGGGAGCCCTTTAAACAGATCAAGCAAAACAACTGTCTCAGCTATGAAGAGGGCCTAGTCCAGTCCCATGGGGCTCCAAAGCGATTGGTCCACAGTTTATGAGCTCCCACTAGTTTGGTTTGATTGTCTCCGTATGTTACCCCATCATGATCTTGATGTCCCTTGCTCATAGAATCCCTCTTCTCTCTCCTAGGGAGCTCTTGGTGCAATGGGAGCTCTTAGTCTAATCAGAGCTCTTGGTCCTATCAGTGCTGATGGACTCCATCTCACGGAGCAGCTGCAGTCTCAGGGGGTGAGTGGGTTTCAGGGGGTGGGTGGTTCTTGTAGGTTTCAGGGTCTGTTGGGGGATAGTGGCAGTCTGGCCTGGCTGGAGGAGACCTGTCTGCTGACTTGAAACTGAGACTGCAATGGGTGGTGGTGTGTAGTACAGTGTTGTGCCTCTGGGCCCAAAACCTAGAGGTTGTGGTGATCTGTTATGAGAACAAAGACTCACCTCTTAATCCAATAGGTGCTGGTAGACTCTCTCTATTAAAATTTCTTATCAAGGTTGACAGTGCTCCTCAAAACTATTGTCTGATGAAAACACAATCACCAGCCATGAAAGCCCTCTTTTGATTTGTGGACAAGGTTCTCGTAGAAATTTTCAAAAAAATTTCAAAGTTAGTCCTGATTGCTGAAGACATCATACACTCCAGACACATGGCACAGAGGACACAAGCTGATATGAAAGCATCCTCTTTAGTACTAACTTTCATTGTACCAGAAGGAGCCATGTAAGCTTCAAATGAAGGGAAGTAACCAATAGTCCCACCCACCTTAAAACCTATATACCACAACACTGGCATGACCTGACTTTAAGGGAGCAGATGCACACATACACTGATGTTAATCAATACCTGTGTAATTTGACTTATGACCAACACAAGTGGTAAATCATGCTAGGTAATAGAATCCTAGACAATTACACAGGCCTATGATGTCATGGATCATGGAGGAGAACCTACAACCACCAGTTTACTAAACCAGCATAACCCCCAACTACACTATAACTGTTTGTCCTTATGCATACAGGTAAATTTAACACTCACCCTCATTAATGAAACTTCTCTTTACAACAGACTTAGACTGCTACACAAAATGTAACAGTCATTGTACACCACAACCAAACAAAATGCAGAGTTGTGGATCCCAGTCCCAACTGATACACCCACAAAATAACTCTTGCATCTAAGGTCAGGTATTATTGTCCAAGAGGGAGGGGAAAGAAAAACTAGAAGACTAGGAAGTTTGCCATCAGATTACATCTCCTAGAAATGTCAGAGTTGCTTCACCTATGATGTCAAGTCTTACTAACGTAGCTGTCTAAAGATGACCTGAGCAACAACACCAGTGGACATGATAGCATTTGAGGGGAAATCTCAAGAGGCCTCAACCCTAGACAAAGAAGTATAGGCAACTAAAGAATTCTGAGAATGAAAGTAACAGTTTTCCAAAGGTTAAGAGAACAACAGTTGGTTATCTAATAGAATATTGTAAGTCTTGAAAAAATGTAAATATAAGTAATATTATACAGACTAAGTAGGTAATACTTACATATTTAGGAATAATATATTCATATGAACAATGAAAGAAAAGGAGGTCATAAATTTGAAAGAGAGTGAGGTAGAGCACATGAGAGGGTTTGGATGGAGGAAGAAAAAACAAAGTGATGTAATTTTCTTTCAAATGCTAAAAGAATTTTAATAAAAATTATCCAAATCTAATAAATATATATCTGTGTTATTATTTAGTGTATGTAAGGTCTAGAGACTAAAACACTTGCCTTGAGTCTACAAATGCAGGCCTGAGGGGTTGTGCCACAGCAGTAGAACACAGATCTAGAATTGCTCAAGTGAGGCACTGGGGGTGTGGCTTAGTGTCAGCACACCTGCCTGGAATCCACAGGTTAGGGTTGGATGGCATGTCTCAGCTATTTTCCACTAGCATAGCATTAATGAGACATTGATTTAATGTCTAGCAGCTAGAAAGGAAAAAAAAACAAAAACATGTGCTATAAGTTTAGTTTAGGCAGCCAAACTCATCCCAAAGTATTAGTTCCTATGTCAATCTTTATAAACCATCACCAAATTCATGTTTTCTGATTTAGCTCAAATTGCAAACTCTCTACAGCTTTTCCTTATTTTCCTGTCACTTCAAAATGGGGTTTCCCTTACTTTACCACATCTGAGGCCATGTGGAAAATCTAGGTGGTAATTAGAAATCACAACACCAAGCACCCATGTTTGGGGTGCACACTGGGGCTGGGATGTGGGTGTGTTGCTGCCTCCTAGTGGCTATTAGCATCACAACAGCTATGAATGCCTAAGCTTCCCCTTTGCTCTGGCATATGAGTAGGTTTGCTCCTCCATCTAATACTCCTGGACCACGAAGTGACAAGGAAAACCAGTCATCAGGGACTGCAAAGAACCCAAGTTCTTTTTCTAGTTCCCTTGTCAGGTAGTTAATAACTGCCTGTAACTCTCCATCTATACAATCCAACACCCTCATCACCTTGGAGGACCCCTGCACTTCTGTGGACTTATCCAATGCCACAAACACATAACAAATAAACAAACAAATAAATCCAGCTGAGGTTAAGTGAAGTGTTTAATGATAAATAATTATTAAAAATGAATAATAATGTGGACATATATGTGTGTGGCTACTGCCCTCTGAAACTAGAAGAGAGCATCATACCCCTGAATCATGTGTAACTGGAGATACACATAGTTTTAAGCCACTATACTGGTTCTAGGAATCCAACCTGTGTCTTCTGCAAGAGTAGTAGTTTTTAAGATTTATTTAATTCATGTGTATAAATGTTTTGCACGCATGTCTGTGTGAGTGCCATTTCTGTTCCAGGAGGCCAAAAATGACAGAAGAGAATATTCAGTCCCTGGAAGTGAATGATTGTTAGACACTATGCACATGCTAAGAGCTGAACCCGGAAGAGCAGGCAGTTCTCTCAACCACTGAACATTCTCTCCAGCCTCTCCTTTTTTAAAAAAAATCTGATGTTAGTGTACTTTAGGGGATTTTGAAGTCTCACCAACACAGCTGCCTAAATATGAGTTGAACACAAAGCAAATATGTACAAGAGAAAGCTCAGGAGACCAACCCTACACCAAGAAATATAGGCAAATAAGGAATATTCATAGCAGGAGGAATAGACTTCCCCAAGGAAGAGCTCACCAAATAGTTAAACACTATCCTTGAAAATATACAAGTGATGGCTGCCCCAGTTGCAGGTCAGCAGGGAAGACCACAGTAGGCAGGCATCCCCAGCAACAGCCCTCCATTCAACCCTTCAATCTATAAGATCTGCTACATCCCCAAACCTATCCATCTCCCTGTGACCTCAGTGGCTTCCAGAGACACAGAATCTGTCAGTTCTGATTGAACAAAGAGGTGAGTGACTCTTCTCCCATCCAGAGAGTCCTGTCTCTAGAACATAGGCCCTGGGTCATATCTCATGCCCCTCCCCATCACTGCTCCAGTTACAGGCCAGCACAGAAGACTCCTACAGTCAGGCCTCACCATCAACACGCCCCCATCAAACCATACAATCTACAAGACCTACTCCCTCCCCCAAACCCACACATGCACCCACTACCTCAGCATCTCCTTGAGACACAGAATCTTCAAGCTCCAATAGGAACATGAGCTCCAACTGGACTATGTGTGGCACCCTGAGACACAGACACAGCAAGCAGCGATTAGACCAAGAATAGCTCCCTCAGACACAGACACCCCTTATACCTATTGGAGGAAAATAAAAGGAAGACACAAGGGCAAATATACAATAACATAAAGAGCAATATGGCACCAGAAGAAGCTCATGGTTCTACAAAAAGACCTGAACGTCACAATAAAATCTCCAGGAAATCTGAAACACTATGTATAGGCCCCACCTAAGAATTATAGGGATAGAAGAAGGAGAAGAATACTAACTCAAACGTGCAGAAAAGACGTTCAACAAAATCATAGAAGAAAACTTTCCCATCTCAAAGATGTAGATGTTATGAAGATACAAGAAGCTTACACAACACCAAATAGACTAGAGCCCACAAAAGTCCTCTCTTTATATAATAATCAAACCACTAAACACACAGAAAAAAGAAAGAATATTAAGAGCAGCAAAGTTAAAATGCCAAGTGACTTAAAAAGATATACCCATCAGAAAAACAGGTGACTTCTCACTGGAGACTCTGAAAGTCAGAAGGATCTGGACAGAAATTATCAGAAACTAAGAGACCACGGAGACTACTCTACTCAGCAAAACTTTCAATCACCATAGACAGAGTACACAAGATATTCCAAGGCAAAACCAGATTTAAACAATACCTTTCAAATATCCAGCCCTACAGAAAGACCTAGAAGGAAAACTCCAACCTAAGGCAATAAGATACACCCATGAAAGCATAGCCAATATATAACCTGCCAAATGTTAATCACAAGGAAATGAAATACACACATACTACCACCAAAGAATAACAGGAATTAACAAAACTGCCCATTAATATTCCTTAATATCAGTGGACTCATTCACCTATAAAAAGACACAGGCTAATAAAATGGATATGAAAACAAGATACATCCTTCTGCTGTACATAGGAAATACAGCTCAACTTCAAAGACAGACACTGCCTCAGAGTAAAAGGTTGGGAAAATACCTTCCAATCAAATGGACTTTAGAAGCAAGCTGGTGTAGCTATCCTAGTATCTAACAAAATAGACATCAAACTAAAATCAATCAAAAGAGATGGAGAAGGACATTGCATATTCAGCACAGAAAAAATCCACAAGATGAAGTCTCAGTTTTGAACATTTATGCCCCAAATACAAGGGCACCCACATTTGTAAAAGAAACATTACTAAAGCTTAATTCATACATCAAACACCACTCACTAATAGTGACAGACTTCAACACCCCAACCTCACCAGTGGACAGGTCGGACAGACTGACACTTTACACAGAAATAAGGGAACTCCCATATGTTATGACTCAAATAGGCTTAACAGACATCTATAGGACATACCATCCAAACATGAAAGATTATAATTTCAGATGGGTGGTGGTGGCACCCACCTTTAGTCCTAGCCGTCCAGAGGCATAGAGTACACAGAAGTCCAAGAATCTGTCTAGGTAAGGCTATAAACTTGCCTCTATAATTTTGATTACTCCTTCTCAGGTCTCTGACATTGATGGCTAAGCTATCTGTGGCTTTGTCAGATAGACAATGACACATATATCATAAATTTTTTCTAATGTGTTCCCTTAATAGTCAAAAAAATGAAATCCTGACAGGACAATTGGTCTTGGAAATTAATCTTATACACTCAGTATGATTTGAAAACTCGACTAAAAGTATATTGTTACACTGAGATTTCAGAGGTTTAGAGTTTTAACATATAAAAGGAATTCAGATAAACTGATAGAGCCCTGAGTACTCACTATTCAGTCATAAGCTCAAGATTTTTAATTTTATTATAAACTTGAAGATAAATACAAATCCAAATATACAGTTTTCTTTAAAGATCCAAAATTTTAACATTTGTTTTTAGTCTGTATATGTCTCAGGAGATTTAACAGACTCCATCCAGGGAACACCTATGGACTGTAAATTGCTGGGCTCTGGACTTGCTGAAACCTGATTTAAACAGGTTTATGTGATTTCTCCCTGTCCCTTCACCAGAAACCACTAATCAGATGTTCCTGATAAATGTCCCATTGCACAGCCCTTGAGTTGCATTTCAGCCTTCCTGGGCCTTGACAACTGACACCCCAATTTCAGCTGGAAGCTGCTACAAATGAGAATACATCATGCCTGTCCCATTACCAGACTGAAAATGCTAAGTTAAAGACAAATTCCCTTTAGGGAAACCCCTTGACTTACATGTCAATAATTTTGTGCTAGTTCAACAAAACAAAATCTTGACCATTGCATTAGGAAACTCTTTACTCTGCTCCATCTGGATGATGGGCCTGCAACACAGGTTGACCCCATACATTCATGATATGGTCCTACATGTAGCAAAAGGATAATGTATGATGGTCCTCCAGGTTCAATATCATCCCCTAGAACACTTGGACACATAGGACCCATGTTTGGTCCTCTATAGTTACTTGTAGAATGGGCAATGAAGAGGCCTAACTTAACATTAATGTAGCTATGACAGGCTGCAGACTAACAATACTGGGACGAGGCCTCAACATTACAAAAAAACTAGGAAAAGCCCCAAAATATACCCTGTAGGAGACCAATCAGAATTGAGACAAACAAGTACTAAATGTTATAGAACATAAGGCTTGCTTACATCACTTGTATATACATTTCCAATTTCCATGCAGCAATGCCAGTATCAATCACTGTTTCACAAAACTTCTGTTGCTTCAATAAGGAGTTCAACCCCCTCCTGAATCTGGAATTCTCCTAAACCCCATTTCTTATTCCTTAAAAACCCTGCGTCAACTGAGCTCAATGATCTCTCTGATTCCACTGTTATATACAAATGGACGGGAAGCCAAAGCTCAAGCATACAGTGCAGGCTCTTTGCTTTTGCATCTGATCTAGGACTCCTGATGGTCTCTGGGGACTCATAACTCAGGCAGAACACTCCACCACAGAAGTATATCCCAGCTTTCTTTAAAATAGGTTTTTGTGTGTGCCATTTTTGAAAAAAAATTATGCAATCAGTAATTCTGACAAGGACAAATATTTTAAAAAAATGTTTGCAAAAATATATTCCAATTTTATTTATCATGTAAGAAAACAATACTTAATCAATATTATAAAATGTTTTTTTTAATCTCAGTGTATTGACCACACTGGCCTGAAACTACTACAGATGAGCCTGCATCAGTCTCCCAAATCCTGAGAATGAAGACATGAACCACCACACCTCTTCCTTTCTATAAATATTTCTTTCCATGGACTGCTCCATGTAAGAGGTATTGTATGGAGTCAGGATATAAGTCCAAGTCTACCGGTCCTCCCATGTGTCCAGAGCCTCAAGTATGCATTGCCAGAGGGGCTCAGTAGTTGGATATAACTCATGAGCACCATTTGGTCCTCTGGCTGCAGCTGTGCTGGGAACTGGAGCTTCTACTGTGGTGCACTTTCAGTCATTGCTGGGTCAGTGTGGGTATCAGCTACTGTAGGTTGACCAGGGTTGGAAGCTGGAGCCAGGCCTTGACCATCAAGCAAGTCCTCTTGGAGACTACATCCAGCATCTTGCATGTCCTGATTATCATGGACAGAAGCTTCCAGGCTGGGGTTGAGTTTGGGGATGTAGTCCACAGTAGATATTCCGGAATACTTGGACTCTACATTGGCAGAGACAAGGACAGATAAGTGAGCACGAGAATGGGTTGATCCAGAAACAGTTTTAGAGATACCACTTGACTCTAACAGTCTTTGTTGAGCATTCTGGAGATTCTTCTGTTTGTACTTAGCACACTGGTTCTTGATCCAGAATTGAAAAGCCAAAAAAAAAAAAAAAAAATCAGGGGATGACCTGTATGTCCAGTTGAACATGCTGTATGGAAATCTTGTTTCTAACAACTACTGTCATAAACACAGAGGTATGAGGTGCTAAAAGAAGGTAGGAAGGTAAGATGGTTTATGATATGACAAAAAAGAACTAGGGAATGAGCAGCAAGAATGTCTGGGGTTTTACTAGTGTCCCTTGTGTCTGCATCCCTGAGACCCTGCCAAGGTGATAATAAGTCTCCAAAGTGGTACCTCTGATTAAAGCAGTATAAAACAGGTGTAGCCATGGATGCACATATGTCCACCTCCCACAACTGTCCCAAGGTGCCAGAAGCAGCATGGAATCATGGATTGTGAGTGTGGGATTCTGTTAAGTGTGCAGCTGCCATGGATATTCTGGCTTCAAGAAAGAGGGACAAGAGAGAGACAGACCTTGATCTCATACTGGGACACACCAATCATTACTGCCAGCTTTGGGCATTGCTCAAAGCTTGGGTAAATGCACTGATCAAAATGTTATTGGAGGAGGACCTTTTGTTCCTTGGAGTACACAGTGAGTTCCTTCTGTTGCTTCCTTGAAGCTTCAGGGCAAACTTACTGGTCATCATATTTAACTGTAGGCACCATAAGGCCTAGGGAACATTCCCAAGCAGAATTCACTGAGGAAAGTGAGGGCATCTGGTGACTAAGGTATACTGACTGGATTCCCAGTGTTGGGCTACATGGATATATTGGTATATGTGGTTTCATTGAGGGTTTTGGGGACACATGGGGACCTAGGATCCTTTCAGGATCTGAGTGCCATTGGAGGCTTTTTGCTTTAGCATTCCTAGAGGAATTAGGGGACTTTCAGACATTTGGAGACTCAGTTTGCTTATAGAAGATGGATGTTTTTGGAGCTCAGATCGCTGGCACAAGGAATTCGCACTGGCAGAGGTAACAAGAGGGACAAAACCTTCCTGGCAGGTGGGCCTATCATGAGAGCAACAGCCAGGCTTCCGAGGAACTCCTTTAGCCTTCTTCTCTTTCTCCCAAGCTTGTCTGTTCTTGAATCTGCACTAAGGGGCTAAGGGATATTCCCATCCAACCTAGGATACAGGATCATTACCCTGCTACAAAACGTTACTGTAAAAAGTTGCCCAAATAATGCTGGGCCACTAGAATTAGAGGATTCAGGGAAGTGTGTGAGTGGCTTCTGGGAGACAGGCTATCAGAATAGAAGAGAGGGAGGCATGAGGGAGGCACACCTTGATAGTGTGCTCCTGTAAGCCAAACCTTTGAGCCAGTGCCATACATTGCTCTTGGCTCACATTTATGCACTTTTTAAGATGTTCCTGAAGAACAAGCTTCTGGTCCTGGGTGAACACAGTGAGTTGCTTCTGCTGCTTCCTTGTTTCACTAGGTAAATCTTGTGATCTTGGTGGAACTTGAGATGCCAGGAAACTCTCTTGAAATGGTGGAACTGAGGCACTTGTGGAATCTTGGTTATCTGTGTTCACTGAAGAACTATAGGATTTGTTACTTGGAAGTACAATGCTGGGTCCACTCACTCCAGGCAGCAGAGTGATCCTTGATGGCCTTGGCAGCCAGTGATTACAGGAGAACTTGATTGCATTGTGAGATCTTCCAATACTGGAGATCCTGGGATTAATAACAGAGATCTGAGAAGCCCCACAGTCACTAACTACTACACTATTTCTTTGCCATCTACTGCTGCAGGCTTGTTGTGAACTTCAAACTCCAAACACCCATATTAGGTCCACAGTGCTACCAAGACAGCTTGAATAGCTCCCCCTCTCCCCCATCAAGGTACCCTCCAACCTACCTTGAGGCCTCACCTCGCCAGGAAATCAATAGGTTGCTGCAACTTGCTCTGATTCCTCTCTGACCCGTCCCGCGGGCCAGGTTATTTGATGAGACCCGAGGAGGCACCTCCTGAAAGATCAATGGGGGCGAGAGAGAAAGGAGACCAGGTGCATAAAGGAAGACAATGTCAGTCTGAGTCACGTCAAGGTCTCATTTATTGCAAGGGGAGTCAGGCTTATATATGCTAGGGGCTAGGAGAAGTAGATAGTGGTATGGAAAGTTACTAGAAGGAAGTTAGGGTAAGGTAGGGTTCAGGAAAAGGTCTCTTTGTTCCAGGGCCTGATCAACAGACCATACAGCAAACCATTATGTTTCAAGGAGTTGATCAAAAGGTACATACTGTGGTCTTATTGAAAAATGGTTGCTATTGAAACTGTTAACGGAAGGTTAGGTACACAGCTTTTTCCCATGAGAATCAGTTAGGCTACTTGGCTCCTGACAATTCCCCCTTCTTTCTATAAAATGGCCAAAGCAGGCTTTGGTCATAAATCGAGAGGGGCCCTGTCTTAGGCTATATGTGGTGCATCCTGTGTCTGGCAACGTGAAATGTTGAGCCGGTCTCTGGCGACCTCTGTATGTTGTGCTCCCAGCACAGGCCCCATACTATTTCCGTCATTGAGTACCCTCTAGCTTTTAGTTGTAGGGGTTTTTTAGATTCATAGGCCGCTGAACCTGAGCCTTTCACCTGTTCCAATAGTTTCCTCTCGAGTTTCTATCCGAGGGTAGTGTACTGAAACAGTTTTTGATAGGGCTGAATCGATCTGATTTTTGATGAATTGTGTTAGTCGTTGAAAAGCCCAAGGACCAAAGGTGAGGAGGAGAAGGAAAATGATCAAGGGGGCTAAGAGGGTGGGAATCAGAGTAGAAAGCCAAGGGGACCCCTTTAGCCAACCCCCAAATCAATTGTTTTGATTTTCAAAATCATGTTTTCTTTGTGCCAATCTTTCTCTTAGTTTATCCATTGATTCTCTGACTACCCCAGTGTGATCAGCATAAAAGCAGCATTCTTCCTTCAAGGCTGCACATAATCCCCCCTCCTTTAAAAATAGTAAATCCAGACCTCTTCTGTTTTGTAACACAACCTCAGAGAGCAAGGTTAAAGATTTCTCCAGAGCAGAAATGGATATTTCTATGGCCTCTAGGTCAGTAGTCATAGCCATTTGTAACTGCATAAGGTGGTTGCTCTGCACGAGGGCAGTAGTTCCTGTACCAATTTCTGTAGCAATACTCCCAATACCTAACAAGAGGGCAATAGTCATAGACACAGGTTCTCCAGTGTATCTGCCTCTCTGCTCAAAGAATTCCATCACTGAGCTTTCTTGATGATAAGTTACACGAGGATATAACTGGACCATCACACAAAATTCATGGGAATCATCAAATATCTGAGCAGATATGCAAGGGGTCAATCCTGTGTTACAGGCCCAGTAGGACCCGTTGGGGGCTTCAAGATAATAGCTCCCTTTATAAGGTGTCAGAGTTTGTTACAGAGTTGACTATGGGTTGATGGAATCTTGCACAAACAAGAACCTTGTCCAGAGACTTCAGGGAGTGTTAGTTTATGTGGCTTAGTCTGACACCTATTGCTCGGGGAAGTGAGGTTATTGGCAGTAGACTGAAAGGCGATTCCTTCATAATAAGGAGGACTGGAAGAAAGGCAGAGCCAGCAACCCAAGGTTTGGTTTGGATTTGTGGCATTTAGGGCCAGATAAGCTCCCTGGACCAAATTAAACAATTTATCTCCTGTTCCTCCAAAAGGAGAAAGGAGAGTTCTGTTACTGGAGTTTGTACTCATGGTGTTTGTATGGTAAGAAAATGGATGAGGATGAGGTGAGGGGGGAGGAGGTGATGGCACCTTTTCATGATTGGAGGGAACTTTTTGGTCAGAGAGAACTACGTTGGGTCCTACTGACTTTGGGTACAGGTTTTCTATTGTTAGCAAGATCTTGAAAATGACTCCTTTATCTGTGCCATCAAGATACCAGCGGAGTCCCCATGTTTTTCCTGAGGGCCATTCTCGATTCGCCCTACCCTGAGGGTGAAGGTTATGTTTAAAGGTAATGATAGCCCGGGATTATGGGCTTTCCCAGTATAGGAGCTAAAGCAAAAATGTCTATTCGTGCTAGGTTTACTGTATCCCCTTGTAACTGAAATAAGGTCCCAAGATGAAGTTGGTTCCCAGTAAGCTGCCCCTGTAGTTTCACAACCCCATCGAGCACAAAAGAAGGTCTCAAATCCCCCACATCTGGCAGCTGTAGCTCGGCTTCTGCCATCCTGAGGGCAGACATAAAAGTCAGATTGTGCTAACCTACAATGAGCTGTAGGACTAACACAGCCTGGGGCAGTCATCATGGCAGGGTTATTATCATGGAATGTCCCACAAGGGCTTGTCCAAGTGGTTTTAGGACTGCAAGGAAATTGATGGCAGTTTGGAATCATTTGGCCTCCTGTACCATTTAACTGGTGTTGGCCAATAGTAGGTATATCCCAAGAATCCAATCCTGCAGCCAGCTGACAGAAGTCAGGAGTGAGTGACGGCCACCAGGAATAGGGAGCATGGTTTGCAGTAACCCTCCAGACCTCTTTCCCCGTTACTGTGAAAATTCGCCAGGTAAGCTTTTTAATAGCATGGGGGCTTTCCTTGGAGATGAGGGGAGGGGAAGGGGGAAGGAGTAAGCCCTCTGGGGTTTACTCCATAATGAGGTTCGGGTAAGAGCATCAGGCAATTTTTACAGCTTTTTACAATTTCTCTAGCCTGTTCTCTAGTAATTGAGAACCTTAGTCTCAGAGTTTGAGCATTGAGGTGATGAAGGCGGTGTGCCTCACGAGCGACTGCTACCTGATCATGTTCCAAGTGAGAAACCAAGATAGAATGTGTAGCAGAATCGGCAAGTTCATTCCCCTGAGCTAGGGGTCCAGGTAGGCCTGTGTGGGCACGAATATGGCCAACATAAAAGGGTAGCGACCTTTGTCAGATTAATTTTTGTAATTCAGAAAACATTTGGAAGGTGGGAGTAATGGGTTGGATTATTGGAACAATTTCTAAAGCCTGTAAAGCCCCTACCACCTATCTACTGTCTGAATACAAATTAAAAGAGCAATCTTCAAAATTTTTAAAGACAGCAAGGGCAGCATATAGCTCCACCAGCTGAGCTGACTTGAAAGGAGTTGTCATAATGTTCTTTTGGCCATTGAGGACATAAGCAGCTTTACCATTACTTGACCCATCTATGAAAAGCACAGGGAGTCCAGGATGGGCTCCATTCGGGTATTTTTAAGAAAAACAAAGGAAGTGAGGAAGAAGAATTGTAGGAGTTTGTTATTGGGCATCTGTGTGTCAAGTTTTCCTTCATAGGTGCAGACAAGGATGGCCCAGTCAGGACTACGGGTACATAACCATTCAAGTTGCTCTTTATCATATGGCATAACAATAATATCAGGGTCATGACCAAAGTATCAAGTGGAGGCTTTTATTCCTAATATTATCGCTTGGCAAACCAGGGAAGGGTAGGTAAGAAGGATTTTTCTTTTAGTAACAGGAAGATGTACCCACAGTAAGGGTACGGGCTCTTGCCAGAGCAGGCCTGTAGGGAAAAAATCTGTAGAAAAAATGATCAAATACAATGGGAGGGTCGGGTCAAAATATCCCGTGTGTTGCTGAGTGATGGCCGTTTCAACCCTGTCTGCCTCCACCGTAAGGTATCTAGGAGGTTGAGGGTCAGAATCTCCTTTGAGGATATCCTCAAGGGGGCGTACTTCTCCCTTGGTTATTTTTAAATAGGGTCACAGCCAATTGATATCCCCTAAAAGCTTTTGAAAATCATTGAGACAACGAAGTGTATCTTTTCTAATCTGGATTTTTTGTGTATAGAGGAGGTTTGGGTGAAACTCGAACCCTAAAAACAGGAAGGGGTATTGGGTTTGTATCTTCTCTGGAGCTATATGAAATCCTCGGTCCTGAAGTGTGGTAATAATCTTTTGAGCTACATTTTGTGTTTTTTCTTCAGATTTCCCTGCTATTAACAAATCATCCATATAATGTATAATATAAACTTCAGGGTACTGGACCCTCAATGGATCTATAGACTGAGCTACATACTTTTGACATAGCGTAGGGGAATTGGCCATTCCTTGGGAGTCATTGCTAGGAGCTGGGGAGCTTGAGGTCTCTGTTTGCTATAGTAAGCTTTTTATCAAATAATGTAAATGCCATATTCATCAGATCTTTGGCAGGTTTGAGGACCATTATCTATTAAATGTATCTGAGCCAAATAAATCTAGGCCCAATCTTGAAAATATCTCTAAGTTTGGTAACAATAACCAGGCCAATTTGTTCTCTTATAGATATATTAGTTAAATATACCTCTTAGTTTTTTTTTATTAAAATAGAACAGTTTATGCTTTAAACTAGTATCTGAATAGCCAGATGACTAGTATTAACTTGTATTCCTTAACATAAAGGACATGCAAACTCAGACATTCAAAACCAAACATACATGTGGCCACATTTTTCATTCATACCTGTAGAGTAGACAGACATTTTTACAACTATGACCCTTTGGAGTCTCAATGTAACAGCAGAATAGCAAGACAAAGAAATCTGAAACATGTTTCATTTTTTTATATATCTCAAGTCATTTTTTTTAAATCATTATTTAAGCCTTTGTATCCTCAGACCTTTATACCTTGCTTTTAGGTATTTTAATAACTTGCATTTTACATATTTTTTTAAAACATTTTTTTTATCTAAACCAACAATAATTTGAAACCAATTCTCTTAAATGATGGCAAGTATTTGTAACCCATTGAACTCAAATGACCAAAACCCATGTAAATTTTTATTTTTCCTGTGGAAACAAAAGCATAATTTTCCCAGTATCTTGAACTGGTAATTTAACATTTCTTTTTAAGCAATATCAGGACAGAGAAGGGTTAACAAGAGAAGCTGCTGGCCGGCAGAAGAGACTTTGAAGTTATCACAGTAAAGGAAGGGAGGGGGAGCAGTGCATAGAGCATGTCCTTGGCTGCCAGTGTTCCTGAAAAAAAAGTTTTTGTTAACTCCTCTGACTAAAGTCAGATTTTCTGTTTAGTGTTCACACAGTTTTTGTCAATTGCAGGCAGTCCCCATTGCCCTGTCCAGAGCTCCTGTCTTTGTCCACCTGTATGGAGAGCATGCACCCCCACCCTTGGGAGAGCAGCCAGCTGGCTGCAGTCCTGATAGCAAGAGAGCTAGGGAGGGACAGAGGTGGCCTTTGTTATGCCTCTCTTTCCTCCTCTTCCTTTAGGAAAATAAGGGAGGTTAGTAGACAGAAACAAATAACATTTACACAGACAATCCAAGAACCTGAACATCAGCACTGAGATGATGGCCTCATTCACAGCCAGCAAGCCCCTCTTGCAGTATGCAAGCCCCACCTGGCAGGAGCTACCTGTTTATCTCAGTTCAATCGGGGAGTGGGGGTGGGGGACCCAGTTCCCTCTATTGTGGCTCACACATCCTTCCAGTGGGCTAGGCAAAGGTCTAGTGAAGAAGAAGGGAACTGTCCCATAGCGTCCATCACAGTCAAGTCAACAATGAGAACAGTTAATACATTACACACAAGACCAAGGGCACACAAAAAAGCTTTGCCTCAACAAAACAACCAACAAAGCTCCAAGAACAATGACAGCCTGATGTGCTCTGGGGGGGGGGGGTAACCCTCCAGGCTCAATCACATCAAAAACAATCCAGACTCAAGGATCTCTGTCCTTAATCAAACAGACATCAGGGGCTTCCACATCCCTGTCAGTCAGACATGCACCTTTTTTTTTTCTTGGAAGAGAAGGAGAGAGTAAAGTAACAATGATCACAACAAAACATACAAAAAAAACCCCCACAAAATGGCTCCGACAATTTCCCGGGACAAAACACAAAGTGGCACTTTCTCCCACCGTGGGGGAAGATACCCAAAGATACTCCTAAACCAAATGGTCACCTCTGAGGTGGCCTTAGGGCTCTGGGACATCTCCCTTCGCCACCAGGTTCACTGTCCGGACACGTCTGTCCCAGTGAGCCTGCAAAGTACAAATCAAGCCTGCAAAGTACAAAACAAAAGTAACAAGACAGAGAGACACAGACAAGACAGAGAGCGCTCTTACCGGTAGATGTCAATAAGCCTCTGGACCCTTGGGTGTCAGGCAGGGGGAGTTTGAGAGAAAATTCTCTGCAAGGGCTAGTAAATGTGAAACATGCCCGTCTCCCTCTGTTTTCTTTAGAACATCTCTAATCACACCATAAAAACTAAAAAAGGCATCGGGACATTTTCCCATCTCTGATTAATTTGTTAATATCTTTTCCAACCTTGTTCCAAGTCAGAGGGTGAATTCCTGGTCCATTAATCACTAACCAGGGACATTTCTCCTCCACATATTAGAAGAATTTTATTAAATCCTTTTTTTAACTCTTATTCCTCTCTCCCTAAGATTACCTTTCATCTCCTTTAGAAAAACAGCCTCTTTAGATAAATTTTTGCCCATGATCGATGGGACGACACACTTAGCTCAAGACTCTCCTGCGTTGCACGAGTGATGCGGTCCGGGCGTCTCTACCCTGATCCTCTCTGGGGCCCCTTCTGTTGTCCGGTCCGGCAGGTCACCGTACCTCCAGCCCCACATTCGGGCGCCACTTGCCCTGTCCCACGGGCCCGGTTATTTGATGAGACCCAAGGAGGCAAGAGAGAAAGGAGACCAGGTGCATAAAGGAAGACAAAGTCAGTCTGAGTCACGTCAAGGTCTCGTTTATTGCAAGGGGAGGCAGGCTTATACATGCTAGGGGGTAGGAGAAGTAGATAGGGGTATGGAAAGTTACTAGGAGGAAGTTAGGGTAAGGTAGGGTTCAGGAAAAGGTCTCTTTGTTCCAGGGTCTGATCAACGGACCATACAGCAAACCATTATGTTTCAGGGAGTTGATCAAAAGGTACATACTGTGGTCTTATTGAAAAATGGTTGCTATTGAAACTGTTAACAGAAGGTTAGGTACACGGCTTTTTCCCATGAGAATCAGTTAGGCTACTTGGCTCCTGACACCTCTCAATGTTTGAACACTAGTCCAATAACCAGGCCTTGAATACCTTCTCCAAGGTGAAAATTAAAAAATCTCCACCTATCCTTTGGTTCCTCCCACCCTGCAGGCTATCTAATCCATTACTCATGACCACCAGTTTATGCCCCTCAGTATCATCCCCACTCCAGAGAGTCCTAATCTTACTGATTCAATCATATTTTTTTCTTTCTATATGTGCTTTATTAGAGGGGGCAGTGAGTAGTGACCACAACCAGGCAGGCAGGGACGGTGTAGGCAGTAACTGGGCTGATAAGTCTAATAGTCAGCTGTTTTGAACTCGATGTAGTATGAAGTCTGAAAGGAGCAGATGGTGGCCTTGTGGTCACATTTGCAGATGAAGGCCTCACAGGGGTTCTTTTCCTCACTGCAGTTGACCTCATTCCCAGAACACGAGTATGACTAGGAGCTGGTGTAGTGGTTGTCTATGAGGGATTTGCAGTTTTCATAACCATCTTCATCTTCATAACCTGACCATAGCAATTGTGAAGAGTCTGGCAGCACCTGGAGAGAGGAAGGAACAGCTCAGGAAGGACTATGGACCTTCAGGAGGTCAGTTCTCACTTGCAGTCTTTCTCAAGCATATAAGTATGACTTAAACATGATGTTCCAGAAGAAATGGTCCTGAGGCTCAGAATGACTAAGATCAAAAACACTGAAGACAGGACACAGGGTACCCACAGAAAGAACATACATAGGCTCATAGGAACTCACAGATTCTAGACTGACAGCTAGGGAGCCTGCATGGGACCAGCCTAGGCCTTCAACATAAATGTGACAGTTGTGAGGCTTTATCTGCTTGTGGGACTCCTAGTGGTGAAAGCATAGCCCATCTCTAATGATTTGGCTGAATTTTATGAACCTATTCCTCATAGTGGATTGCCTTGTTGAGCCTTAATACAAGAGGAGGAACTTAGCCCTACCTCAACTTGATATTCCATGCCTTGTTGACACCCATGCTGAGGCCTGCCCCATTCTGAACAGAAACAGAGGAAGAGTGGATGGGGGCGCTGGGGGAGGGCAATAGGTAGGGGACGGAAATGTAAGAAAGGAGGGGAGGAACTGGTCAGGATATAAAATAAATGAATAATATTAATTAAAAAATAATTTGAAATCTTACAAAGCCAACACTCAATGATGTGCTTCTTTCTGCAAGGTTGTGCACCATAAATCTTTCTGAAAAAGTGCCGTCAAGTGGGAAACAGGTGTTCAAATGTCAGGATCTATGTAGATCATTTCTTATTCAATACCACAAATTATAACACTTACCTTAGTACTGGAAAGACCAGCTACTCTAAATGTTGCCAGGATGGTGTGTCATGGGGAAGCTGTGGCTGTGCCCTGTTATGCAGTGGCATGTGAGAACAGGAAGACTTCACAATAGGGTTCAAAATGGTGATGAGACTTGGAACCACAGATTGGTTGAATGTAGAGAGATAAGATGGAGCCAAGTGAAGACTATAGAATATACTAAAGGCTAGGGAAGTAACGAAGTAAGATAACATGCATGATACTGTGGGATTGAGCCCTAGCATTAAATAAACAGAACATGGTAGTGGGTGCGTATAGTCCTAGATCTCAAGAGGTGGATCCAGGAGAAGCAGAGCTTCAGTGTTGTCCCTGGCTATAGAGAGAGTTCAAAACCAGCCTGAGCTATATCTCACCTTGACTTTCAAAATGTCTCTGAGCCTCCCCCAAGTCCTATATTTAATAAGACACTCACCATTTCCTTTGAGGAACCATTCAAAATAAGTTGTCAGTGACTCTGGATTCTTACCATTTTTTTTCTTACACCAGAAAAAATAACCAGACACAAGAACATCTCTGGGATTTCTGATGAGAAACATCACCTTAAATGGAAAAACATGCACATGAAGGTCAACATAGTCATTCCAAACCTTTTAACTGGCACAATTTATATGAAATGTCAATCAAATATCCACAAGGTTTCTAAAAACATTTATCTGTTTTATTTGGACAAAATATTTACATAAGTACAAAATACCTATTGTCAGAATCCTCTTTTATAATTTTTATTTCATTTACAAGCATGTAACAGCAAAATGACTCAGGTCAGTAATAATGTAAAAAAAAAAACAACAATAACAAAAATCCAACACCATTTCTATAGTTGTAGAAATCAGTGTCTTTCAGTTTGAAAATTTATTCATGCATCATGAATGAACATATTATATACACAGAGTGATGAGTACAGTGCTGAATCTCTCTCCAAATGAGAAACTAATCGATTTCTGCAACTATAACTACCAAATATAACTCTCAGAATAATCATGGTTCAAAGTACAAAGCCAGTGTGTCATTGCACAATGGTGAACACAAAAACCTACAAGCAACTCAGAAATGCAGAGTAAGAGAAATAGGGTATTTGTGGGCAAAGCATAACAATTTGTTATGCAATACCAAAAGCTCAGCCCTGAAATGATGCATACAAGTAACATTGTATAGACTGAACACTTTGTATTTAATATTGAGAAATACATAGATACATAAACAGATGTAACAATAATTAATGAAAAAAGAGATCATGAAGTTGAAAGATAGAAAGGAGGGAAAGCTTGGAGAGAGGATGAGGAAGGGGGATTGATATATGTAATTATATTATAATTTCAAAAATAAAAGAAATACATTAAAAATATATAATAATTTTAATAAAAGGAAATTTATATTTTGTACCAATTCTCTTTGTGACATTATTCTAATATTCAATTCATTAGGTCTCAATTTCTCTAGCCAAATGTTGGCTAAATCGAGATAACACACATCCATATAAATGAATGGTCACAACTTCATTGGGATAGTTTCAAGAGAGATAATTTTTTCAAGTTTGTCTTTGTAGTTTAAGCATAAAATATTTTTAGTTTCCATGGTGGAGAAGCTTCCAGAAAACTTTCTTACTAACAAGAAGCTATGATAGATCAGAACACAGATATCTTTGATGGTTTTTGGAGATCCTCTACCAGGGATTTGTGTAAATCCTATAACTACTGATCTTAGTGAACAACTGGACACAACAAGACACAGTGGATACAGATGAGACATGACACTTGAACAATTTCCATGATTACAGCATTGGTGCCTGATCAGGCTGCTTACACTTTGAGAAACTCTTTCTTGAGTGATTCACCCTCTGCTCATGGGATATATGTAGAATCAAGATGAGCTAATTGACTTTGTGACAGCAAAGCAATCATATCCACTGTACACTAGAGTTTGAACACTGTTGACCTGTATGTATAGTTCTTGAATGCTCTGGTGTGATATTATACTTCTCTCATATTTTTATCTAGGATCACTGTGTGGTGAATGACATCCTGGTACTCTGATGCAGTGTGAAGAAGGGACACCTCAGCATCACCTAGTGCATGAGAATCCAAGCTTCCCTCCCCCAAACTACAAAATGTGAATACATTGCAGCAAGATCTCTAGGGCCTGTCATGGTAGAATAAGTTCAAAGAGCATTTGGTCAAAGATTTCTCAACCACTGGACACTGACCTTGGCCTTGGAGCTGAAGAAAGACTTGGGGAAAAGAAGGAAGGGGAGGTGGGAGGTGAGGAGGCGTGGTCCTTCCTTATTGATCAACTTTTTTTTTTTTTTTTGGTTTTTCGAGACAGGGTTTCTCTGTGTAGCTTTGCGCCTTTCCTGGAACTCACTTGGTAGTCCAGGCTGGCCTCGAACTCACAGAGATCCGCCTGGCTCTGCCTCCCGAGTGCTGGGATTAAAGGCATGCGCCACCACCGCCCGGCCTTGATCAACTTTTGATATGATGCTTTATACTCTATCCAGGGTGAGCGGTCCCAAATGGGCACAGATTGGATCCACTTTGGATTTCCCTTGGTCTGAATCAAGCAGACAGTCTCAATCAGCCAGTTAGTTCCTGAACAAGAAGGAAGAGTGATGATCACATATTTCAACAGTAACTGTGAAAAGGCATGAAGTAGAATATATAACTATACAATTTACAGTACAGCTGTTTCCAAGCACACAGACCTGTGGTGTTCACACTGTTTACATGCTGTAAGTACAAAGTATATTCATCCAGCACATTGCCAATGCTTCATATGGAAACTGAGAATGCACTCAGTTAACTCCACCTGCCTACTGTACATCTACTCCAGTCCCAGACCATTATCGTTCTACATGTGGTGCTCTGAGTTCAGCTATTCCAGATAGTTCACAGGGATGGAGTCACAGAATCTGTCTTTCCTTTGAGAGAGGCTCCTTTGTTTTACTACCAAGCAATTGAGATGCATCCATGGTGGAGTGTGTGTATGAGTACTGCTTCTCTTAAATGTAAATAAACCCCCTTCTGTCTATTTACCACACACACACTTGTGTTTGTGTTACATGTGCATTGGTAAATAGATATTTCTCTAGCTTTCTTATCTGGGTTATTGTATGAATCTTTCCCCTGCATTCCAATGACCTTGACTTTTCCACATTATTTAACTCTATAGTCAGAAACATAGAACTTACCTATGTTCAGTGCTTCTGCTAACCAGCAAACATCCCTCCCCCAGAACCCATGATACTTCTTGTTGGTTCCTTGAGTTTTGAGACTTTTTCCACTCCCTGGACAAGGTCCATGGTAATTCTTGTATCTAACATTGTTCCCTCTTCCATATATTCTTACATCCATGCCTTTTTCTCTTGGTGCTGTTTCTTCTGGTTATTTTATCTTTCTCCCTTCCACTCTCTTCCACACAGAGACAGATCTGCTTTAGGATCCACTGACATTGCTCTGATGGCTTAACTGATCCTCTACCCACACAGAGCAGGCTAGAATCCCTCTCTGTGTCTTCTCAGGTGTAATCTGTAATCTCCAACAAATTAAAATGCTTTCCGCTTCATTAAACATTCTTTGTAAGGTATTTGCATCAAAAACAGCTGATAAAATATCATCCATATGTTAAGTGTTTAGGGTCATACCCAGGGAGGCCTGCCCCTAGTTCCCATCCCTTGGCCCCAGCCATCAATGTTAAGACGCGCCCAACTTTGCCCCAGTTGCCTGCACCGCAGGCAGGGCTCCCTCAAGAACATTCCCCTTACCCAAGAACCCCCCCAGCGGACCCTGCAATCTACATGCCCTGCCCCCATACCCATCCGCCCAAGACCCCACCCCCCCGCCACTTCCTGAGACCTAGAGACCAGCCCCCAGCTCTCTTTTGGGCCCAGAGCTCCCATCTGGCCCAGAGCGCTCCCATCCAGCCAGAGATCTCCCATCTGACCCAGAGAGTTCCCATCTGGCCCAGAGAGCTCTCATAGGCCCAGAGAGCTCCCATCTAGCCTACACAGCTCCCATCCCACCCATTGAAAGAGAGAGCACTCTTTGGAGAAAGAGCCATCACTGGACCAAGAGTAAACTCAGGAGACAGGGACTCTGCCAGCCATGATTAGACCAAGAGTGGCTTTCTGAGAAGTAGAATCTGCCACCTCTCATTGGACCAAGAGAGGCTTCCTGAAATGCCAAATCTGTCAGCTCTGACTGGACCAAGAGCCCTGATAAGATCAAGAATGAATCCACAAGGAGATGGGCAGACATCAAGGCAGAAACACATACAACAACATAGAGAGCAATACAGCATCACCAGAACCTAGCCCTCCTCCAACAGCAAGACCTGAACATCACAAAGTGGAAGAAGCAGAACAAAGCAACCTTGAGAATAGTATCATGAAGATGCTAGAGACCTTTCAAGAAAAAAATCAAAAATGAAATTGAGGAAGAGATAAACAAAAAAGTGGAGAAAATCAATAAAGAAAATGAAAAGTCCAACAAAAATGGAAAGAACTCTATAAAAAACTAAAGGAAAGGACAAATAAAGCAGAAGAAAACAATAAATCCCTTAAAGAAAACCATGAAAAAGCAATGAAACAGGTGAGGGAAACAGTCCGAGACCTGAAAAGGGAAATAGAAACAATGAAGAAGAAACAAACTGAGGGAATACTGGAAATAGAAAATATGAATAAACAACAGGAAACACACATGAAAGCATAACCAACAGAATACAAGAGATGGAAGAGAGGATCTCTGGTGTAGAGGATACAATAGAGGAAATGGATTCATCAAAGAAAATACCAATGCCAAAAAAATTATAACACAAAATGTCCAAGAATTCTGGGACACCATGAAAAGACCAAACCTATGAATAATAGGGATAGAGGAAGGAGAAGAATACCAACTCAAAGGCACAGAAAATATATTCAACAAGATCATAGAAGAAAACTTTCCCAACTTAAAGAAGGAAATGCCTATGAAGATACAAGAAGCCTATAGAACACCAAACAGACTAGACCCCCAAAAAAGTCCCCTCACCACATAATAATTAAACAAATAAGCATACAGAATAAGGAAAGAATATTAAGAGCAGCAAAGGAAAAAGGCCAAGTGACTTATAAATGCAAACCCATCAAAATAACACCCGATTTCTCAATGGAGACTTTGAAAGCCAGAAGGACCTGAACAGATGTAATGCAGATGCTAAAAGACCATGGATACCAGCCTAGATTAATATACCCAGCAAAATTTTTGATCACCATAGACGGAGTGAACAAGACATTCCAAAACAAAGCCAGATTTAAACAATACTTATCCACAAATCCAACCCTGTAGTGCTTTCTGTAGAAAGCACTAGAAGGAAAATTCCAACCTAAGGAAGTCAGATACATCAAAGAAAACACAGGCAAGAGATAACACCACAGCAGTAAATCCCAAAGAAGCGAAGTACACACATACTACCACCAAAAAATAACAGGAATGAACAATCACTGGTCAGTAATATCCCTTAATATCAATGGACTTAATTCACCTATAAAAAGACACAGGCTAACAGAATGGATATGAAAGCAGGACCCATCTTTCTGCTGCATGCAAGAAACACACCTCAAATTCAAAGATAGACACTCCCTAAGAATAAAGGCTGGAAGAAGACTTTCCAATCAAATGGCCTTAAGAAGCAAGCAGGATTAGGATCCTAATATCCATCAAAATAGACTTCAAATTAAAATCAATCAAAAGAGATCAAGAAGGACTTTACATACTCATCACAGGAAAGATCCACCAAGATGAAGTTTCAATTCTGAACATTTATGCCCCAAACACAAAGGCACCCACAAGTGTAAAAGAAACATTACTAAAGCTTAAATCACATATAAAACCCCACAAATTAGTAGTGGGAGACTTCAACACCCTACTTTCACCACTGGACAGATCTCCCAAATCGAAACTTAACAGAGAAATAAAGGACTTAACTGATGTCATGACTCAAATGGACTTAATCGATACCTATAGAACATTCCATCCTAACAAAAAAGAATATACCTTCTTCTCAGAACCCCATGGAACCTTCTCTAAAATCGACCACATACTTGGCCGCAAAGCAGATCTCAACAGATACAAAACCATTGGAATAACCCTCTGAGTTCTATCAGATCACCATGGTTTAAAGTTGGATTTCAACAACAACAAAAACTACAGAAAACCTACAATCTGATGGAAACTGGATAATGCTCAACTGAATCACCAATGGGTTAAGGAAGAAATAAGAAAGAAATTAAGGACTTCCTAGAGATCAATGAAATGGATATACCACATTTTCAAACTTATGGGACACTATGAAGCAGTGCTAAGAGGGAAATTCATAGCACTAAATGCCCACATAAAGAAGTTGGAGAAATCTCACACGAGTGACTTAACAGCACACATGAAAGCTCTAGAATAAGAAGAAGCAAAATCACCCAGGAAGAATAGATGCCAGAAAATAATCAAATTGAGAGTTGAAAGCAATGGAATAGAAACAAGGAGAACAATACAAAGAATTAATGACACAAAGAGTTGGTTCTTTGAGAAAATCAACAAGATAGACAAGCCCTTATCCAAACTAAACAAAAGACAGAGAGAGAGCATCCAAATTAGCAAAATCAGAAATGAAAAGGGAGACATAACAACTAACAGTGAAGAAATCCAGAAAATCATCAGGTCATACTTCAAAAATTTCTACTCCACAAAACTGGAAAATCTAAAAGAAATGGATACTTTCTGGATAGGTACCACACACTTAAATTAAATCAAAACCAGATAAACTATTTAAATAATCCAATAACCCCTACGGAAATAGAATCAGTGATTAAAAGTCTCCAAACCAAAAAAAAGCCCAGGACCAGATGGTTTCCGCGCAGAATTCTACCAGATCTTCAAGGAAGAGTTAATACCAATATTCTTTAAATTGTTCCACACAATAGAAACAGAAGAAACATTACCAAACTCCTTCTATGAGGCTACAATTACCCTGATTCCTAGGCCAAACAAAGATGCAACAAAGAAAGAGAACTACAGATCAATCTCCTTCATGAACACTGATGCAAAAATACTCAATAAAATACTGGCAAACAGACTCCAAGAACACATCAAAACAATTATCCACCATGGTCAAGTAGGCTTCATCCCTCGATGTAAGCATGGTTCAACATACAAAAGTCTGTCAATGTAATACACCATATAAACAAACTCAAAGAAAAAAACCACATGATCATCTCACTAGATGCTGAAAAGGCATTTGACAAAACCCAACACCCTTCATGATAAAGGTCGTGGAGAGATCAGAAATAAAGTGAACATACCTAAACATAATAAAGGCAATTTATAGCAAGCCAACAGCCAACATCAAATTAAATGGAGAGAAACTCAAAGCATTTCCACTAAAATCAGGAACAAGGTAGGGCTGTCCGCTCTCCCCATACTTATTCAATATAGTACTTGAAGTTCTAGCCAGAGCAATAAGACAGCATAAGGAGATCAAGGGGATACAAATTGGAAAGGAAGAAGTTAAGCTTTCACTATTTGCAGATGACATGATAGTATACATGAGTGACCCCAAAAATTCGACCAAAGAACTCATGCAGCTTATAAACACCTTCAGCAATGTAGCAGGATACAAGATTGACTAAAAAAAATCAGTAGCCCTCCTATATACAATGGACAAACAGGCTGAGAAGGAAATCAGAGATACATCACCCTTTACAATAGCCATAAATTATGTAAAATACCTTGGGGTAACACTAACTAAGCAAGCAAAAGACGTGTATATCAAGAACTTTAAGTCCCTAACAAAAGAAATTGAAGAAGATCTCAGAAAATGGAAAAATCTCCCATGCTCATGGATAGGCCAGATTAACATAGTGAAAATGGGAATCTTGCCAAAAGCAATCTACAGATTCAATGCAATCCCCACCAAAATACCAACACAATTCTTCACAGACCTGGAAAGAACAATACTCAACTTCATATGGAAAAATAAAAAACCCAGGATAGCCAAAAGAATCCTGTACAATAAAACAACCTCTGCAAGCATCACAATCCCTGACTTCAAGCTCTGCTATAGAGCTGCAGTAATATAAACAATTTAGTTCTGGCATAAAAACCGAATGTGGACCAATGGAATCGAATTGAAGACCCTGACATTAATCCGCACACCTATGAACATATAATTTTTGACAAAGAAGCCAAAACTCTGGGAGTCCAATCGGTGAGAAAGAGGAGGGATTTTATGAATAAGAGATGTTGAGACCATGATTGGAAAAAGCACAGCGATAAATAGCCAAACTAGTGGAAACACATGAACTATGAACCAATAGCTGAGGAGCCCCTCTGGATAAGCAAAACAGTTGTTTATCTTGAACGGTTTGGGTGGCCCCCAGGCAGTGGGACCGCAACCTGTCCTTAGTGCATGATCTGGCTTTTTGAAGCCTGGGGCATATGCTGGGACACTTTGCTCAGCTTGGGTGAAGGGAGCAGGGGACTGGACCTGCCTGAGCTGAATCTACCAGGCTGAGCTGAATCCCCAGGGGAGTCTTGCCCTTGAGTAGAGGGGAAGGGGAATGTATTGGGGTGAGGGGGGTAGGAGGATGGAGGAAAGGGGAATCTGGTTGATATGTAAAATTAAATTAAATTTTTAAAAAAAGAGAAAAAAAGGGTATTGAGAGAAGTGCAGAGGATGGAGGCCTGGTTTAGAAAATTTCAGAGGGAAGTTTAAAAACTCTATCAAGGCCATTTATTGTTTTGAATTCAGATGTGTAGTTCTGGTTAGTTGGGGCTGAAGAATGAGCTGTGATTAACAAGATACCAGAACTACTGAAGCAAAATTTTGCTTTGCTGGCATACTTGATGCTGGTGGGCTGGAGCTAAGAAATTAGCAGTGATTAAGAAGAGACCAGCATCACTGAGGTGAAAACTTCTGGTAAGTGTTGCCTGAGAACACACAGAAGATCTGTTTCAGAGACACCAAGGTTATACCTCCCACTGGCAGTGGACTTGGTAATGTGTAAGCATCACCCAGGTAATACTGGTTTTGATGGCATGAAGGGGTCATAAATAGCAGCTGGGCATGGCACTGTGAGAGGCCAGTAAAGGTGAAGGTGCACACTCAGTGGCAGTTGAAGGTCCAGGACTGAAGGGGTTATGCAAAGAAGTTGAGGCTTGGCACCATGAAGAGAGCCTATAAGAGGCTGTGGGTCAGGTGAGCACAGTTGCAGCAAAGGACCCCAGTGTTTTGGAGATGCCAGAATCATGAGAAGACCACAAAGAACAGTAGCAGCAATAGAGTGGTGCCAGTCAGCCTAGAAAATAAACCGTGTGTGCTTCAGAAGGCATAGCCAGAGAAGTGACTCAAGCCCATTGGAGAAGTCCAGATCATGAGTGGATCCCAGATATTGGATGGTTGGAATATTGTTTTACTTTGATTTAGTTGTGACTGTGTCCAATTCTTCCCTCTTAAAGTAAGAACACATTTTACTGGAGGCCATATTTGAGAGACTGACTTCTTAAAGACTTTGGATTTTAAGAAATTCTTTTACCCTAATTGTCGTGCTAGAAACCTCATCCAACTACTGAGGGATCTGGATGCAGAGATCCATGGCTAGGCACCGGGTGGATCTCTGGGAGTCCAATTAGTGAGAATGAGGAGGGTTTATATGAGTGAGAATTGTTGAGACCAAGGTTGGATAAAGCACAGGGACAAATAGCCAAACGAATGGAAACACATGAACTATGAACCAATGGCTGAGGGGTCACCAACTGGATCAGGCCTTCTGAATGGGTGAGACAGTTGATTGGCTTGATCTGTTTGGGAGGCATTCAGGCAGTGGGACCGGGTCCTGTGCTCATTGCATGAGTTGGCTGTTTGAAACCTGGGGCCTATGCAGGGTCACTTGGCTCGGCCTGGGAGGAGGGGACTGGACCTACCTGGACTGAGTCTACCAGGTTGATCTCAGTCTGTGGGGGAGGCTTTGCCCTGGAGGAGGTGGGAATGGGGGGTGGGGTGGGGGGAAGGTGAAGGGGGCAGAAGGGGGGAGAACAAGGGAATCCGTGACTGATATGTAGAACTGAATTGTATTGCAAAATAAAAATTAAAAAAAAAATTAAAAAAAAAGAAAAAAAAAGAAATTGTTTTAAAGGCACTAAAATTTTAATGTGTTTGCATTTGTAAAGACTGTGGGACTTTTAATGCTATTGGGGATGTTGGGGATGAATAAGAAAGGAAGGGTTTTGCATTAATAGTGATGTGTTTGCGTGTCAAGTTGACAAGTTGTCAGTGGTACTGGCTGTTTTTGTGTGTCAGCTTCACACAAGCTAGAGTCATCAGAAGAAAGAGCCTCCGTAGAGGAAATGCCTTGTTGAGATTCTGCTGTATGGCATTTTCTCATTTAGTGAACAATGGAGGAGGTCTCAGCCCACAGAGTGTGGTGCAATCCCTGGGCTGGTAATCCTGGGTTCTATTAGAAGTTGGGCTGTGTAAATCATGGGAAGCAAGCCAGTAAGCAGCTCCCCTCCATGGCCTGTGCATCAGCTCCTGCCTCTGGTATCCTGTTCTATTTGAGTTCCTATCCTGACTTCCTTCAGTGACAAACACAAATGCCTAAGAGTAAGCCAAATAAACCCTTTCCTCCCCCCTCAAAAAATACAGCATATAACATACTTTAATAACCCAAGGTTTTCGTGACAGTGAGACATGACTGCCCCGGGCTTTCAGCACCAATCTACTCCCAAGAGGATGATGGGCACCAGAGACACTCCACATGGAGTTTATTTTCTTTTTGGCAAAACTGGCCTATTAGAAAAGAAACTTCCCTTGCCTCAACTGCTGACATTAAGTACACTGTTCAATCTGGACTAGCAAGACAGAAAGAAAAGCAACTACCAAACTTTGCAAAGACAAGGTAGGACAGTCCTTCAAACTTTCCTGCTTTTGAAAAAATTCTGTCAGATATGCTAGGCCTGTAGGTAAAAGATGGATGCCCCAATGCTACAGAGAAACTTTGGGTGACTGTTGAGGCAGCCTGATGTCCCTGTCATTAGGTAACATTACATCCTTCTGGAGTCTTTGATGGAGTTGAAGACTACATAGTTATAAGTATAGTTTTCCTTAGTTGTGATAAAAGGTAAATTAGATATAAAACTTTAGACTCATCAAAATAAGATAGATAATTTAACATTTTTCACTAATTTTATTAAATACAAATAGACTAAGTATTGAAACTGTAATTCTTGCTTGATAACTCTTCTGTGATATGTAATTTTATTATGTTAAATTTAAAAACTCCTTTTTGATTAGACAGAAAAGGGGAAATGTTGTGATATATCCTTCTGTATGCTATGAATATGTGTTACTCTCATTGGTTGATAATAAAGCTGTTTGGACAATGGTGAAAAAAATAACTTGTCAAAGAAAATGTATTCTATACATTATTCATTGAAAAAAGGACTCCATTTTAAGTATTGGTAAGGTGGTTCATTAGGTAAAGGCACAGGATGGGCAAGCCTAGCACCCGAGATCCACCAGAATCCCCCAGTTCTTTCCAGACTCATACTCATTTTCCTTCCAACTGGCTTCTATGACCTTTTTGCTCCCATCAGGGCCAATTTGTGCTACCTAAATATTCCTGTAAATGTGGCCTTCAAGTAGATCACAGTCACTTCTCAAGGACTAAGCTCTTTGAGGACTTTTCCTCTACCAGCAGCTGAAATTGCCAATAGCTACTAGGCTTCTGGAGGAACTTCGTGCCCCTTACCTAACACTTTCAATGTAGCTCATAAATACATATGTTATTGGAGTATAAAATATAGAAGCAATTACTGTCCTCCCCAGTGATTACAGAAAAGGAGATTAAGTATGCTAACATTTTACTGTTCTTGAATTAATATTTACTTATCTTGTTATAAAAATATTATAGGATTACTATATATGTTTTTAAAGAAAATAGAATAAAATATAATCTCCTTATTAAAAAATATCATCCATATAATGGTAATTAATTGATTGATAAAATTGTTTATGAACCAATTCCAGTGGTTGAAGCACAAAATATTGGCATAAAGTTGGGCTGTTTAAATTCTTTGTGTGAGTATTTTTCATTGACATCTCTTTCCAGGCTGATCATTATTATATGTAGGTATTGTAAAAGCAAATCTCTATCTTGTTCTTGTAAAAGGGGAGTAAAGAAAAATTCATGGAAATCAATACCTATAATAGGCCAATCCTTAGATAATAAAGAAGGTAAAGGAATTGCAGGCTGTAAAGATCCCAAGGGTTGAATCACATTATTTTCAGATCTTAAATCAGTTAACACTCTCCATTTTCCAGGTTTTCTGTTTTGTTACAAATTCAGGAGAATTGCAAGACTAGTAGTCTCCTCAATATGTTTAGCATCTCACTGATCCTTTACTAGCTGCTCAAGTGCCTGCACATTTCTTTAGTTAGGGGCCACTGCTCCACCCAGACAGGCTTACTAGTTAACCATTTTAAAGGTAGAAAAGTTGGTATTCTGTAGTGGCCCTTACTCCAAATTTGGGTAGCCAATTCCTGCTTTGTCCTGCTGCTGGACAACCTGTATAGCCTGTGATTTCCTCAATGCGATTTACTTGTCATTTCAACTTTGGCCTCTCATCATTGATAACTCTTTGACAAAATACCTTCTTTCCAATACTTCTAAACCCTCCTGTCCTACATATTGGAGCTGCTTTACTTCTAAAATATGAAAGTAATAATAATTGATCAATTCTATCACTTGATTTTTTTTGTATACTTCTTTTTACATAAGCCATAATTTTAATTTCCCCTTTGTAATCTTCATCTATAATTCCTGGGTGTACTATAAATCTTTGAGGTATTAATCTACACCTTCAAAAAGTCATCCTCCACTATCCCAGTGGTTGTTTTACAACAAGTAATTTGTGGAGATAATGTAAGCAATTTACCTTCAGTCAAATATAAATCAGCACTACCTAAAGTAGCATGCATTAAATATACAGTAATAAACTTGCATTCCGCTGATTGCTTTATTTTTCAGTTTATTCCAATGCTGAGAGGGTATAAGTAGCTCATACTGTTTGGTCCATGGTGATGAACTAGGCCTATTATCAGGTTTCCCTGTGGTAAGAGATTAACATGTACATCTCTCACATATTTACATTTATTAATCCAATTAAATTAATCAAAGTCTGTTTCATCTAAAGGAGGAAGAAGAGATTCATCCCCAGTGACTTCAGCCTCCACACCTTACTCCAAAACAATGTTTTCCTCTGAGAAAACAATCTCCTCTGTTAACTGACAATTCCTAGCCATAAGATCCTTCTTACTTCACATTTCCACATCTGATAGAGCCTTTTCTGACTCTTCACTCTGCAGCAGCTCTAAAGCATTGGGAATTAATTCACACAAAGACCAAATCTCTCATAGTACAGCTTCTTTAATGAGCTTTGCAAAAAGCTATCAATACATTGACACTATCATTCTAATTGAACATGAAGAGTTTCCTGAAACCAACACAAAGCAACTTAATTAGTCCTAAAAGCTTGGTATGCTGTTTTCCTTTCACTTTCACTCCATGCCCTTTTGTCAAGCATTTTAGCAACTGCACACATTGCTGCTTCTGGAATGGGGAATTCTTCATGTCCTTCCCAATCTTGGAGTCTCAGTTACCTGTGAATGTACTTAACCTGCAGTCCTGGAGCACCTGGACCCCTTATTTCCTTGAGCACCACAGGTTGGGTACCAAATGTCAGTAACTGTTTCATGTAAGATGACCAAAAAAAGACATATGAGGATGCAATGAAGCCTTGGGAGAGCAAAGGGAAAATCACAGTAGACTGAACTCTCAGCAACCTTGAAAAACATTTTTTCATTTTTATTTATTTATTTATTTTTCTATTATCAGCTTCTGACCCGTCCCGCAGGCCAGGTTATTTGATGAGACCCGAGGAGGCACCTCCTGAAAGATCAATGGGGGCGAGAGAGAAAGGAGACTAGGCGCATAAAAGAAGACAAAGTCAGTCTGAGTCACGTCAAGGTCTCGATTATTGCAAGGGGAATCAGGTTTATATATGCTAGGGGCTAGGAGAAGTAGATAGGGGTATGGAAAGTTACTAGAAGGAAGTTAGGGTAAGGTAGGGTTCAGGAAAAGGTCTCTTTGTTCCAGGGCCTGATCAACGGACCATACAGCAAACCATTATGTTTCAAGGAGTTGATCAAAAGGTACATACTGTGGTCTTATTGAAAAATGGTTGCTATTGAAACTGTTAACGGAAGGTTAGGTACACGGCTTTTTCCCATGAGAATCAGTTAGGCTACTTGGCTCCTGACAATTCCCCCTTCTTTCTATAAAATGGCCAAAGCAGGCTTTGGTCATAAATCGAGAGGGCCCCTGTCTTAGGCTATATGGAGTAAATCCTGTGTCTGGCAACGTGCCATGTTGAGCCAGTCTCTGGCGACCTCTGTATGTTGTGCTCCCAGCACAGGCCCCATACTATTCCCGTCATTGAGCACCCTCTAGCCTTTAGTTGTAAGGGGATTTTTAGGTTCGTAGGCCGCTGAACCTGAGCCTTTCACCTGTTCCGATAGTTTCCTCATGAGTTTCTATCCGATGGTAGTGTACTGAAACAGTTTTTGATAGGGCTGAATCGATCTGATTTTTGATGAATTGTGTTAGTCTTTGAAAAGCCCAAGGACCACAGGTGAGGAGGAGAAGGAAAATGATCAAGGGGGCCAGGAGGGTGGGAATCAGAGTAGAAAGCCAAGGGGACCCCTTTAGCAAACCCCCAAATCAATTGTTTTGATTTTCAAAATCACATTTTCTTTGTGCTAATCTTTCTCTTAGTTTATCCATTGATTCTCTAACTACCCCAGTGTGATTGGCATAAAAGCAGCATTCTTCCTTCAAGGCTGCACACAATCCCCCCTCCTTTAAAAATAGAAAATCCAGACCTCTTCTGTTTTGTAACACAACCTCAGAGAGCGAGGTTAAAGATTTCTCCAGAGCAGAAATGGATCTTTCTATGGCCTCTAGGTCAGTAGTCATAGCCATTTGTAACTGCACAAGGTGGTGGTTCTGCACGAGGGCAGTAGTTCCTGTACCAATTCCTGCATCAATGCCCCCAATACCTAACAATAGGGCAATAGTCATAGACACAGGATCTCGAGTGTATCTGCCTCTCTGCTCAAAGAATTCCATCACTGAGCTTTCTTGATGATATGTGACACGAGGCCATAACTGGACCATCACACAAAATTCATGGGAATCATCAAATATCTGAGCAGATATGCAAGGGGTCAATCCTGTGTTACAGGCCCAGTAGGACCCGTTGGGGGCTTCAGGATAATAGCTCCCTTTATAAGGTGTCAGAGTTTGTTTACAGAGGTGACTATGGATTGATGGAATCTTGCCCAAACAAGAACCTTGTCCGGAGACTTCAGGGAGTGTTAGCTCATGTGGCTTAGTCTGACACCTATTGCTCAGGGAAGTAAGGTTATTGGCAGCAGACTGAAAGGCGATTCCTTCATAATAAGGGGGACTGGAGGTAAGGCAGAGCCAGCAACCCAAGGTTTGGTTTGGATTTGTGGCATTTAGGGCCAGATAAGCTCCCTTGACCAACTTAAACAATCTATCTCCTGTTCCTCCAAAAGGAGTAAGGAGAGTTCCGTTACTGGAGTCTGTACTCACAGTGTTTGTATGGTAGGGAAATGGACGAGGATGAGGTGAGGGGGGAGGAGGTGATGGCACCTTTTCATGATTGGAGGGAACTTTTTGGTCAGAGAGAACTACGTTGGGTCCTACTGGCTTTGGGGACAGGTTTTCTATTGTTAGCAAGATCTTGAAAATGACTCCTTTATCTGTGCCATCAAGATACCAGCGGAGTCCCCATGTTTTTCCTGAGGGCCATTCTCGATTCGCCCTACCCTGAGGGGGGAAGGTTATGTTTAAAGGTAATGATAGCCCGGGATTATGGGCTTTCCCAGTATAGGAGCTAAAGCAAAAATGTCTATTCGTGCTAGGTTTACTGTATCCCCTTGTAACTGAAATAAGGTCCCAAGATGAAGTTGGTTCCCAGTAAGCTGCCCCTGTAGTTTCACAACCCCATCGAGCACAAAAGAAGGTCTCAAATCCCCTACATCTGGCAGCTGTAGCTCGGCTTCTGCCATCCTGAGGGCAGACATAAACGTCAGATTGTGCTAACCTACAACGAGCTGTGGGACTAACACAGCCTGGGGCAGTCATCATGGCAGGGTTATTATCATGGAATGTCCCACAAGGGCTTGTCCAAGTGGTTTTAGGACTGCAAGGAAATTGATGGCAGTTTGGAATCATTTGGCCTCCTGTATCATTTAACTGGTGTTGGCCAATAGTAGGTATATCCCAAGAATCCAAACCTGCAGCCAGCTGACAGAAGTCAGGAGTGAGTGACGGCCACCAGGAATAGGGAGCATGGTTTGCAGTAACCCTCCAGACCTCCTCTCCCATTACTGTGAAAATTCGCCAGGTAAGCTTTTTAATAGTATGGGGGCTTTCCTTGGAGATGCAGGAGAGGGGAAGGGGAAAGAGTACTAAGCAAATGATGAAACAGGGGTTGATTTTCCGAGGCCAGCAATGAACAGGTCCTGCCATTGAGATGTCCATGGCTCCCTTTATTTTCCAAGTCGGAGGCATTTCTGAAAGAAAAAGAGAGAATTTTTGTCTCAGGGTTGTGTCCTGGACATAACAGTTATTTTTTCCTTAGTCTAGGGAGACAATCTGTGCAGAGTAAGGCTTAATCAGTCTTTCTGGTAGCCAACGAGCTCCATTTTCCTTGGAGTCATAAATACATGCAGACCCCTTTCCCCAGATTATAACTGGATCAGGACCGCCCCATTTTCCAGTTATTGGATCCTTCCAAAGGGCCTGTGCATATCCTTGTTTGGTTTCTGGATGCCAGTGTCGCTCAGCCGCAGATTTTCCAAAAACATCCAATGTCAGAAAATTTAATACAAATAGGGCATGAGAAAGCAAAGCTTTGTGGTTTCCCTTAAGGGGAAATAGTGTCTCTTGTGAGCTGAGTTTATTAAGAGTATTTTTTAAAGTTTGGTGAGCTCTCTCCACGATACCCTGGCCTTGAGGGTTATAGGATATTCCAGTGATGTGTTTAATTCCTAATTGTAAACAAAATTGTCTAAATTTGCTACTAGTATATCCCGGACCATTATCAGTTTTTATACATTTCGGCTGACCCAGCACTGTAAAGACATGTAACATATGATTGATAACATCTTTGGTGGCTTCTCCACTATGAGCGGAGGCACAAATAAATCCACTGAAGGTATCTACAGTAACATGTATAAACTTTAATTTGCCAAAAGAAGGAACATGGGTGACATCCATCTGCCATATTTGTCCAGGTATAAGCCCTCTGGGGTTTACTCCATAATGAGGTTCGGGTAAGAGCATCAGGCAATTTTTACAGCTTTTTACAATTTCTCTAGCCTGTTCTCTAGTAATTGAGAACCTTAGTCTCAGAGTTTGAGCATTGAGGTGATGAAGGCGGTGTGCCTCACGAGCGACTGCTACCTGATCATGTTCCAAGTGAGAAACCAAGATAGAATGTGTAGCTGAATCGGCAAGTTCATTCTCCTGAGCTAGGGGTCCAGGCAGGCCTGTGTGGGCATGAATATGGCCAACATAAAAGGGTAGCAACCTCTGTCGGATTAATTTTTGTAATTCAGAAAACATCTGGAAGGTGGGAGTAATGGGTTGGATTATTGGAACCATTTCTAGAGCCTGTAAAGCCCCTACCACATATCTACTGTCTGAATACAAATTAAAGGAGCAATCTTCAAAATTTTTAAAGACAGCAAGGGCAGCATATAGCTCCACCAGCTGAGCTGACTTGAAAGGGGTTGTCATAACGTTCTTTTGGCCATTGAGGACATAAGCAGCTTTACCATTACTTGACCCATCTATGAAAAGCACAGGGGAGTCCGGGATGGGCTCCATTCGGGTATTTTTAAGAAAAACAAAGGAAGTGAGGGAGAAGAATTGTAGGAGTTTGTTATTGGGCATCTGTGTGTCAAGTTTTCCTTCATAGGTGCAGACAAGGATATCCCAGTCAGGACTATGGGTGCATAACCATTCAAGTTGCTCTTTATCATATGGCATAACAATAATATCAGGGTCATGCCCAAAGTATCGAGTGGAGGCTTTTATTCCTAACATTATCGCTTGGCAAACCGGAGAAGGATAGGTGGGAAGGATTTTTCTTTTAGTAACAGGAAGATGTACCCACAGTAAAGGTACGGGCTCTTGCCAGAGCAGGCCTGTAGGGGAAAAATCTGTAGAAAAAAATGATCAAATACAATGGGAGGGTCGGGTCAAAATATCCCGTGTGTTGCTGAGTGATGGCCGTTTCAACCTCTCTGCCTCCACCGTAAGGTAGATTGAGGGTCAGAATCTCCTTTGAGGATATCCTCAAGGGGGCGTACTTCTCCCTTGGTTATTTTTAAATAGGGTCGCAGCCAATTGATATCCCCTAAAAGCTTTTGAAAATCATTGAGACAACGAAGTGTATCTTTTCTAATCTGGACTTTTTGTGTATAGAGGAGGTCTGGGTGTAACTCGAACCCTAAAAACAGGAAGGGGTATTGGGTTTGTATCTTCTCTGGAGCTATATGAAATCCTCGGTCCTGAAGTGTGATAATAATCTTTTGAGCTACGTTTTGTGTTTTTTCTTCAGATTTCCCTGCTATTAACAAATCATCCATATAATGTATAATATAAACTTCAGGGTACTGGACCCTCACTGGATCTATAGACTGAGCTACATACTTTTGACATAGCCTAGGGGAATTGGCCATTCCTTGGGGCAATACTCTCCATTGAAATCGAGGGTTAGGCCCAACATGATTCACAACAGGTATAGAAAAGGCAAATCGTTTGCAATCCAGAGGATGTAGGGGGATAGAGAAAAAACAATCTTTAATATCTATGACTATTTTAAAATATTTTTTGGGAATGGCCACAGGAGATGGCAACCCAGGCTGTAACGCTCCCATGGGGACCATGGTTTTGTTTACTTCCCTGAGATCCTGCAATAGCCTCCATTTTCCAGTCTTTTTCTTTATCACAAAAATAGGAGTGTTCCATGGAGATGTGGAAGGTTCTAGATGCCCTTGCTTTAATTGTTCCTGCACCAACTGAAGGGCAGCCTGTACCTTTTCTTGAGGCATGGACCACTGGTCTATCCAAACCGGATCATCTGACTTCCAAGTTATTTTATCGGCTTGGCGTGCAGGAGGAACAGTGGTCCTTAGGAAAAAAGGTCTGTCTCTAATCCCCTTCTATCCAGCTTAGGGGTGGACATGAGGGGCTGAGTTCGTCCTTGTTCAAACTTCCCCAACCCTTTGCCAGGCAGAAAGCCTGTCTTTAGCATCATTTGGGTCACTTTATCATTGGGATTCATCATAATGACCCCCATCTGTGTCAAAATGTCTCTTCCCCACAGGTTGGTTGGCAACCCCTCAACTATAAAGGGCCTTACTGTTCCAGTATTTCCCTTGGGGTCTTTCCATTTTAAGAATTTAGAGCTTTGTAACGTATTTTGGATTTGGCCTATTCCCTTTAAATGTGTGACAGTGGGTTCCAGTGGCCATGAATCAGGCCAGTATTTTTTTGCTATAATGGTGGCATCAGCGCCTGAATCAGAATACCCGAAAATTGCTTCCCCTCCAAGGAGAGGTTGAGTATAGGCCGGCCCTCTGTTAATTGTTGTACCCAAAATATATCTGAAGATCCTGGTATTGAGTGACCACGAGTTGGACCCTTATGGGGGAATTGTCCAACCATGGGGAGAGGAAGGGCCTGTGCGATGCGGTGGCCTGCGGGGATGGTGATAGGACCCCGAGAGGCCATGGCCAGGCATTTTATTTCTCCTTGATAATCAGCATCTACTATGGAGGGAACAATGGAGAGCCCTTGTAGTGAGCTAGAGGCTCGGCCTATAATTAGGAAGAACATACCAGGCGGGGGAGGGCCAAGGACCCCAGTTTCTATAATCACCGTGCCCTCTTCCGGAGTTACAACCCGGGTGGTGGGGGAACAGAGGTCCAATCCTGCACTTCCTGGTGTGGCTCGGGATAGGCCTGAGGAAGCTGAGCCAAGGCTGTCTGGGGCAGCAGGGTCCCGTGTTCCTGATTGCTGCCGAAGGGGTTGTTGGGGTTTACATGGGGTTGTAATGGATGGGTGGGGCCCCGAAACGGGGCCGCATCCCGTTTCCCGATACCACAGACAATGACTGGCCATTAATATCAGTCCTGGAGCGGCAGTCTTTGGCCCAATGTCGCCCCCTTTTGCATCGAGGGCAGAGCCCTGGGGGTGGATTGTTTAGATTATTATTAAAAGAGGATCCTTCACCTTGGGTGCTAGGGCACTCTCTGGCGAAATGTCCAGGGCGCCCGCATTTGAAACAGTTCTTGCCTCCATAATTTGGCCCTCTGATGGGCGCCTGAAGCACGGCACCTATGGCCATACTAATGGATTTAGAGATCTTGTGATCAAAGGAGTCTACCTCATTACATAGCTTGATCATGCCGTTGAGATCCATGGACTTAGTTTTGCCTCTTAAGGCTGCTCTGCAGGCTGCATTGGCATTTTCTATAGCCAATTGTTTAACCATAATATTTTCCAACCCATCCTCTCTCAGGATTCGTTCAGCCGCTTCTAGTAGCCTGGCAACAAACTGGGTGTAAGGTTCACTGTTGCCTTGGACTATCTTAGACAGGGAAGTAGTGGCTGCCCCTGTCACGGGCACAGCCCGCCAGGCAGCTATCGCTGCCTGGGCTGTTTGTACCAGAAGCCCTGCTGGGAGTTTTTGTTGCTTTTCCTCCGTGGCATACTTGCCCCTTCCCCTAATTTTCTCTGAAGACCATGAGGCTGTCTGAAGGCTCTTTTTATTTATGACGGCCTGTGTTTCAGCTCTATCTATAAATTCAGCCTTCCAGGTCAAAAACTGACTTCGAGTTAACACGGACTGTACCACCTTGTTCCATTCATGAGGCAACAAACTGCCCCCCTGAGCCAGCCCTTCAAGGACTGAAATTGTGAAGGGGGCGTTGATACCATAATTCTTCACTGCTGAATGCAAATCTTTTAAATGCCTGATTTTTAGCTTTCTATATATGACCTGGCCATTAGTGCCACCGCCCTGTTCCCCTGTTGGTTCTTCCTCTTCCCCTTCGGAGGCTGAGGCGCCTTGCTCTGCACCCTCAGCGTCCTCACTATCATCCTGAGTGGTGTCAACTTGTTCCCCCGCGTCCTGGGACTGAGTACCAGAGCGGGTCATTACTGGGAAGGAGAGGGAAATGGTGGGCAGTGTCTTTTTGATTTTTTCTACTTTTGATTTGGCCTTCGAGTGGGAGTCTGAGTGATGGGAGTTACCGGAGGCAGTGGGAAGGGTGGTGTTAGTCTCTCCTGTAAGGTCAGCTTGTAACTCCTGTATCTGTTGGGCAAGATCCCTCAACTCTCTTTTCATAGAAAGAACATCTTTTAAATTGGTGATCTGGTTTAGAAAAGATTCCTTGGTCTCTAAAAGACCCTACATTCCTGGTATAGCACAGCCCATTTGTCCCAGCACTGTTTCTCTATGAGTAGGGGCTCTCGGGGCACTGGGAATAGGAGGGACATAGGGAGGCAGGGGGGGCCAACGAAGGCGCCTCTCACCAAATAGGATCTGGGACTGAGTAAAAGGAAGGGGGTCATATCTTTCTTTTTCATAGCGTGCTGCCTCCTCTCCCAAGCTTACTTCAGACGAGGGGTCAAGCCATTCATCACCTGCCACATTTTTGTAAATGACAGAGTAGATCTTTTTACAAGATTGAGTGGCAGTGGGTGGCTTTATAAGGGGGAGTTTTAACTCATTAGGGATAGGCTCATCGATAAGAGAGGGGGTACGTGAAACCGGGGCGGCTGCAGGGTCGCCCGTGATCTCTATGTTCTTTTGAGCCACCGTTAGGGGAGAAGCGGCCGTTTTTGTTTTACTTTCATTTTTTATCGGAGTGGCCGCCGCACCTCTAGATTCATTATCGGGTGTCAGGCAGGGGGAGTTCGAGAGAAAATCCTCTGCAAGGGCTAGTAAATGTGAAACACGCCCGTCTCCCTCTGCTTCCTTTAAAACATCTCTAATCACACCATAAAAACTAAAAAAGGCATCGGGGACATTTTCCCTGTCTCTGAGTAATTTGTTAATATCTTTTCCAACCTTGTTCAAAGTCAGAGGGTGAATTCCTGGGCCGTTAATCACTAACCAGGGACATTTCTCCTCCACATATTGGAAAATTTTTATTAAATCCTTTTTTTTAACTCTTATTGCTCTCTCCCTAAGATTTCCTTTCATCTCCTTTAGAAAAATAGCCTCTTTAGATAAATTTTCGCCCATGATCGATGGGACGACACACTTATCTCAAGACTCTCCCGCATTGCACGAGTGATGCAGTCCGGGCGTCTCTACCCTGATCCTCTCCAGGGCCCCTTCTGTTGTCCGTCGTCCGGCAGGTCACCGTACCTCGAGCCCCACGTTCGGGCACCACTTGACCCGTCCCGCAGGCCAGGTTATTTGATGAGACCCGAGGAGGCACCTCCTGAAAGATCAATGGGGACGAGAGAGAAAGGAGACCAGGTGCATAAAAGAAGACAAAGTCAGTCTGAGTCATGTCAAGGTCTCGTTTATTGCAAGGGGAATCAGGTTTATATATGCTAGGGGCTAGGAGAAGTAGATAGGGGTATGGAAAGTTACTAGAAGGAAGTTAGGGTAAGGTAGGGTTCAGGAAAAGGTCTCTTTGTTCCAGGGCCTGATCAATGGACCATACAGAAAACCATTATGTTTCAAGGAGTTGATCAAAAGGTACATACTGTGGTCTTATTGAAAAATGGTTGCTATTGAAACTGTTAACGGAAGGTTAGGTACACAGCTTTTTCCCATGAGAATCAGTTAGGCTACTTGACTCCTGACAAGCTTCATACAGTATAAATTCTTATCCTAATAGTGAAATGTTTCATTGATGCTTGCCTAGTAACTGAGTAAATCCAAGACTTATTATAAGCCACAGTCATCCTAGTGTCCCCCCTGCTATGTAGCCTCCCTGGTTCTGTGGGTTGCAGTCTGATTGTTCTTTGCTTTATATCTAGTATCCACTTATGAATGAGAACCCTGAGAAGCCTTGAAAACACATTTTATTAATTGTTACACAAAAGATATTTTTAACAAGTCAAATTCCACATGTAATAGCCTTTGATCTGATCTAGGAGATGTCAGAAGGAACACATTACCCAAGCCATTCTCAGCCATTACAAGAATTCCTTGTTTGCCATGAATATTTTGTGACTGAATTCATGCAAACAGTCTGAAGATCCTACACAAAAAGCAACCTCATAAATCTCAGATAACAATCACTGCTTCCTGCAAAAGGTTATTTCAACACCTAGTTGTGCCTTCACTCTCGAGTTTCTATGAGGTACTATGGCTCTACTATATTCCCCACTTTATAGTATACTATATAGTAACCCGTGTGTCTGTTCTGATGTTACTAGCTTCGTCAAGGTCCTACGCCTTGACTTCCCCACAATGATGGGCTGTATCCTGGAACTATGAGCCAAACCATCTCTTCCTCCTTTTGGTTCCTTTTCTCAGTGTGAATTATCACAGCACTGGAAGTGAAACTAAGGCAGGTTGCTTAATCTGAGTTAATTCCTCAGCCCACAGGACCTGGAGGAATATAAGACTGATGCTGCCAGACCCAGCTACAATGAGTACTTTAAAAAGGACCTCATCTCAGACACCCAGAGAAAGAGGGAAGAATGCTTGTGATGACAAAGAAAAAAACACAGACATCAGAAATGTACTGACAGAGGTGAGAGAACCTGATCTGTGAAATGGCTGTTTGCTGCTGTTCCTCCTCTCATCCAGAAAGTTAGCTGGGGGGAGATGAGATGGAAGACAGGATTTAGAGCATTAACCTGCTGTCTTTTCAGATTGATGAGTCTGTGAATACTGCACAACAGAAAGATTCTGTTTCAGTGCATGCTCATGGGCAATTTGTGTTGAGAGACTACATAGGTTACAAGTCCTGGCCACACAGATGGAATGGGTTTAATACTCTGTGCTAAGACATTAAGGAAGAGCACTGTCTGTCATCAGGGCTGGTAAGGCCCGGGTGTGGGCTCTGGGATGGGAAACTCCTGAGCAGCTGCACAGTGATTTCATTCACAGACTTTCCTTGTACTAGGACCATTTTTCCAACAAATTGAATTGCTCCACTTTATTGTTTTGCTCCAGGATTATTGTTTGGTATTTGCTTTAACAATACTTGATTATTTTTTTCATGTGAGAGTATGTGCACATGCATATACGCATTATAAACATATGTGAATGACTACATGTGTATGTGTGTATATATGTACATACACTCATACCTCATTGATTGTACTTCATTTTTCACACTCCTCAAGGACTTGACTAAAAGAAAAGAGAAATATATAAATAGAATATGAGTAGAAAAGCAGTCAGATGATGCCCCCCTCACATGATACAGATCCCAAAGATCCTCTGAGAAACAATTAGACCTCATAACTATTGTATGCAATGCAGCACTTTCCAATAACAACAACGAACCAATAATCATGTTGAGAGTGAAATACAAAAATGTACTGTTCACAATAGCTTAAAATGTACTGGGAATAATCCTTAAAAAAGAGTGAAAGTCATTTTCAGCAAAGATTTAAGAGACCACAAAAACACCTAAAAAGGACAACACAAACAGGGATGAGCCTCCTGGCCCCCACAATGCTCTCTTCACCGATGGGCAAATTCAATATTATGAAAATGACTAAATACCACAGGAAATTTGTAGTAGGACAGGCCAATAGGGTTGAGAAAATTAGTCAAATCCGTTGCCTAGGGATGCCCATAACTTACTTCCTTATGAGCCAAACTAGAGTCTGCCTGAGGGCCTTGCAACAGGTGCTGTCCGAGTTCCTGATCATGCCCAGCTAATGAGGGATAACCATGCAATGTCACCAGATTGGGACACAGTCTGTGTGCTGAGAGGGCATATAAGGCCTTCTCCATTATTGTTTTTTAATATATATATTTATTAAAATAAGAAAAAAGATTTTCTTTCCTTTTAAATACCAACCTTTGTTTCCCCTCCCTCTTCTTCTCCTGCTCCCCATACCTGCACCCACTCCACCCCCGTCCCCTCCTCATAGAGAGTAAGGCCTCCCTTGAATAGTCAACACAGGATGTTATACCATGTTGGGGCCAGACCTACACCCTCCATTCTGCATCAAGGCTGAGTAAGGCATTGCACCTTAGGGAATGGGCTCTAAAAAGCCAGTTTGTGTACCTGGGGTAAGTCCTGGTCCCATTGCCAGGGGAGCTACAAACACATCAAGCCTTGAAATATTCACCCACATTCAGAGGGCCTAGTTCAGTTCCATGCAGGCTCCCCAGCTGTCAATCCAGAGTCTATGGGCTCCCATTAGCTTGGGTCAGCTATTTCTATGGTTTTCCCCTCATTATTCTGACCCCCCTTGCTCTTATAATCAATCCTTCCTCCCTCTCTTCAGCTGAACTCCAGGATCTTGGCCAAGTGCCTGGCTATGTGTCTCTGCATCTGCTTCCATCAGACACTGAATATAGGTTATATGATGACAAATAGGGTAGACACTAATCTGAGTGCAGGGGAAGTCTAGGTTAAGTACCCTCTCCACTATTGCTGTGAGTATTAGCTGGGGACACTCTTGTGAGTTCCTGGGGTTTTTCCTAGCAGCAAATTTCTCCCCATCCCCTTAATGGTACACTCTGCAAGATATCACTTTCATTGCTCTCCCATCCTGTCTCTCCCCCATGTTTCCACCTCTCTTCCCCTCCTGTCTCCTCTCCTCTCTTCTCCCTCTCAATTTGCTCAAGATATCTTAACCCTTTCTCCTTCTTGGGGCAATTCATGTGTGTCCGTCTTAGTGTCCTTGTCTTTATCTAGCTTCTCTGGGTTTTGGATTGTAATCTGGTTGTTGTTAGAGTTTTTTTGCCTGGCCCACAGTCAGGGCAAATCTCTCTCACCCGCCAGTTCCAAGCCGTTTAAACCCGATCAAGTAAACACAGAGACTTATATTGGTTACAAACTGTATGGCCGTGGCAGGCTTCTTGCTAATTGTTTTTACAGCTTAAATTAATCCATTTTTATTAATCTATACCTTGTCATGTGGCTTGTGGCTTATCGGTACTTTATATCTTTCTTGTCCTGATGGCGGCTGGCAGTGTCTCCCCTCCCAGCTTTTTGTTTTCTCAATTTTTCTCTCTGTTAGTCCTGCCTATACTTCCTGCCTGGCCACTGCCAATCAGTGATTTATTCATTGACCAATCAGCAACACATTTGACATACAGACCATCCCACAGCACCTCCCCTTTTCTTTTCTTAAAAAAGAAGGTTTTAACCTTTGTACATCTCCAAAGTTAGCTTGGTATATTTGGGAATTTGGGCGTAGCTTTTCTTACTACTTCTTGCTGGAGGGGGGCGCTGTATCTTCTGGGGAAATAAAAGAAAATTTTAGGATCATGGAGTAGTCCGTGAGGCTGTATCATCTGAGCCAGTTGCCTTGAAACGGTTCTGGATGTTGGATCATCTGGGCCATGGTGTCATCGGAGACCTTTTAGGTGGTCTTGGCTGGTCAAACCTGATGTGTCTTAATCTGGAACAAATCCATAGCCTCTTGCTTTCTGTGGAAACAAAAGAGATTCTTTTCCAAAGCAACATATCCTTACATCCAAATTTTGAAGTCAAAGTATCTTTAAAATATACATACTGGTTTAACTCAGCTTCCTTTACAATCAAATATCTCTCTGTAGTTAAGAATCCCAAAGACAACACAATCCAGACTCTCTGTGTAATAGTCATCTCTACGTGGCTTATTTTTTATATTAATTTTACTGTCTCTTTAAAGACTTTATTTTTTAAAACCATATATTTGTTTTTATACTGTATATATCATCTTTTTTTGTCTCTTTTAAGCCTATGTATATTTTACATACATTTTAAACTATTACATCTGAATCTGTCTTATTGTGAATCTATTGCTTTAAGCTGCAGCAGCTGTGGCTGCTGGCTCCGCCCACCTCAGCTTCCCAACTTGGCGTGGTACTTTACCACCAGCTCTGGGAGCTATCGTGGGTCTATGCTTTTATCCAAGCAGCGTGTAGCCCAGAAACCTCTTTTGTTTTGTACTAGCAAAGGCTAAATCCACAATGTAGCTTAATGTGCCACTTGCAGAGGCCTCATTCCTGCCATACTGCAGGTCGAGCGTGCACGCCAGCAACCCGCCAGTAGCTCAAACCGGCAGCTGCCGCTCATTTGAGAGAGACAATTAGGAAGCTGTTTTTAGCTCTGTTTTAGAATCTTTTTTTTTTAGGTTTTAGGTGGAAACTCTTGCCCCACGTTGGGCGCCATTTGTTGCTAGAGTTTTTCTGCCTGGCCCACAGTCAGGGCAAATCTCTCTCACCCGCCAGTCCCAAGCCGTTTAAACCCGATCAAGTAAACACAGAGACTTATATTGGTTACAAACTGTATGGCCGTGGCAGGCTTCTTGCTAACTGTTCTTACAGCTTAAATTAATCCATTTCTATTAATCTATACCTTGTCACGTGGCTTGTGGCTTATCGGTACTTTACATCTTTCTTGTCCTGATGGTGGCTGGCAGTGTCTCCCCTCCCAGCTTCCTGTTTTCTCAATTTTCCTCTCTGTTAGTCCCGCCTATACTTCCTGCCTGGCCATTGCCAATCAGTGATTTATTCATTGACCAATCAGCAACACATTTGACATACAGACCATCCAACAGCACCTGGTTATCCTTTGCTTTGCTTCTAACATTCACTTATGAGTTAGTATATACAGTGTTTTTCTTTCTGGGTCTGGGTTACTTCCCTCAGGATGATTTTTTTCTAGTTCCATCCATTTGCCTACAAATTTCATGATGACACTGTTTTATTTTTTTACCACTGCACTACACTCCATTGTATAAATATACCACATTTTCTTTATCTATTCTTCTCCTGAAGGGCATCTGGGTTCTGGCTATTACAAATAGTGCTGCTATGAACATGATTGAGCAAATAAATGACCTTGTGGTGTGGTTGAGCAACTTTTGGGTATAGGCCCAGAAGTGGTATTGCTGGGTTTTGAGGTAGATGGAATCCCTGTTTTCGAGAGACCGCCATAATGATTTCCAGAGTGGCTGTACAAGATTGCATTCCAACCAGCAGTGGAGGAGTGTTTGCCTTTCTCCACATCTTCTCCAACATAGGCTGTCATCTGTATTTTTATCTTAGCCATTCTGACAGGTGTAAGATGGTATCTCAGAGTCGTTTTGATTTTCATTTCCCTGATGGCTAAGGATGTTGAACATTTCCTTAATTGTCTTTGGTCATTATTAAGTAAATCTGCTGTTTGTCTTTCATCTGACAGTGAAAGTGTCTGTGTCTTTGATGTGGTGCCTTCTTACTCCATCCCCCGAAGAAGCCATTAGGACCCACGAACATCTGGCACCTGAACATGGGACTTCTGTTACTGTCACTTTCCTGCTTTAGTTCTGATCATCTCCCTCTCTTCACTTGTGGTGCTAGACAGTGGCCCAAGATGGTGTGTTTAGGTGAGAAGGCCCCTCAGTGTTGTGTTCTTTGGGTCCCTTCAGCAGCAGGTAAGAGTGGTGATATATTGTGCACCTTAATAAAACCTATCCAGGGATTAGAAGAGAGAGCCAGCCACTAGATTAGACATAGAGGCCAGACCATGATGGTACATACCCTTAATCCTATCACTATGGAAACTGAGATCCATCCAGATCTCTGTGAGTTCAAGGCTACAAAAAGTGGGAACAGCCAGGTGTGGTGGCACAGACCTTTAATCCCAACACTAGAGATCTCATGACTTGCTTGAGAAGCACACATGCCTTTAATCCCAGGAAGTAGGACGGCAGGGCAGAAAAAAGTTATAGAAGGCACGACGGAACAGGAACTACTGTATTTAGAATGAGAATTTCATAGAGGTAAGAACTTGTGGCTGACTTGCTCTGATTCTCTGATCTTTCAGCTTTCATCCTGATCTGGCTCTGGGATTTCTATTAATAAGACCATTTAGCAATTTGTGTTACAGGTAAACGTTGGAAGCACCATTTTTTTCCTTCCTTTGTGTTGTCTGTCATGTTTGTCTGCCTGTCCCATTAGGAAGGCACATTTTTTTTCTGTTTCAGTATACCCAGCATCTGCACAAAAGCAATAACCGCTCCCCAGAAGGTAGAATCAAGGCTCAGCTCCCAAATGTCATCCCTCATCTGGAGACACTGGGTGGGCTTATGGCCAAAGCCTAAAAAACCATGGAAGTTCCCCACTAAGCACAGGACATAAGGGTCTGGTACAAATTTTTACCCCTGTTGATTGTCATCTTCTGACTGTTGTTTGCCTGATTTCTTCCTCTACAAGGTGTGTAACTTCTTCATCACCTCCTCCCGTTCCATGTCTGACCTCACTATGGCATTTGATGATGAGGATGCAGACAGTTCTGGCCCATGAAATCTGTCAAGGAAATGCAGCTTCCATTAAGACCCCATGCTATATTTCCCCTTCAGACCCACTTCTGCCAAGGGTGTCAGCACCCCTGGGGTGTCCATGGGGCGATCTACCCCAGGAACTGCCTGCCTTGGAGACGGGCCATGCCCTGCTGCACTGTACACACTCACTGTGCACAGCCAGCACCATTCAACATGGGGAGGCCTGCAGAAGCTTATCCAGTTCACCTGGGTCCAAATGCCTCTGTTCAGCCCTGGATTCCCACCCCAAAGCTGAACTCCTTCTCATGTGGAAGGTAGTTAACAAGCAGCACCTGGACTCACCTTATTTAGAACGGGTCCCCACACAGTGGCCAATGCAACCATGGACATACTTTGAATGGTATAGTTTGCTCAACACTGTGCAGGAGCCCACTGTGTTTGTCAGCTGGGAATCAGCTTAAGGTGATCGAACAGAAGCTCAAGCATGAATGAACCTCTTCATTAACATTCCAGTGACCCTCGACAGGCTCACTATACGAGGTACCTTTGTCCATCCCAGCCATCTGGCAAAGATTGGCCATTGAGCCTATTACCAACAGATTTCTTACCTGGCTGTGTTAGGCCAGCTGGGAGACCAGCTTCTACATTTCAAACCAGAGTTCTCTTGAGGAGAGAGGGATAAGAGATTAAGATAAAAGGATAGAAGGGAGAGAAGCAGAAACAGAGGTTAGCCTCAGGAGGGCCTGGATCCTTATCCACTGGTCCCTTCTGTCTCTTCTATAGGGTTATTTATAGAAATGCCAAGGGATTGAGCAAAAGACCTCCCCTCAGCACAGCCAAGGGCAGATGATTTCCAATCACCTGGTAACCATACATATGGTCAAGCAACCCTACAATGCAGCTCTGCTGAGTAAAGCAAGCTCAGATCTCACTAGGAAACCTTTGTGGGCCTCCACACCTGGCCTTCAAGCTCTTAAGGCATGTACCCACAGGACACTTCAGCTCACTTTCATAATCTTATTCAACAGCCAGGAGAGGTGTTCAACTTCCTGGCCCATGTCAATGAGGGAGTAGAGCACAGAGTGCATGCAGGCCCCACTGGAGATATGTTGATTAAACAGCTGACTTGGGAGGGGCTCAATGCCCAAACCCATAATGTGATTGCAACTCTGTGAAATGAGGACATACCTAAATGGGTGCAAGCCACCAGAGATCTTTACCCCAGCCCCTATCTCATTGCTGCTCTTACTGCCTTCCTGGATGCTCTCCTCACTGACAGGCAGTGTGCTAATGAAACCCTGAAGAGTCCCTGGTAGATATAACTTGATAGGGATACAGCAAACCAGGCAATTTGTGGCATTTCTGTCCCAGGCCAAAACTTAGGGCCTGATGCACCAGATGCAATAAGGGATTTCATTGGACAAAGTATTGTAGGTCACAGCATGCCAAAACATGAGCCGCTTTAAACCCCAGGCAGGGCAATCCTCAGCCCTGCCAGTAAGAGCTCTGGTAATCCAAAAATCTATTGGACAATGCCCATTTTTCCACACTCTCCAATGCTGACCATCTATCTTGATGGACAAGTTGTGAAAGGCTTTATTGACATGGGTGCAGACACCACCATTTTAACCAAGACAGAGGTACTTCACTTCCCTCACTGGAAGTTTAATCCCCCCTCCATCAGTGGTGACAGAGCCAATAAATTCTAAGATGACCACCTTTCTTGGTCCATTGGAAGGACCTTAATCGCAATAGGGGAGCCATTCACCCTATCATTTTCATTGTACCCAAGAACCTGTGGAGCAGAGATATTTTGGAGGATATGGATGATCTCCTAACTAAAGATGATAGGACCTTTCTGATGACATCAAAGTTTATGAAAAGGCAGGTCTTGCAGTCTGTGACCCTGCATGTGATCTGCACCCCCAATTCTAAGGGCCACTGTCAAAATAAGATCCACCACAATCAAGTTCCCTACCTTCATTTCTTTGACATGGTTCTTGGATCAAGAAGTATGGGTGGAACAGTGGCCTGTAATTGAACCCAAGCTGTCAATCCTGAAGTAATTAGTTGTAGAACAGCTAAAGGTGGGGCACAGAGAACCATCCTCGAGTAAACATAATACCCTCATATTTGTTATCCCCAAAAGGTCAGTATGCTATTGTCTCCTGAAGGATCTTTGTGTAGCTAATGGTCAAGTAGAAAAAAATGGGGTCTACACAGCCAGGACTCCCCCACCCTAGTGCTATTTCTCCATCTTATTATATATTAGTTTTAGATATTAAGGATTGCTTTTTTTTCTAATCCTCTGGCAAAACAAAATCAATATCATTTTGCCAAATCTGTGTGGGAACCTAATATGCATAAACTAGCTAAGGGATATCAACTCTTTTGCCACAATGAATGAAGAATATTTATTTTTTGCCAATTATATGTTTCTTAAGCTTTGGTCAATATCCCTAGGGATGTTCTTTTTATCCATTATATGGATGATCTCCTCCAGGCACACCCAGATGCAGCCTACCTACAAAAGTCTGCCAAGAGAGTATGAGAAGATCTTGCATTATTACATCTGATGGTGTCTCCAGATAAGGTACAAATGGTACCCCCTTTGCCTTTTCAGACTTTTCTTTTGCTAAGCAGGTCCACCTCCTTTCCTTTAAAATGCTAATAAAGGAATTGTACTCACTCTCAGAATTACAACTATAATGTGGTGCAGTTAATTGGCTTAAACCTTTCTTGCCCATCCCTGACTAAGAGATGAGACACCTCTTTCTGTTGTTGGAGGGTCTCACCTGTCCTTACACTAAGGTTAGTCTTACCCAAGAAGCTAAAGATTTACTACAAAACCTTTTGACCTTTGTATCAACCTTCATGCTGCAAAGTCATGATCACCAAAGACCTTTACTGGCAATGGTTCCTTGACTTGCAGGGGATTTGGGGAGTATTACGGAAATCCAGGTGCATTCTATGGATACAACAATCACATTCTGACCTGTGCAAGGTCACCTTTAAGTTTGGCCAGTCCTTCCAACTCAGCCATAAGAAACAGATGCTGGCATGGAGAACCTATGGAAGAGAGCCAGATAAGCTTATCTTCCCCTTTTCTTTAAACAATACAGAGTCCCTCTGGGCAGATTCCATCTCATTCCAGGAAATGATTGCAGAATTCACAGGAATTAGTGACAATCTTTTGCCAAAAAGCAAGATCTTAGCAGAACTCCCCACACTTCCAATAAAGATACAAGCCCATGCAGTCCTCTACTCCACTCCCATCCCTCATGCCACCCTGGCCTGTTCAGATTCCAATAAATACACATGGTGTTCTTATCCATTGTCTTGGCTCCAAAGATGTTACATATGGTATCCCTAAACATGGTTCCATTTAACTGGGTGAGCTATTGATCATTCCAAATGTTCTAGTAGAGTGCCAGACTGAGCTTGTTAATATTTTAAGGCCATCAGTGAAGTACTATCAAGGCTATTATATCATCCACGGTAGTTACGGGGGTACCTTGGGCACTTAATACTGACAATGGCCTTGCCTATGCCTCTCAACAATTCAATACTTTCTGGGGTCCTAGAAGAGTTCCTACACAGCTGATATCCCTTACAATTTGCAGGAACATGCCATTATGGAGAGGACCAACAGAGCTCTTAAGGAGATATTAGCAAGAACTATTTCGTCAGAGGCTAGGAGAGATCCTCACGTGGCCTTAACAGAGGTCCTTTTTCTTTTGAACTTTCTCAGTTTTGATGACAAGGTGCTCATCCCAGCCTACAAGTACTAGATATCTTTGGTAAGATGGAGAGATCTTATCTCCTTCCAATGGCAGCCACAAGCCCCACTGCATACCCATTGGAGAGGGTATGCTTGTGTTTTTCCTCCAAGTGCCATGATACCAATATGGGTCCAAGCAACAGATGTATGCCCAGCCACAGATCAGCCTGCTTCTACCAAGGAGGAAATAACCAAGGATGGGTAATATATATACTCCCTTTTCTTGCTCCCATTGCCACTCTAAAAGCTGAAGGCATGTGTTCCCTTGCTTTTTCTCATTCTATATGATGCCTTTGGTGTAGTTGGAAAATTTCCTGTGTTCTGACCTGTCAGAAGTAGTGGCAAATCTCTCCCACTCGAATCCCCAAGTAAACACACAGAGGCTTATATTAATTATAACTGCTTGGCCATTAGCTCAGGTTTATTACTGACTAGCTCTTACTTGGTAGAAGCAGTAGCTAATGAGGGTTGACCACGTGATGCCATCAGATTGTTGTCAGAGCTTCTGATTGTGACCAGCCAGTTAGGGATGACTATAGATGAAATTCTAAAGGGTCTTATTAAATAAGAAACACAGAGCCAAATACAGAGTTAAAGCCTAGGAGATCTGAGCAAGACCCACAACTCCCTTCAGCTTACCACTCACTGTCATCCTTCCCCTGAGAGAGAGACCTTCTTCCTGTGTGTCTTGAGTTTTATTGCTTTCCTGTTCTGCCTTCTCACTGGCTCTAAGCCCAGCCACATGACTTCCTCGTCACTGCCTGGTCTCTATGGTTAGTACTGGGATTAAAGACTCAAAGGTCACCATGCTTGGCTCTGTCCTTGACCACACAGAGACTCTGCCTGCCATGTGATCAGATTAAGGGCCTGGGCTATCATCTCCTGACTTCTATCCCTGGCTCTCCGCTAATGACCTCTGATCTCCAGGCAAACTTTATTTATTAACGTACAAAAAAAATCACATTTCAGCACAATTAAAATATCACCACACTTCCTCCTATTATTCTAATAAAAGAAAAAAGAGGAAGAAAACTATAACTAATATAAGAAAAACTATATACAATAAGTACAATAACTATATACAATATATACAAGCAATAAATACCTAAACAATGTCTAGTCCATTTGCATTAGACAAACTCAGAGAAAATATTCTATTATCTATCCTATTTTGATAAATTCAATATGTACCTGATTTACTTTCTATCCTAAGTTATATTACTAATAGAGCTATCTTATAATGTCTTTCAAATTTATACACTTACACTTCTTTAATGAGTTTCTTTTCTGAAAATTCTTAACAAGGAAAACTATAACTATCTAATCTTCAACTCCCTCAGAGACCCAAGAAGGAAATAATATTACCTAAAAAATCAGGAAGTGCATGCAAGCAGCTTCCAAAAAAATGTAATTTGACAGAAACAGCCAGCTGCCTGGACAATCACTGGAGGTTTCTCCACAATGTTGGGGCATCATCTTCAGTCTATAGGCTTAGCATATCTGACAGCCTCATTGGTGAAGTAAGATGTACACAAGGCCTACAGTTCGACCTCACATTTTGTGAGAGAAGTCCATGTACCAGAAACACCTGAATTCCACTAGTGTCCTGTCATGATAGTAATTTAAATTCTGGAAATTGTTGATGTTTTTGGAATTCAGCTTGTCAATTTTTCTTGGCTTGTGGGTGGCTTCATCTCGGCATCCCGTTGTTCTCCACATCCAATGCAATGTCACCAGATTAGGACATAGCCGCCTATGTGCTAGGAAGAGGGTATGTATATAATGGGAGTCTTCTCCTTTATTAAATAAATGAGTCTGCTGTTTACCTGTCATCTGATTCCCGGTGTCTGTGTCACTGATGCTGCACCTTCATACCACCTCCCCTGAGGGAGCCATTAGGACCCAGCAACAGAAATATACAGTGCAATTGTGTCACAATTTTAATTGCATTTCTTTTAAGATATATTCTAAGCTTATTTTACTCTAATGTTTGAGTGTTTTACTTGCATGAATATCTGTGCACCTCATGAATTCCTTGTGCCTGTTGTGGCCAGGAGAGATCACTGGATTCCTTGGCACTGCAGTTACAGATGGTTGAGAGTGATATATGGGTGACAAGAATGGGACCTGGGTCCTCTGTAAGAGCAACAAGTGCTCTTAACCACTGAGCCATACTGTGCCTTTCCCATTTTATGGTCTACTTATAAATAAGAAATAAGGTTTTCCACAAAATGAAAATCTACCTATGGAATGCTGACATTTCATAGGTGTAATCTCTTATTTCCCATCACAAACAAGAGTTGTGTCTTAGGGTGTCTATTACTTTGAAGAGACACCATGACTACAGCAACTTCTATAAAGGAAAACATTTAATGGGGTAGCTCACTTACATTTTAGAGGTTGAGGAGATTATTATCATGGTGGTAAACAAGGCAACATCCAGGTAGACCTGGTGCTGAAGCTAAGAGTCCTTATATTGATCCAAAGGCAATACGAAATGGTCTGAGTCACTGGGAGTGGCTTAAGCATGTATGAGACCTCAGAGCCCAACTGTCAGTGAAACACTTCCTCCAACAAGGCCACACATACTCAAACAAAGCCACACCTGCTAATATTATCACTTCTTTTGGGGGGGGCCATTTTCTTTAAAATGACCACAATTTGGTATATCATATGAATTCTAAATATGTTGAGGAATATTACTTTAACTATGTGAAATTTGTTACATTTTTTGTTGCAGAATATTACTTTATCTATGAAAATGTGTGTTATATTTTTGATGATATATTTGTTTAAATATGTACAGATGAGTTGCATTTGTCTTACTTTGCCTCCCTAAGCATCCTTATTGATCCACCAAAAAGCTGAACAGCCAGTAGCTAGATATAGTGGTACAATAATGGCATAAATGTTATGGGAGTGATCAACACTGGCTTTTGTTTGTTTGTTTGTTTTTTGGTGTTTCAAGACAGGGTTTCTCTGTGTAGCTTTGTGCCTTTCCTGGAACTCACTTGGTAGGCCAGGCTGGCCTCGAACTCACAGAGATCTCCCTGGCTCTGCCTCCCAAGTGCTGGAATTAAAGGCATGTGCCACCACTGCCCGGCAATCAACAACTTTTTATCTGGAATTAAATCCAACTCCATCAGATGGTACCCATAACTGACACTGATGAGGCCAAGAATAATAGTAACAGATTTTGCCATAAGTCTATGATTTATGTAGAATCAGTTTTAAATTGATTCTGCTAAATGAATATAACAACAAAATGATATATTGTTATGCCAAAAGATCAGTGCATTGCTCAACTGTCATCAGAAAAACTATTTTTGAAGTAGATGGTGATTAACACAGAGACTCACAGATGGACAACGTATAGACAGTGAGAAACTTGGAGAACTCATTCCAAAACAGAATGTTTTCATAAAACCCATCTACCCATGATTCTGAAATCTATGAAGAACAGAAGATAGATTGATTTTAGGAGCCAGAATTGTTAGATTACGTCAAGGAAATAGATAGTTCCAGACTCAAGAGGGTTTGTACATGTATGAATTCATAGAGACCAACAGCATGCATGAGACTTGCACAGGTTCAAAGCAGACAAAACTCCAGCACAGAGGAAGGTAGATGGACACAAGATCTCACTCCTAACCAAGAAACTATATGTGATTGATACGTTCTAGGGAAAGCAAAGTCAGTTTTCTCCAATGAAGTGTTACTGGGGACATCAACCATATTCTAGTATAGCCCTCACAACCAGGTATAGTTGGCAAACACAAAACAAACTTTAGGTTTATTTATTGAGGGAGAGGAGGCTTTTATTTAATTTTTGTTTGGTTTGAGCTTTTGTTTGTATTTTTATTTGTGCTTTTCTTTTTAGAAAAAGGCGATAGTGTTCAGTGGGTAGGAAAGATGGTAGGACCTATAAGGTGTCAAGGTATGGAAAAATTATGATCATATATATTAGATGAAAAAATTAAATAAAATATATGAAATTAAATTTTAAAAGTACTCTGGGGAAGCCCACAACTGACTCACTTTTCCAGTTTGATTCTGAAGACTATTCTGAGTCAATAGAGTTCAAGCTTGTTTGCTTCAGGGCTGTGTGAAAGTCCTTATAAGCTCACAGAGTCTCCTTGAAGGGCTGTGAGAAAGTCCTGATTAGCATATGGGAAGGAAATACTATCTAGCTTGACACAGGATGCTGAAGCCAGCAAGAGGTACACTGAGATAGACAATGAATACTGCTTGATCCTTGACTCAAGGATGGGACAGACAGTGGTTGAATGCCTGTGCTGTGCATTGTTCTCCTTCTGTCCTTCAAGACTGTCTATAAACCAGCTGTGAAATAAACTCGAGGCTGGTTAGCATTGACTGGCAGACCTCTCAACTTTTTTCTGTCTTCTTCATTGTCTATACAATCCACATACCTCTACCCAGCTACCCAGCTAACTGTGGGAAGGCCCTGACAAGTGACACCCAGTGAGGGGGCAGGTACAGAGGATTCCATGACAGACACCACAGAAGAAAGAAAGGAGTGCATTCAAAAAAAAGTAGAAGCTGTGGTAAGTATGACTCAAGAGTAAAACTGATAAGCGTAAATAAAAAAGCAGATGTGGTTAAAAAATTATTTTGAACAAGTGTGAAAAATAGGTATGGCCCAAGGAATTAATAAAGAGCTGTTTGTACATTTACTTAACGATATCTTAAAGACTAGAGGTACTAAAGTAGAATGTAAACAAATGTGTAAATTTTTTAATTTGTAGAACATATTGGAGTTAAGGTACAGCAGTATTATGATAATTATGGTCCAAAATATCTTCCATCAGATATTATCAGTCTCTGCACACTCATTTGGGATAGGTTAGACCTCTATCCTGAAAGGCACGAAGTGTTTCCTGAACAAAGTAAAACTGAAATTATATATTCTGCTCTGGCAGAGGGACCACTTTATGTGGATAATTTGATAAAATTATTTGATGATAATGACCAGTTAGATTTTGGCCATGAGGCAGAAATAGAGGAAGAGGCTGCTAAGTATTATAATGAAGATTCTCTCACACCTCAAGATTTTGCTCCACCTCCATTCCTGACTATGAATGATTTCTCTGCAGAGATTAAGCAGGTCATGACCTCAAACCATTCACCCAGTGTCTCACTTTCAGATCTGTTCATTGCAGCTGGTAAAGGTAAATGTCAGCCCTCTCTGTCTTGGCCTGTGTTCTGACTGTTACTATGTTACTGTTCAGTTCCATGTGTTTAAGGGGACTGGGTCCCCCTGATTGAACAGAGATAAGAAGGTAACTCCTGCCAGGTGTGGCTTGGGTATTGCAGGAGAAGCCATCGGTTAGGCAGGACTCACTAACCATGAATAAAGCCATTGGCTCAGTGCTGAAGTACAGGCATTTTGTAGTCTGTTAAAGTGTTTTTTTGTTTCTGTCTACTAACCTTCCTCATTTTTCTGGAAGAGAAGGAGAGAAGGGCATGGCAATGGCTACCTCCCTCCATAGCTCCCCTCCTATCAGGTGAAGTGGCAGAGAGTTTACTGTCTACAATTGGCAAGGTGAACAAATGCTGAAAAGAGAATCTGGGGTTAGCTGTTAATTTTAGTCAGAGGAGTCAACAATTTTTTTTAGGAACAGCCAAAAGCACACTCTGTGCCTGCTTTCCTACCTAAGCCAAGTTCTTCACTGTGATAACATCCAAGTCTCTTCTGCTGGCCAGCAACTTCCAACTTTAACCCACTTGAACCCTTTTCTGTCCTGATACTGCTTGAGAAAAATGTTGAATTACAAGCCTGCATACTTTCAAAAGCTTTGACTATATAATTAAAGTAAAAAATATATTATGCTTGGAAAAAATATGCTTTTGCCTCCACAGGGGGAAAAAAGGTACATGGATTTTGATCATTTGAGTTCAAGGGATTACAAATGCTTATCATTTAAGAGAATTGATTATAAATTATTATTGATAAAGATAAGAAAAACCTCTGCTAATCTCAAATGTTTAACATTGATACAGGTCCTTTTAGACTAAGAAGGCAACAAGCCTCAAATATTTTTGATTGAAATGGATTTCTATATGGTAATTCATGTCATAAAAATAAGGAGTATAAGTTTTTTCTTACATGTGCATACATATCTATATGTCTGTATTCCTGTTTGGGATGCTATACCTGTGCAGTGTCCTAAACTGCTGGGTAGAAACCACAATAAAGGGACTTTGATGGAAATTTGCATGTTGTCTGAAACGCGAGAGAAGGCAAAAAAAACCTGGAGTAATGAAAGGAGAGGGGAAAGGTGGATTTTTCTATGTCAGGCTGATCCAGAAGAGCAAACACAGGGAGGGCCTGACCTGAAGGTAAATGGTAAGTAGTAGAGGACCAGAGGGGATGTGAAATCTGCTGAATTTGAAAGGAAACTGTAAGATAGGTTGAGGATTTAACCATATTATGTCAATTCTGGTTTTCATCATTTTATAAATAGCTGATGATACTTTATTGCAAAATGTTTGTTAAAAAATGGAAATATATGCATGTATGTGACTTAGATTTAACTTTATAACTCTGTCTGGGCATGAATGAAAGTTGGATCCAACTCTGTGTATGTGTACATTTAACCATTGTTTAATTTTAAACAGCAACCACAAGGTCTTCCTGCATCTTGGCTGCTGACCTCATCATGAAGTGGGCAGCCACGTGGCTGGCAACAATTTTTAAATAAGATTAAAGAATACCTCTCTGAGATCTAATGAGCTCTCCATTCATCGTATCTCCTTTTAGACTAAGGAGGCAACAAGCCTCAAATATTTTGGATCGAGGTGGATTACTATATGGCAAATCATATAGTAAGGAGTATAGAAGACAGGATTTAAAAAACAATGTTTATTTAATAATCTATTAAAGCTACACCTCAATGCTTTTATACGCAAGAATGTACCTTGCTCTGGCAGGTAAACTTTGTAATTTAAGAGTTGCCCAGATAATAATGGTCTTAAAGACATGAAGGGATCATGGGAAACAGCTTAGGGTTATGGATCTTAAGAGTTTTGCCAGATGATGACCACTAGAAGCATGAGCCACTGGAAAATGGAAAAGGCTTGATTCTAGAAGATATTTTGGAAAGGAACCAAATGTAATAAATGTTCCATCTACTAAATAACAAATCAACTATTTCAAAATAACGGCTCTTGAGCAATTGCTTTTGCTAAGTTTTTGGGTCAATTTGTTAATCATTATCCTGCGGATCAATTATTAGAGTTTTCTCAGATGCATTCTTTTATTTTCCTAAGTGGTAATGAAACTTCAGTAAAAGACGCTGCTTTGGTTCTTACTGATGGTTCTTCTAATGGGAAAGCAGCTTATGTGATTATGATAAAGGATATGTAGTTTAGACTACTCCTAATTCAGCTCAAGTTGTTGAGTTGAGCTGTTAGTTTTTCAAGTTCTGAAAGATAATTCATTTAATTTATGTATAGATAGTCAATACATTTAGAGAGCTCTTCAAGTTATAGAAACTGTTTCTTGTATTAAAACTATTAATGATCAACTAAGAATGCTATTTCAACAAATTCAGGATGTAATTAATTTAAGAAAACTGACATATTTGGGGGCACATATTAGAACATATTCAAATCTTTCTGGTCCATTGGCTGAAGGTATTGCTTTAGCTGATAAATTTACTCAGTTGATCACTTTATCTCCAGTTGAGCTTGCTCAGCAATCACATGCTTTGCGTCATCAAAATAGTAAAAGCTTTGGAAAATGATCTGGTTTAACAAGAGAAACTGCTGAACTATGTTATGAAGACAATGTATTGGCATTGTTCCTTTAAGCATCATGGGGACACAGCAATATATTTCTGATTGGTCTATGATTACAGTGACTCTTATCCTGTCTCTGCAGCAGAAACTTGGGACCAAGGACTGTCAGCTGGAATTTGATATTCCACTACTAGATCTCCACAAACTTATGTTTGGAAACTTGCTGCTGCCATGGGAACAGTGGTAGGAAATTCCAGTTACTTGAAACCTGTTTGTCCTTTGAAAGGAAGTGTTTTAGCTTGTGTTAACATTCCCTACATTCTTTCAGTTGGTAAAGAAAGTATTTCTATGAATAGTTCTATGTTTATTGTATCATGTCTTAATTGTACTTTGACTAATTGTATTTCTAAAATGGATAATCATACTCATGTAATAGTGTTAAAGCAGCCTTCTTTTGTAATATTCCCAGTATATATGAGTGATCCATGATTTGATGATAAAGGCTTACAAAGGATTGAATAAATCAAGAAAGCTTTAAGCAGACAGAAGCATGTTGCTTGATTAGTTATAGAGGGAATTGCAGGTCTTATTACTATGCTTGCTACTACTGCTGTTGTTTCAATGACTTTGTCTCCATCCATTCAGACAGCAGGCTTTGTTAATCAATGGTCTATGAATGTTTCTATGACATTACAACATATAGTGAAAATGGAACATAAATTGAATGTGGTACAATTTCTGGGAGTTGAGTTCCAAAGCCTCAAAACTAGAGTATATTTGAAATTTCATGCTATTTAGGATTGGATTTGTGTTACATATTCTGTGTATAATGAAAGTGCTTTTGGATGGGAAAGAGTTAAGACACATCTTAAAGGAATTTAGTATGATTCTAATGTATCCTTAGATTTGGCTAAATTACATCAAGAGATTATAGATATGAAAAAGGCTAAATTTGATTTTGATGCAGTCAAAACAGCTGAAGATGTTCTAGAACAATTCAAGAGGGCTATTCCTTCAGGGACATCATTTACTTCACTCTTAAGTAGTGTTGTATATTAGAGCATTTGTCTTAGTAGACATAATCTACAATACAGAGATTGTGCTTGGAACTCCATGGAGTAAAATTCCCACATTCATCAGGCTCGAACCAGAGGCTGGTAGCCAAAGATGGGTAAGTTTTCTTTACCTCCTTTCAATATAAGTCAGGACATGAATGATGGAATTCATGCTTCCTTGATGGGTGAGATTGGAGAAAACACCTAAGACAAGCACAGTCATCTGAGAGACTCAGAGGAGTCTTAAAATAAATAAAAAGGGAGGAATTGTGGGAGCCTATATTTGACTCAGTTTCCCAGTTTGATTCTGAAGTCTATTCTAAGTCAATAGAGTTCAAGCTTCTTTGCTCCAGGGCTATGAGAAAGTCGTGATTAGCCCACAGAGTCTCCTTGAAGGGCTGTGAGAAAGTCCTTATTAGTCCACAGAGTTCTCTTGAACGACTGTGAAAAGTCCTGATTAGCCCACGGAAGGGAACCCACTATCTAGCTAGATGCAGGCTGCTGATACCAGCTGGAGGTACACCATGATAGAAAATGATACTGCCTGCTTCTTGACTCAAGGACAGGGCAGATAGTGGTTGAATGTCTGTGCTGTGCATTGTTCTACTTTTATCCTTCAAGACTATACATAAGCTGGCTGTGAAATAAATTCAGGGCTCTGGCATTGATTGGAAGACCTCTCAACTCTTTTCTGTCTTCTTCATTGGCTCTACAATCCACATACCTCTACCCAGCTACACAGCTGACTGTCTGCAGGCCATGGCAAAGTACAAAAGGGTCAGGAGAAGGAGGTGATGTGTTTAAAGACTAGGCTATATTGAAAAATGGGCAATATCTCTGACCCAAAACTTCTCAAGAGAAGAAATTAAAATGTCTAAGAAATATCTTTTAAATTGGTCAACATCTTTAAAATGAAGAAAATGAAAATTAAAACTACTCTGAGATTTCATTTTACTTCAGTGAGAATGGCTATTAGGAAGAAAACAACCAAAAACAATTGCTGGCAAGAATACGTGCTGGTGAAGGTGTGGGGGAAGGGGAAGCCTCATTCACTCTTAGAGTGATTGCAAACTCTGGAAATCAGGGGAGCCATTCAGGAAATCAATGTGGAAAATTTTTTACATGGCAGACACACTACTCCTTGGCATGTAACCAAAGAACTTAATATCCTAACCCACAAATTCCCCCTTAGCCATGTTCATTACTTCTCTATTCAAAATAGCTAAGAAATACAAACCACTTAAATCTCCTTCAACAAAAGAATGACCAATGAAAATGTCGTACACACATACAATAGAATTCTACTTAGCTATGGAGAAAAATGAACTCATGAAAATTTCGGGCAAATGTGTGAAATTAAAAAGTATTATATTGAGTGAGGTAACCCAGCCACAGAAATACTAATATTAAATGTTCCCTCTTCTTTGTGCTTTCTGTCTTTGAATTTGTAGATGTGCATTTATAACCTGGAGAAACTGCAAAACTAAGATGGGAAAACAGGACTGATTGGGAAGTAACTTTACATACTGGAATAGCATTCAGGTGCTACAAAGGGAGAAATATAATAAATGGAGGGGCCTTTAACTAATAAGTGGTCACAGAGCCAAATCCAGAGTGACAGAGAGGAAGGTGAGATAAATTCTACTAAGAATGTTTGGAGAGACATGGGGAAGCTTATTATCTTATATTTATCTAAAGTCATATATATCATGCATGCATTAACGTGTATTTTAAAGATGCTATGCAATTTATAATGATAATACTTCCCCCAAGTGCCATGGACTATATGGAAAAACCCCAGTACCGTGCATGAGAAACCTCCTCTCATACTGTTGGTCAGGGTACTACAAGCAACCTCCAAAACAATACCAAGTATAATGGCCCTTGACTGGCTTATACAGAACTTGAAGCTACAACTTTGTTACAATACACTTCAGACACAGAGATTGGAGGAACTGAACTGAAACTGACCTTGAACTTCTTCCCTGAGGAGTGCCTTTCATTAAGGGAAAACCTGCCAAGGCAGAAGAGCAATAACTGAGCTTATCCAGGAGTGATATCAGTGAACAACAAAAAATAAATTAACTGGCAAGGATTCCATGATGGTGCAATTTTTGTCTTGGAGGTTGCAAGGGCTAATTGGACTTAAGGCACACTCATTATGAGGGAAGCCATATCTTGTACTGTAAACACAGATAATTAATTGGGCCTGGAAAGTGCATAGAAGCAAGAGGTGCACCTGCTGCTGTCAGTTTCAGAATCCAGTATCCTTTCCAGTTGTTCTCTTAATACCTGTCTTTTACACATAGATAAATATAGTTCTCACCCCTCAACAAGGAAGCATCTTTTTACAATATATGGATATTATCACAAAGTTCCACAACAGGTCAAAATGCATAATTGACTGTAAGGTGCCTAACCCCAAATGATATCTCAGAAATGAATCCATTCAAGCTAAGGCTTGCAAAAAACATAGAAGAGTGGCCAGAAGGACCCCAGAGTCTGAGGGTCCCTATTGATAGGATATATCCATTGACCATTACAGGGAAATATGCCCATGAACTCTCCATAGTATATTTAGCCAAATGCACCAGCATAATTGCACCAGTTGGTACACACATAAGGACAGAGGAACTAATACATGGTCTTACCCCTAGATGGAGGAATACATCAGTCCAATGGCTGCTGAAAGAGGGAAAATCAGGAACCTCAGGGTGAGAAATCCCATATCGGTTTCCCAATCACAAATGCTTAACTCAGGATTCATTCACATACAAACAGAACTAAAACGACTCAGTAGGTTATATGTACATGTACTCCTATATATGAACTGAAAATTAAAGAAGAGATCATAAATATGGGAAATGGGTAGGTATTGGAGTGGGAGAGGGAGGGTATGAATCATATAGTGCAGCTAACTATATATAACTAAAACTATGAGTTTCTCAAAAACAACCACTACTTTTTACAAAACAATTGCATGTGGCATCATTTTGTATGATCTCTAACTTTTCTGCACATTTGAAACCATTTTGAAATCTGAACTGTATTAGAAAGCATTTTAAATGAACCTACAATTCAATCTCCTAGTACTTGTTATTGAGCTTCTGGTTTGGGATCATGAACTCGGGCTTACAAATGCTACAGAATGATCTCTGAATGAGTTCACAATTGCTTAATCCAACAACCTTTGACTGGTTGTTACAATATGCATTTCTTCTTATCAGTAGCTAGTTTTACAATGAACTCTGGAATGTTAATGATTTCTTTTGACTGCAGTATAAATACTACCTCCTAAGATTTGCTACAAGCTGAACAGGTGGTTAAAGCTGGAAATCTAACAGTAACTACAAAGAGCTTTTCACCATGTCAGACTACCTTTGGTTTGAAGGAATACCTTTCCCTGCTATAGGGTATGGAAAAGAAATACTTCAAGAAGCTTGTCATAAGTTTGTGATCAGAGATGAAGACACAGTCATGCTGACTTATCCCAAATCAGGTAAGAACTGTGAGTGAGAATGATCCTGAAGTGTATGAAGGTTAGGTTTTTGATTCTCATTGATTTGGGCAATGAGTGGAGTGCTCTTTATATCTGATACATAAAATGTTTGTTAGCATGGAGAGCTGTGTGTGAGTGCATTTTCACTCAGAGAAAGACCTCTAGCCAGATATGTGTGGGCAGAAGATCAGTCAAGCCATGAGAGCAATGTCAGTGAATCCTAAAGTAGACTCTGGCATTGTTCTGTCTCTGTGTGGAAGAGAGAGTAGAAAAGGGAGAATGATGAAAATAAACAGAAGAAGTAACATCAAGATATAAAGACATGAATGCAAGAATAAGTGGAGAGAGGACAATGTCAGGTAGAAGAATTACCATGGACCTTGTTCAGGTAGAGGAAAGAGTCTCAAAACTCATGGAAGCAAAAATAGGCATCATGGGTTTTGGGGGAGGGGAGTTTGCTGGGTGGCAAAAGCACTGAACATTGGGTAATTGTTACGTTGCTGACATTGAAAACAATAACATGGAAAAGTCAAGGGCAGGGAATGCAAGAAAAAGATTCACGTAATAGTCCAGAGACAAAGCCATAGAAATATTCATTGAACAACAAGCATGTAGACACAAATACAACTGTGTATGCTAAATAGACACAAGGGGATTTATTCACATTAAAGAGAAGCAGTACACATACACACACTGCAGCGTGGATACATCTCAACAGCACTGTATTAAATGACAGGAGCCAAGCTCAGGGACAAATTCCATGACTGCATCCCTGCAAAATATCTGAGATAGTCAAATTCACAGTATCAGACTGTATAATGATGATGGCACAGGACTGCAGGTGATGTTCAGGAGGCAGGTAGAGTTTATTGAGTATCGTCTTAGTTTTTACAAGTCAAGCATTGGGAATGTACCAGATGAATATACTTTGCACCATATAGAAATTGTGAACACCACAGGTCTGTGTGCTTGAAAACAGTTGCTCTGTAAATTGTATGGTTGTATATTCTACTTGAGGCTTTTCTGCAAGTACTGTTGAAATAGTGACCATCATTTTTCCTTCTTCTTCAGGAACTAACTGGCTGGTTCAGATGGTCTGCTTGATTCAGACCAAGGGGAATCCCAAGTGGGTCCAATCTGTGCCTGTCTGGGATCGTTCACCCTGGTTAGAGACAGAAGTAGGATATAAAACATTAATAAACAAGGAAGGACCACGCCTCATCAGTTCTCACCTTCCCTTCCATCTTTTCCCCAAGTCTTTCTTCAGTTCCAAGGCCAAGGTCAGTGTCCAGTGGTTGAGAAATCTTTTACAAAATGCTCGTTGAACTTATTCTAATATGACAGGCCCTAGAGATATTGCTGAAATGCACTCTGATTGTGTAAGTTGGGGAAGGGAAGCTGGTATTCACACACATAGGTGATGTATTCACACACATAGGTGATGCTATTGTGTCCCCTCCTCAGACTACATCAGAGTACCAGGATATCAACCACCACACAGTGCTCCTTGTTAAATAAATATAAGAAAGAAAGTAAAATACCAAATAGAGCATTCAGAAATTATACACAGGTCAAACATGGTTCAAACTCAAATGTACAGTGGATAATAATGTTTGCTGTCATCAAAGTCAATTACTTAATCTTGATTCTACACATAGCTAATGCCCTGGGAGTGAATCACTCAAGACACAGCTGCTTATAGGGGAAGCAGCCTGACCAGGTGTCAGTGCTATAATTATGGAGATTGTTCAGCAGTTATGGCTCATCTGTAGCCACTGGGTCTTGCTGTGTCTATCTGTTCATTGAGATCAGTAGTCATAGGATTCATCCACATTACTGATAGAGGATCTCCAGAAGGGATCAGAGAGATACACGTTCTGATCTATTATAGTTTCGAGTTCATAAGAAAGTCTTCTGGAATTTTCTGCACCATAGAACTTTAAAGTATTTTATGATTAAACTACAAAAAAACAAATATATAATTATTATATCTCTTGAAAATATCATAACAAAAATTGTGATCATTCACTTATATGCATGTGTGTTATGTGGATTTGGCAAATTCTTGGCTGGAGAAATTGAAGCCTAAAGAGGTGAATTCAAGTATAATGTTTCAAAGATCATTGGTACAAAATGTGAGTTTTCATTTATTAAAATTATTTATTTTAAAATTATTTCTTTTATTTTTGAGATTATAATATAATTACATACATCATTTCCTCTTCTTCCTCCCTCCAAGCTTTCCTTCTTTCTCTCTTTCAAATTTATGGTCTCTTGTTTCATTAATTGTTGTTACAGCTCTATATGTATCTACATATTTCTCAAAATTTAAATAAAACCTGCTCAGTCTATACACTGTTACTTGTATGTGTGTTTTCAGGGCTGAGATTGGTATTGGATGACCGATCGTTATGCTTTTCCCAGAGGAAGCCTACGTATCCCACTATCACGTTTCTTAGTTGACTGAAGCTCTTTATTTTCATGGTTCAGTGACACACTGCACCATGGACTTCTGCACCATGATTCTTTTGAAAGTTATATTTGGTAGTTACAGTTATGGAAAACAATTAGTTTTTCATATTGCAAATAGATTCAGCACTGTACTCATCACTCTATGTATATAAGATGTTCTTCACAGTAGATGGATGGTCTTTCACATTGTAAGTTATTGGTCTTTACAACTATAGAATCAGTCTTAGATTTTTGTTATTGTTGTCATTTTGTTTTTTACAGTATTATTAACCTGAGACATTTTGCTGTTACGTGTGTGTAAATGAAATAAAAACATACAAGAGGATATTTTGACTATACATTTGCACTTACATAAATATTTTGTCCAAATAAAAATAATAAATGGTTTTAGAAACTTCATGGAGATTTGATTGACATTTCATGTAAATTGTGCAAGTTAAAAGGTATGGAATGACTATATTGACCTTCATGTGAATTTTTTTTCATTTAAGGTGATCTACATCATCAGAAATCCCAGAGATATTCTTGTGTCTAGTTATTTTTTCTTTTATAAGACAAACCTTGTTAAGAATCCAGAGTCACTGGGAACTTATTTTGAGTGGTTCCTCAAAGGAAATGGTGAGTATCCTATTATATATAGGACTTGGGAGAGGATCAGAGACATTTTTAAAGACAAGATGAGATATAGCTCAGGCTGCTCTTGAACTCTTTACATAGACAGGGACAATGTTGATGCTCTGTTCCTCCTGCATCCACCTCTTGATTTCTAGGACTACAAGCAACTACTACCATATTCTGTTTCTTTAATGCTGGGGCTCACACCCATAATATCATCTATGTTATCTAATTTGCTTACATCCCTAGCCTTTAATATATTCTTTAGTCTTCATGTGGCTCCATCTTATCCCTCTACATTCAACCAATTTGTGTCTCCAAGTTTCATCACCATTTTGAATCTAATTATGAAGTCTTCCTCTTTTCATACACCACTGCATAGCAGTGCATAGCCACAGCTTGCCCCAGGACACACTATCTTAGCGACATTTGGAGTATCTAGTTTTTCCAGTACTAAGGTTTATTTTACAATTTGTGGTGGTTGAATGAGAGGTGCCCTACCTACCATGACATTTGAACACTTGTTTCCCATTTGATGGCACTGTTTCAGAAGATTTATGAAGTACAACCTTTCAGTAAGAATTACGAGTGTGGGCATTGAGAGGTTTAGATTTCTTTTTTATTATTTTTTCATTCATATAAAATTCATATTTTATACACCTGAGCAGTTCCCGTCTCTCCTTTCTTTCCATTTCCTGTGCCATGCTTTGTTGACAACCCACGCTGAGGGCATATCAAATTGACATAGGGCTATGCTCCTCCCCTTGTATTAAAGTGCAGCAAGGCAACCTACTATGAAGAATAGGTTCCTAAAAGTCAGCCAAAGCAATAGGAACATGGGTACCTTATCATCAGGTCCTAGACTAAAAAAATACCTCTCCCTCCAACAGCAACTACTAACTGCCTATTGATGCTAGAAGGAGGAGGTCTCATTAGCCCTGTCCCTAACTACACTTAACTGTTCAGAAAGCCCTAGGAAAGGGGTGATTACTCATGAGCATTTTCTCATTCCTTGACAGAGTATTTGAGGACCCAGTCTTTTGAAGTAATCACAGCTACTATGAGTTAAAGAGTGCTATGGCCATGTAATGTCTAAAAGACAATATTTTACATCATTCTACCCAATATTTAATCTTTTACATCATTTCCATACCATCTTCCTCCATGTTTCTTAAGGCTACATGGGCATCTAGAGTATCTCATTTGGGGTAAGTACTGAAGAGGCATTTATTCTCACCATTTTGACCATTTTTTGAGACTTCAAAATACTACTACTCACTACAAGAAGAATCTTCTTTTTCAAAACTGACAATAGAGATACATAAGGATAAACATAGCTATTTAGAAGATAATTTGATGTGCACATAGAGTCCATTTAGCAGAACAACTGTGACAGCTTCAACAGTATGATCTATTCCCTCTCTGAGGTGGATATTCGACCAAATGCACCACATTTGAACTCTTTATAATCAGAAAAAGATTGGTTACCATGATACCACAATTTCCCTTATTGCACTAGTGGGCATATCTTGTAAGGCTGATTGAAGTATAGATCACAAGTCCAGAGCTGTGTAAGACTCTTGATGATGGTCTCCATTAGACTGCACAACACTTTCTGGTACTATGAAAGCTATTCAGCAGAAAGGCATATTTCAGCCCATTCCCACCTTGCTTTCTTTATGTACTGTGACAAGAATATGAGGATGTGTTCAGAAATAGGTCTTGGCAATTACTTTTAGGGGTCACTGAAAACAGTGACAATTGCTTTTATTTGAATCCTTAGGCCCTTTCTAGGCAACAAGTCCTAGGGAGTTATCCCAACACTAGCAATGGAGTTTTCATTTAATAGCCTATGAATTCTGGGAGCAGTATTGTTCCTTGACTTAAACTTTTTAATATTTTAATGAGCTTACAAACTGATGAGTTTGGTTAATTTTATCCCTCATCCTCTCAGCCCATCTTCATATTAACCCACTCAATCTCATATTCCCTACCTTCATATTCATACCAGAGGTTTTCTGAAATAGCTCTCTCTTTAAGGTCTATTTCTTCATGTTCCTGTTCTAATGGCCCCTTTCTAGTTTCCTGTCCTTTATATGCACTTCAAGTTAAACTAAGTATTTGTCTAGGATCCTCATATGATAGAACACAATGTTTGTCTATCTGTGCTGGGGTTACCACATTAAGTACATTTTCCTGTTCCACCTATTTTACTGAGAATTCCATAACTTCATCTTTGTAACTGAATGAAATTTAATTGTGTATACACATTATAATTTCATTATCTACTTTTCAGTTCGTGGCATGCAGGGTGAACCTGTTTCCTAGCTATTGTGAGTGGAGTGCAATGAACACAGATGTTCAAACACCTGTATAGTTGTACATACCTATGTATATAGGTGATTATCCCTAAAAAGTTTGAGTCTATACCTAACAATCAACAGCTGGGTCATAGGAAAGTTCTCTTTTCAGCTTTGAGTAAATGCCACAATGATTTTAATAATTGTTGTGTCATTTTCTTCTCTCAACAGTGTTTCTCTTTCCCCCAAATTTTCTTTCTTAAAATTAAAAAACTAACCTTTATTATAAAGAAACTTGTAAATAAACAAGAAGATATACCCAAATTAATGAGACTCTAAGTCTGTACAACTTAATGAATTTATATACAGTTAGAATTGGTACTCAAAAGAGAAACTGTGAAGCTTCACAATAAGTGTTACACTTTCAATATCACTTATATTGCACTCATTTTTCCAACACCAAAACCAAAAATCCATGACATAGTTATAACTAGAACACAGTAGCCTGATATTCTCTTTCAACACTCTTATCTGTTATCTGCATCTACCCTTTCTCATCCCTTTATATTTGGATTCTCTTCTCTTTGCCCTACACTTCAAATATTTGTTGTCATTTGATCTCTGTCTTTACTTTTCTTCATTTTTTAAATTTTTTAAGAGATGGGGTTTCTCTAATATTATTTGTACTTCTCAGACAATTAATGACATTGAATAACTTAAAAATTCACATAAGACATATTTTTTTCTTTTTTGGTAACCCTCTTGAGTTCCATGGCCCAGGTTTTGTTTGTTTTCTTTGTGTGTGTGATTCGAGACAGGGTTTCTTTGTGTATTTTTGGTGCCTGACATGGATCTTGCTCTGTAGACCAGGCTGGCCTCAAACTCATAGAGATCCACCTGGCTCTGCCTCCTGAGTGCTGGGATTAAAGGTGTGTGTCACCACCACCCAGCATGGCCCAAGTTTGTTCCAAACAATTTTTTCATAGTGTTGAGGGTTAGTTTTTGTTTTTGTTTGTTTGTTTTTTTTCTTCATAGATACTAGTTATACTTTGTCTGGGAGCATGTGGCTGGCAAAGATTGTCTTTGGTTTTCTAAGCTGCATCTTCACGTGGTTAAAGATTTCCGGTCGTTGATAGAAGTCTCTTAAGTTCCCAAAGTCCAGCTTGCTTATTTGCTGTATTTTCTGAGTATTATTTAGAAAGTCTATAGGTGTGATTCCATTTCAAAGTGGACTTCCTAATTTTTCTTCTGCCAGTTTCAGAGTTTGGGGTCTTCTGTTAAGATTCTTGACACATTTGGAATTAGGGTGAATGAACTTGCATCTGTGTGTGTGTGTGTGTGTGTGTGTGTGTGTGTGTGTGTGTGTGTGTACATAAATATGATGTGTGGGTACATGGGAAAGCAAGTGTGCAGGTCAAGGCCAAGAACAACTTACAAGAATGTGTTCTTTCTTTTCATCACGTAGATTTAGGTCATCAGGTTTGATAGTAAATAACTTTTCCTGTTGAGCAATTTAACTACTCTTGGATATATTCCTGATTTTGGTTAGAGAGTATCTTGTTGACAGTTTATTTATGTATGTTCATCATGTATCTTGGTCTTTACTTTTCTTTTTTGTTGACCATTTATCTGTTTTTCATACCGAGATGGATACTTTATAAAAGCACTTTGGTGATGTTCTTTCTTTTACGGAACAGAGCAACAAGCTTTTGTCAAGTTGTCTGAAGGTCTGAGAAAATTCATCTGAACATGATTTTTTTTAAATTTAGACATTGTTTTAAGTACTTCTGCAAACTCATTACTTGTTACAGGCCTCAGTATCTGTATAACATGATTTTTATTTTTCTTTGAGAATTTATCATCATGCACCCCAATCCCACTCATTTTCAGGTCTTCCATACCTGCTCTCCACCCCTCTATCCTCCCCAAAAAATGAAAATAATTTTTTACAAGAAAGAAAGTATGAGTATTGTTCTTTACTGAGTAAGAGATCAGAAGTGGGAAAGATCTCCCATGCTCATGGATATGTAAGATAAATGTAGTAAAAATGGTCATCTTACCAAAAGCAAGCTACAGATTTAACATTATTCCAATCTAAGTTCCAACACACATAACTTGAAGAACAATGCTCAATTTCATATGAGAAAACATAAGAGACAGGATAGTTAAAACAATCCTGTACAATAACAGAACATCCACAGGTATCACCATGTCTGATTTCAAGCTCTACTATAGATTGGTGGTAGTAGAAACTGTATGGTATTGGCGTAAAAACAGAAAAGGGGTTCAGTGTAATTGAACCAAAGACCAAGACATAAATCCACAAAACTACAGACATATGATCTTCAACAGAGAATCAAAAATTATGCAATGGAAAAAAGAAAGCATCCTCAACAAATAGTGGTGATCTAACTGGGTGTCATGATTTAGAAGAAGGCAAAGCAATCCATAGTTATCACTTTGCACAGAACTCAAGTCCAAGTAGATGAAAGATCTCAAAGTAAATCCAGATACACAGAATCTGATAGAAGAAAAATGGGGAATAGTTTGAAAGGCACAGGAGACAACTTCCTAAAAAGAACACCAATAGCGCATTCACTAAGATCAACAATTAATAAATGAGACCTCGTGAAACTGAAAATCTTTTATAAAGCAAAGGACACTATCAATAGGTACAAAATTGCAGCCCACAGTTTGAAAAAAAATCCACCATTCTGCATCTGATATAGGGTTAATATTCAAAATACATAAAAGAACTAAAAAACCTAGACACCCACAGGCTAAATAATCCAATTTAAAAATGGTGTACAGATTTAAATAGTGAATTCTCAACAAAGGAAAATAAAATGGCCAAGAAACATATAAACAAATATTCACCATCCTTAGCCAACAGGGAATGCAATTTAAAATGACTCTACAATTCTATATAAACCTGTCAGAATGGCTAAGAACAAAAGCCCAAATAACAGCTCATACTGGAGAAGAGGTAGAGTAAGAGGAACACTCTTCCGTTGCTTATAGGAGTGCAAACTTGTACAACCTCTTTGAAAGTCAGTGTGGCGGTTTCTCAGAAAACTAGCAATCAACCTACCCAAAGACCCAACTATACCGTAACTCCTGGACATATATGCAAAGGATGCTCAAAAACACAACAAGGACCTTTGCTCAACTATGTTCATAGCCACTTTATTTGTAATAGACAGAACATGGAAACCTAGATATCTCTCAACCAAGGAATGATAAAAGAAAATGTGGCAAATTTACACAACAGAGTATTACTCAGCTGTTAAAAACAAGGACACCAGGAAATTTGGAAGTAAATAGATGGAACCAGAAAAAAATCATCCTGAGTGAGGTAAGCCAGACAGAGAAAGACAAACATGGAATGTACTCACCCATAAGTGAGTCATAGCTGCAATACTGTGATCTACAGACCCTGAGAGACTGGTTAACAAGGAGAATTCATGGGGGCTACACTAAGATATCCATGTAGAGGGGAAATAGAAGAGAATTTGTGCATGATCTGAGGGCAGGTGGGGTTAGGAACAGGAATCATCAGTTTGATGCAGGATAGACGGGGAAAGTACTGAAAGAGACTACTGGAAGAGGGGGGGCATGTCAGGGTTAGGTAAAAACTTGGCACAAGGGAATCCCCAAAGAACCTATCAGGAAGATTCCTTAGACTCCTAGAAATAGCAGATATGTTGTCTGAACTGGCCATCTCCTGTGACCAGATTGGTGCCTAACCCAGTTGTCATGAGAGTCATCCAGCAACTGATGGAAACAGAATCGGACTCCACAAGTGGAGTTCAGAGAATCCTGCAGAAGATGGGGATTGTAGGAGCCACAGGGGTCAAGGACACCACAATAAAACTCACAGAATCAACCTGGACTTACAGGGCTCATAGAGTCTGAACTGCTAACAAACCAGGTTGCCTACATGGGACTGACCTAGGCCCTCTGTTTATGTGTTAGAGCTTTGTAGCTTGGTGCTTTCGTAGGACACCAAACAGTGGGAAAAGGGACTGACTCCAACTCTTTTTACTGGCTTTTGGCACTCTAACCCTCATACTGGGTCAACTTGTCCAGCTTTAATACATGGGGAATTGCTTAGTCTTACAGCAACTTCAAAGGACATGATTTATTGATACTCATTAGAGACCTGCCTTTTCCTAAACAGAAATGGAGAAGGAGTAGTTTGAGGGAGGTTAGGGGAAGGTCCTGGGAGGAGAAGAGAGAGGGGAAACTATGGCTGGAATGTTTTATGTATATATGTTTGTGTGTGTGTGTGTGTGTGTGTGTGTGTGTGTGTGTGTGTGTGTGTGTGTGTGTGTTAAAAAGGAAAGGAAAAACAAATAAACCAAAAATCAAACCATCTTTTGGACCCCTCTGGGCAAGATATGTTCCTCTATCAATAGAGGAATTCTTCTCTCATACTAGTCAAACATGTTGTGTCTCCAGTTCCAACGTACTTGTACCATTTTGCTACTCCATTTTTCCCACCTCACCATTACTTATTTGTTCATCATAATGGCCTAGGGCGCTGGGGTGTGTCATGCAGTATACTCTTTTCCCAAACAGTTTTACTTGCAAATGTTCATTGTAATGAGCTGTTGGTCTGGTTCATGGTCTCTGGCTTCTGTTACACAATCAATACTGGACCCTCACCCAGACACCTCCTGGATATCCTAATATTGCTCAGAGTCATGGATCTCCTGTGCCTAGGGCTCTGCAGGACCGGCCCTTTTCACCTTCTCCACCAGGTCATAGATAGAGTTAATGTTGGGGTGAACCAACTCAAAGCCCTAGATCTGAGCCTTGGTGGTAGCTGAATTATTCAGTGCTGGGCTTTGCTATGGTGTCCTCCACCCCAGAGGTGACAGGCAAGGGGCAGGGCCAGTCCTATTTTTAAGGTTCAATTTATTTTGTGTAGAAATGTTTTTCTTGCATGTATGTGTGTTTGTTGCACATGTGTCTGGTGCCCAAAGAGGCTAAAAGAAGGCATTGTGAGTTGTCATGTAGGTACTAGACATTGAATCCTGGTTCTCTACAAGAACAGTGAATGTTTTTAAGTGCTCAGCCTTATCCCCACCTATACTTGATATATTGTTTAAAATGTCATTTTAGTTAAATTTGGGTAATTTTTAATCTATGTGGAAATTAATTTATATGTTTTATATTTTCCAGTTTAGTGGAATGTTCTTAAGGTAAACACTAATACTTTTCTGAATTTCACTGGAGCTTGTCATAATGACTCCATTTTCATGTCTTACTGTATTAGCTATGTCATTCATTCTTCCTTTTGGTTAGTTTATCTAAAGTTTCTCAATATTGTTTATATTGTGGAAGAACCAAATCTAATTCATTGACTCTGTGGTTTGTTTTCTTGTTGAGTTGTTTTCATTTCACTAATTTCATTAATGTCAGTGCTTTCTTTCCAGCTCCTGATTTTGGTGTGTAACTTTTTTTCCAGAACCCTAATGTAAATCATTAACTTAATTATTAAACATCTCTTTGATTTCTTAATGTAGGTGTATTGACCTTTGAACATCTCTTTTAGGACTGTTTACATTGCACCTCAAACATTTAGGATGTTGGTTTTAATTTTCATTTTATTGTAGGAGTCTTTTTACTCTTGATTTCTTCAAAAAATCATTCATAACTGTGTTGTGAGTTGTTTGATGTCCATGGGTTTATTTATCTTCTAGAGTTTCTCTGATTTATTTGTGTTCATTTTATTGTTGTTGGGTAGGATATAAGGAAATATCTCCATTTCCCCATATTTGCTCAGACATTCTTTGTGTCATAATATATGATCTATTTTAATGATAGTTCCAGGGGCTACTGAGAATAATTTATATTCTACAATGTTTGGTTAGAATATTCTATAGTGGTCTTTTAAGGCCCATTTACCTTTGATTCAATTTAATTCTGTCTATTTTCTACTGGGATGAAGGGTTAATTATTGAGAATGAAACTACTATGACACTTGGTGAAAGCCTATGGCTTTATATCTAGTAGTATTTTCTGTGTAGAACTAGGTGCACCTGTGTGTGGAATTGTACAGTTCTCTCCATGAACTGTTCCTATAAGCAGTAGGAAGTGATATCATTTCTCATTAGATTTGATTTCAAGTCTATTTTGTCAGATTGCACAAGCAACGTTTGCTTGTTTTCAAGCTCCATTGGCCTAGCACATCTTTTTTCTATGATTACATCTCTCTTTTATGATGGAGTACAACACAAAAGTACTTCCTACTTTTTAATTCTAATCTCTTAACCTGTGTCTTTTGATTAAGGAATTGACACCATTAATATTAAGATACTACTGAAACGTGCCTATTGATTATTGTAATTTTGATGATTTTGCCAACATGTTCAAGCTGTTTTCATTTTATTACTTGTTTACCTGTCGTTCTAGTTTGCTTTACATTTTCTGTGACAAAACTTTATTGCTAGAATCAATGTAGGGGAAGAAAATATTTATCTTACACTTTCAGGTCGCAATCTATCTATGGTAGAAGCCAGGGCAGTGTCTCTAAAAGGAACTGAAGCAGAAACCATTTTACTAATCTGCTTGTTAACTTCATCAGTGTTTCATGCTCAGTTAGCTTTCTCATACAACTCATGCCCAGCTACCTTTGCTGTGGGCCAGAACACATTAATCATCAATGAAGACAGCTCAAACACCTGGTAACATGCCAATCTGATGGGGATTATATCTTAACTGAGGCTTTCTCAGATAATTCTAGGTTGTGTCAAGTTGACTGGTCAAGTGGCCTTTTGCTTGTTGCAGTCTTAAGGGTACACCCATTTTTCTCTGAACTCTAAAAGACTCCTTTAAATATATTTTGTAGAACTGTGTTGGTGGTCATAAATTCATCTTGCACATTTTTAGCATATAAAGTTTTATATCTCCTTCAGTTATAGCAAGTAGCTTTGATGGGTACAGTAGTCTGATTTGTCATTCATTGTCTTTTAGAACTTGAAATACAGCTTTCCAGTTTCTTCTGCTTTTCAAAGTCTCAGCTAAATATCTGTTATTCTGGCAGACCTTCCTTTACATTTGACTTCATGTTTTTTATCTTTCCAATTTCAATGTATTTTCTTTGTTTAAATATCATATTTTGAGAGGTCTTGTCTATATGTGGTTCTAAATTCTGCCTGTATCTGAATTTGTGTCTGTTCTCCCCCCGAAAAAAACTTAGAAGAGGTTTTGTTTTGCTTACAACTCCAGGTTGCAGTTTATTATTGATAAGATGTTTTGGTAGGAAGTTAAGTGTTCACAGTCAAAATCAGACAGCATATTTACTCTTGCTTTCTTGCCTGCAACTAGCTTTCACTTCCCTTATACTTTTTGAACTCCCAAGAGTAGGGAATGATGCTGCCCACAATGTTCTACATTATCAATGAACTATCAGGACACCCTTTCAAAGATATGCTTAGAGCCAATGTAATCTAAATGATTTCTCATTGAAAATCTCTTCCAAGGTGGCTATAGGTTGTGTTAAATAAACACTAAAAGCTACTAAGCACAGCATCTCTTTTCCTAACTACAGGAAATGATCATAAAAATGATTTCTATACATATGGACCTTAGATTTCATCTTTGCATAGGGTGACAGATATCTTGGTGACAGATATTCCGCTCCCATCTTCTTATTATATAATCTTTGTTCTTATTGGATTTTCCCAAGTCCTCCATGTAGCATGAATCTTAAAAGGTCTTATTAGTAAAATCAAACTTGAGCCAGGTATTGGGGTGAACTGGAAGATCAAAGAACCAGAACAAGACACAGCTACCTCACCTCGCCGGATCCTCAGCTGGTCTTGTTTCCTCAGACTGGAAGCCTCAGTGTCCTCATTTCCAAATGGCTCTCAGCTGAACTGTGCTGCTCAAAAGCCTGAAAGCTTAACCAGCCAAATGCTTAACCAGCCAAATGCTTAACCAGCTAAATGCTTTTAGTTTCTGGTCTTCACACCTTATATATCTTTCTCTTTCTGCCGTCACTCCCTGAGATTAAAGGCTCACTTTCTGGGATTAAAGGTGTTAGTCACCATGCTTGGCTGTATCCTTGAACAGATGGATCTCTGCCTCTGGAATGCTAGGATTGAAGGCGTGTGCTACCACTGCCTATCCTAAGTATCTAGTGGCTTTTCTGTTCTCTGACCCCTGATAAGTTTATTAGGGTACACAATATTTTGGGGAACACAATACCAACACATTCTCCACCTTGCCTTCACACTGTACTTTTTTCCTTTAAAAATATCTTATTTATTATGATATGATGTGGATGTCTGCAAAATATCTGTGTGGGTGCACACATCTCAAAGAACATTTGTGAGAACTTGAGAACAATGTTGTGGAGTAAATTGTCTACTTCTGATACATGTGGATTACAGAGACATCTTGGTCATCAGGTTTATACGATAAGCACCTTTTTTATGCATTTTTATCTAATAATGCTACCATTCCCATTTGTATCTCTATTTACTTCATTTACAATTCATTTGTTTTATAGATTATTTGTGCTAATTTCTACATTTTCTTGTGCAATAAAGTTGTTTTTATAACTGACTCTTCAAAAATATGTCATTAGGGGATGAATAGATACCTCAGTGGTAAAAAGTACTTGAAGATTTTTTTAGAGAAGTGGCATTTGTTTCCCAGCACTCACATTAAGTGGCTCCAAAATTTCCATGACTCCAGCTTCAGGGGAACAGACACTCTCCAAATCTCAGTGGGCACACACACACACATAGACTCACACTCCTATGAAAATGCACAAACATAAAGAAAAATAAAAAATAAATCTTTTAAAAATGATTTCATTAACTACAATTTTCTGGGGCCTTGCATATTACCTGTTTGACCATGTATAACATTCTCTCTCTCTCTCTTTCTCTGTCTCTCACTTTCCCATTTTCTCTCCTCTTCCCAACCTCTCTCTCTACCAGATAACTTATTCCCCTCAGTCTGTTCATTGATGTGATTATTAATGATGTCATAAAACCTTGATTTATATCATTATTGGATTTCACTCAACAGGTTTTTGTATTGATGGGAATCAATCTTCCCAACATGGTACAAAATACTATTTTTCCCATCTCTGTCACTGAATCTTTGTCTTCATAGCATACTTCACCAGGAGGCAGGTACTTACTTGTCTGCTGACTGAACATTTCTCCCTGTTAAAACTTAGATCTTGTAGATGTTTGTTGTTGGATACAGTCAATGGGTCTTTTCACTTAATACACATCAATTAAAATGTAACACAATAATAAATATCTAGGCTGATTAGTATGGTGCAAGCCTGCAATCACTACGTTCATGGGATGGATTCAAGTGGATCAATAGTTCAAGACCATCCTTGACTACATGTCAAGACTGAGGCAGCCTTCTTGACACACCCTCTGCAAACTCTGCTTCCAAATATACTCATATCTTTAATATTACTTCCAAGTCAGAACCACTGTTCTGTTAATTATCAGCCATATTTATGTCATTGGTTTATTTTTGGTGCTTGCACTAACACAGTTTTGGTTTTTTCTTTGTTTTCAGACAGGATCTGTTTTATGCCAGCTTGACTATAAATTATCTGTGTACTGGAAAATGACATTGAACCTCTGGTATTCTCTTGTCTCTACCTCCTGAGTTTTAGTATTGCAGATGTATGCCACCACATTTAGCTTGGCTTTTAGCTTTTCTTTTGACGTTCATAGGTATGTGTGTTTATGATGGTGTGGTTACAAATGTGTGAATGTGGTTGTTCTTCTGCCAGAGCTTGAGGGTGGAAAACAAACAACAACATCAGGAGTTGAGCCTTAATTTCTACCTGGTTTGAGACAGAATCTCTTTCTTCTTGTCCATCACTGTTTGTGTCAGATAGCTGGTCCCAAGTTTCGGAGCGTTCTCCTGTCTCCACCTCCCATGTCATAGAAGGAGCACTAGGGTAACAAAAAGAGATTGGATCACCATCTTTGAGTCCTACCTGAGGATTCAAACTCAGGTCTCATACATGCAAGGTAAATGCTTTCTACAGAGCCATGACCCGAGCCCAGTTTTTAATCACATTAAGTGTCTTAAATCTGTTATGTATTGTGCAATTCACTTTCTCTCTACTATTTCTCTGTAGCTCTTTTACCCCCTGCTTTCAACCAAATCTTATATTCCTTGAATTCATGCATTCTTCTGCTCTGACCATGGTGTAAATCTTTACTTTTCTCCAGACTTTATTAAGTAAGTTCTTCAGATAATGTTGAACAATCCAAGTGTGCAATGGAGGCTGAGACATGTACAGAAAGCCTTAGACAAAGAACAGTGAAGACACTGTGACTGTTGAGCACACAACAGAGTAGACGCAGGAATGTAAAAGAGGCATTGAGGTAAAGTTTCTGGGCTATTCCTGGAAGGTCTCTAGTTGTCTGGGATTTGGAAACTTGGGTGTTGAGGAGTCACTATTGAGAAGTGATGGAAGCTTAGGGGTGGATGACAGGGTGAGGGGACCTCCATCAGAAAGGGTTAAGAAGTTCTTTATACTTCATGATAATAAAAAGTCCAAGCCTAGCTATTCTAATACCTCTCTTGCTTACTGTATAGGTATGATTGCTTTTCCCTAAAACATGCCTCCATCATTGCAGCCCACCAGGAGGATGTCTCCGTGTGGCATCAGGGGTAAAGCTGTGAGGGGATAGGTTTACGAATGAAAATGATTTACTTAGCTCACTGTGTGTATGTGTCAAATGTCACATTGAATAGTGTAAATACTGGTTTGATTTTCCTTAGTAAAACAGTCTGCCATTTGCTGAAAAGTGAAGAATATCAGGCATACCTCACTTTCCTTCTTTATAGTCAATGCTTTCCTCTTCCTGTCACACAGTGCCATACGGATCATGGTTTGAGCACATCTGTGCCTGGCTATCCATGAGAGAAAGAGACAACTTCCTGCTACTGAGTTACGAAGATATGAAAAAGGTAATCATCATTCCTACAGCAATCACAAAGCCTCTCATGAACTCACCCTGGCAGCACCCCTTATTTCTCAGGATCCCCATGTCAGGTTAGGCTCATGGAAAGTTGATGAAAGTGAAATTATGCCCTGTCTTTAATTGACCTACACCTGGAATTTTCTCTCCAGCCTCCTTATCCATCACCCCCATCTTTACCTTATTCACCCTCGGGAAGGGTGGGGTAGTTTACACTTGTACTATAGGTATTTTTTAATTCTGTCTATGCAACATATTTAATACACCTAATAGTCCACTCAATTGTCAGTGGCGACTGGGTAAAGCAATTTCATTCCACTCTTGTTCTCAAATGTATGCCAATGACCACTGCACTGCAAGCAGAGGAACAAAGGCAGGAAATCCATCTTTGAGTCCTGGGAGAGCACAAGAACTGAAATCACATGAACAGCACTTAGTGATACTCACATCTGACCAGGCATATACAAGATGCAGCCAGTCAGGGAGGACCATGTCCTGTGGTCTGTAGTACAGAGGGTTCTGTATGGAAGGCTACAACACACTAGAGATCTCAAAACTCTTAGTAGAGAATGTCTAAAATGTTTCAACATTAAGTAATGACATATGTCTAAATAGACTGATAGTCCATACCATTAGTCAGGTCATTGCAGGTTCCATTTCATTCAAATGCTCCCACAGAGTGATATAAATATGTTTAAGTATTGTACATGTGTCTCAAATATCTCTTATTTTAAAAATCAAAAAAATATTTTGGCAGGGTGTCACATGTGTCTAAACCTAGGTGAAGACAGTTTCAAAGGTTCTAGATCATGGTTGTGTGTATGGTCTGTTTGACATCAACCTTGGCTACAAGAGACAATGTTTCAAAAGACCATTAAGAAAAATAGTGTTAAGTTCATTTATGTATTTTATTTTCATTTAATTAAAGAATACTCCCTCTAATGATAGACACACACTAATGACACCAAGCAAATAAGCACAAAAATGTTCTCATATGATCATCAACTCAAAAGTTTAAGTAGTTTGGAAATTATAAGTGAAAGATAACCATAATTTACATATTACAGATAAAGATATCATTTGTACTTTATACTGAACAAGAAAAATTGTACTGAGCATGCAGTCTGTCAAACTCTTGCCCATCCTTAATACAGTCCAAAATATTAGTTAAGGAGGAAAAGAAGCAGTGTTACAACCACTGTTTACCTTTTAGAAGTAGAGTCTGTGTTGATGAAGGTTACTGAGAGTTGTAACTATTTGTTTTCATTTTTATTTCACTTATTAAATTTTTTAACGTTTAAAATAATTTTTCAATTTAAATATATTTTGATCATATCCTTCCCTCTCACAATTTCTTTCAAATTTTCTACTCTTCCTTATGAACCCAGCCTTAAATACTTTCCAAAAAAACCAAACCAAATCCAAATCAAACAAAATTTATCCATAAAAGAAGACAAAATAAAACAATACACAAAAAGAAAAAAATAAAACACTGAATTGTAACCAAATAAAAGTACCCCCCCACCAAAATGAAAAATACAGTGGAGTCTATTATACGTTGTTCAGCTCCTCCTGAACAAGAAGACTGAATTAGAGTGGTTGATATACCCAGTGTCACTGCATTGAAGTAAACTGATTTTCCCTCTCCCAGCAGATAAAAATGAAAGTTGAACTATTAACCTTTAGCTTAATGGACTGTTTTCTTTCATTCATTCATTCATTCATTCATTCATTCATTTTTAAAAAATATAACAAAATAAAATGCAATATGATGAAACAATATTATCACCCCATATTTGAACAAGATAAACTACTAGAAGGAAAACAGCACAAGAGAAGGCACAAGCAGAGACTTCATATTTTCAAAGTCGACAAAAATCACCAAAGTGGAAGCCATAACTTATAAGAAGAGGATTAGTGCAGAGTGGTGTGGCACTATGCATGCTGCTCTAGTCTGGGGGCTCATAGTAGCATTTCTTATGCTGATGTAAAAGGCCTTGATTTTTTTGGTGTCAAGAGATGTCCATTTGGGACACCGTCTACCTCATTATTAGGTTATACTATTTGGATGGTCTTCATATGTATGTATGTATATATATATATATATATATATATATATATATATATATATATATATATATATATATATATCTCAGTTCCATCAAATGTCCATTAATTTTAGCTGTGTCTCCCCATATTCCCTCCTCAAGTCTCTCTTCTTTCCCCATCCACACTAGGTCCTAACATTCTAGTACTTACCTAGTCATCCATTTTTTGCCTATTAAGTTTAGATTTTTTTATCTTAATTTTTAATTTTATAATTATTACATGCTGAGGGGACATTCTTTCCTGATTTAGTCTATTTGGTGTTCTGTATGCATCTTTTACTTTGATAGGCATCTTGCTGTGGGATGTTCTGTATGGCAAATGTGTTGCTCTGATTGGTTGGTAAATAAAACACTGATTGGCCAGTAGTCAGGCGGAAGGAAGTATAGGTGGGACAAGAAGGAGAATAAAGCTGGGAAGTGGAAGGCTGAGTAAGAGACACTGCCAGCCGCGGCCATGACAAACAGCATGTGAAGATGCCGGTAAGCCACGATCCATGTGGCAAGGTACAGATTTATAGAAATGGATTAATTTAAGCTGGAAGAACACTTAGCAAGAAGCCTGCCACGGCCATACAGTTTGTAACCAATATAAGTCTCTGTCTTTACTTGGTTGGGTCTGAGCGGCTGTGGGACTGGCAGGTGAGAGAGATTTGTACTGACTATGGGCCAGGCAGGAAAACTCTAGCTACAGCATATCCTTCTTTAGGTTAGAGAAATTTTTCTTCTATGATTGTGTTGAAGGTATTTTCTGTGCCTTTGACCTGGCTTTTCTTCATCTTCCACTATTCTTATTATTGATCTTATTATTTCCATAGTGTCCCAGATATCCTGAAAGTTTTGTGACAGGATTTTTTTAGATTTAACATTTTCTCTGACAAATTTATACAATTCTTTTATGTAGTCTTCAATGCATGAGATTCTTTCATCCTTTCCTTGTATTCTATTCATGAAGCTCCCGTCTGAGTTTCCTGTCTGAGTTCCTACGTTTTTCTTTTGTATTTCCTTCAATTTGGGATTTCATGATTTCCACTTTCAGGTCTTGAATGATATTCATTTCCTTCCACTGCTTGTGTTTTCACAGATTTCTTCATGAGATTTATTCCCTTTTTTTCTTTAAGGACCTCTATCATCTCCACACAGGCTATTTTAGGGCCCTTTTCTTCTGCAATTATGTTGGAATATTCAGGGCCTATTGTAGTATGGTGTTGGGCTCTAGTGAAGACATACTGTCCTGCATGCTATTGACTGTGCTTTTAGGCTGGCATCTATGCATCTGGGATTGGGAAAATTGTAATTCCACATGCTGATATCTGGTCTTGTCTTTGCTGGGTTGATTCTTTTTTCCTTCTTTTCTGTTGCTCTGTCTGGTACTTAGGACAGTGTGGTGGCTGTATGTTATCTAGCAAGAAATTCTTCTGGGATCCTGATAAGTGTGTCCACTAGGGGTTTCAGGTAATATGTTTCCAGATATAGAAAGCTGACATTTAAGAATGGAGATCATCTAGGAGAGGAGTATAAGCAGATCCACAGAAGAGAAGAGTACAGAGTATTCCACAGGAGCTGCATAGTCACCTGGGAATGGGACAACTGCGTGCAGTTCATCACAGGAGAAGGTTTGTCTGAATGAGACTGAAGATTGGACTTGGAAGAATGCAAGGAGAGACAAAGATCTGCAGCTAAACTACTTGCCCTCCTGGTTAGAGTGGCAAGTTGATTCTTAGGTAGTGTCTTCTGGATTTCAAGAGTTGCTAGGACAAAGAAATGAGAAGGGAGAAGGAATTTTGCTTGTTAAAATCTGTGTTATCCACATGAGACAGGGGCATATAGGGGAGGGGACTGCAGCAGGTGTTCTACACAGAGTTTGAAATGAGACTAGGAGACTGGCCTTGGAGGAACAAATGGAGAGGTGCAAACAAATTGCATTTAGCCTAACTGCTTCCCTGTTCAGCTTGGTCTGTTGGTTTCTAGGGAATGCTTAAAGGAGTTCAGGTGTGGGACAAATCAACTCATTGTGGTATGGATGTTAGGAGGGATCTGGGAGACCCATTAGAAATTTGGGTGGCTAAGGCAGGTGTTTTGCTGCAGAGCTGGGGGCAACACAGGGAGATTGGACTCAAAGGAATGAGGAGGGTGAAGAGCTGTAGTTAGCTTACCTCTTCCCTGGCCCCAGTGGTCTGTGGATTTGCAAGGAGGGCATGTTGGAGTTGGATGTTCAGATAGTATTATGAATTGGAGGAGTGAGGTTAAAAAACCTAGATGATGAGAGATGTCGTAGATTATCTGTGGCATAACTGGGGATGCCACAGGGCAATTGGATCTGAAGGAGCACAGGGAAAGGTAAAAATCTGAAGTCAGCCTACCTTCTTCCCTGCCAGGTATTGTTGGAATCTTAAACAGTCTTATTAATAGTAAACTCTGAGCCAGATATTGGGGTAAAAACTGATATCAGAGAAGCAGAGTAAGCCACAGTCAATCTCACCTAGCAAACACCTCAGCCAATCCTGGAATCCTCTGAGTCCTCACCCAAAAAGCCTCAGCCAAAAAAAGCCTTTAGTTCCTGTCTCCGTGTGCCTTATATAACTTTCTTCATGTTGCCATATTACTTATTGGGATTAAAGAAATGTGTGCTTCCCAAGCAAAGGCATGAGATCTTAGGTGCTGGGATTAAAGGTGTGTGCCACCAGTGTCTGGCTCTTTTTTCCCCTACACTGAGTCAATGTCATGTAGTCCAGGGTGCTCTTGAACTCACAGAGATGCTGACAGATCTCTGCCTCCAGAGTGCTAGTATTAAAGGTTTATGCTACCACTTCCTGACCTCTATGTCTGATCTAGCGGCTGGCTCTGTCCTCTGATCCTCAGGTGAGTTTAATTAGGGTGCACATTCTATCACATTTCCCACTTTTGTCTAAAATTATAGAAGATGATTATAACTCATATAAGAAAAAGTAAATACAATATGTACAATAAGTATATACAATATATATAGTCAAGAATTACATTAACAATGTCCAGTCCATTAACATTTGACAGATTCAGAGAAAATATTCATTATTTGTCCTATTTTGTTGTGACCAAAATGTTGTACCTAAGCCACATCCTATCCTAACTTGTATTACCAAGCAGATACTATCTTTTGATGTCTTTCAAACTTACATACTTTACAACTCTTTAGTGAGTTTCTTTTCTGGATTTGTTAACAAAAAAACTATAACTATAACTATCTAGTCTTAAACTCCCTCAGAGAACCAAGAAGGAAATAATATTACCTAAAGTTAGCAGGAAGTACAAGCATGCAACATCTAAAAAATGTGAGAAATGATAGAAACAGCCGATTGCCTGGACAGTCACCCAAGGTTTCTCCACCACATTGGGGCATCCATCTTCAGCTTACAGGCCTAGCATATTTGAGAGACTCATCTGTAACTCAGGATTTTCAAAAGGGCCTTCCTACCTTGTCCTGGCAAGGTTCAACTGTACTTTGTTTTGTACCCTGCTTCTTCATTTGGACATTATAATGTCAGCAGTTGAAGCAAGGGCACTTTCTTGCCCAGTGACTAACTTTTTGCTACAATTGTATGTACAGTATGTTCCAACAAAATTAATATCAAATTTGTATTAATATACAAAATTTGTATACAATATACAAAAATCAAATGCAATGTAAAATATTTAAAACTAGTAGTTGCTTTTTAAAAGTAGATTCAATTATCTACCCATTTATCCTATTATTTCTATATCTCTCTTTTTTAGAGAGGATTCAGTAAACTACCTCTAATCTATATCTTCTTTTTATCTTTTTCAGAGTAAATTCAATAATCTATACTTTTATCTTATCATTTTTAAAAATTTAGAGTAGATTCAATATCTTATTTTTAATTTTGTAATTTAATTTAATTTTACATATCAGCCATGGATTCCCTTGTTCTCCCCACTAACCCCCGCTTCCTCCCAGCCCTCTCCCCATTCACATCTCCTCCAGGGCAAAGACTCCCCTGAAGATTGAGTTAAACTTGGTAGATTCAGTCCAGGCAGGTCCAGTCCCCTCCTCCCAGGCTGAACCAAGTGTCCCTGTATAAGCCCCAGGTTTCAAACAGCCAACTCATGCACTGAGTACAGGACCCGGTCCCACTGCCTAGATGCCTCCTAAGCAGATCAAGCTAATCAACTGTCTCACTTATCCAGAGGGCCTGATCCAGTTGGGGGCTCCTCAGCTGTTGGTTCATACTTCATGTGTTTCCATTTGTTTGGCTATTTGTCCCTCTGCTTTTTCCAACCTTGGTCTCAACAGTTCTCACTCATACAAACCCTCATCTTTCTCACCAATTGGACTCCTGGAGCTCCACCTGGGGCCTGGCGGTGGATCTCTGCATCCGGTTCCCTCAGTCATTGGATGGGGTTTCTAGCACAACAATTAGGGGAGAGGGAGATCCCAGTTAGATCAAGAACAGAGAGGGAGAACAAAGACAAGAGACCATGATAAATGAAGACCACATGAGAACAGGAAGAAGCAAAGTGCTAGAGAGGTGCACAGAAATCCACAAAGATACTCCCACAATCAACTACTGGCAATGGTCGAGAGACAGCCCAAACTGACCTACTCTGGTGATAGGATGGCCAAACACCCTAATTGTCTTGCTAGATTCAATATCTTATCATTTCTATATAATATGTTTCTATATCATATCCAATTTACTTCTTTTAGAAAGAGATTGACTATAACCAATCACAATTTTTAACCAACCCGTAAACAGAAAAACATCCATAATCCATATTTTTGGAAAGTAAAGTGCCATTGTTTTCTAGGCTTCTTCCTACTGATTGAGAGCACTGGTAGTCTTATGGGAACATAAAGAAGATTTGGGATTATTGTCAAATCCTGATTGGAGTAGTCTGTGAGGCTGCATCATCTTAATTAGCCATCTCGATATTGTCTGTGGCAGTTTTCAGTCCAAAGTCAATCTTTGGGTAGTGTTTGTCAGCTTGGTGGCATTACCATGTCCTGATGGATACATTATTGTGGGGCCCTATTATGTTTTTGGAGACTTTAAAGTTGCTTTTGGGCATGGCCATGGTCCACTGCAGGAAACTGATAGAGACTAAAACACAAAATCATGTACAGGAAGCTAGATGAAGCCATTTTTATAGAATTAGTTATTAACTTATATGACCATTAATATCACTGACAAAAATTTAATATATATGTATATATATACTAATCTTATAAATTTTAATATAAAATTCATATTTTAAGAAAAGTTTTAAAGAGTCAAAACAAAACCAAAGGATCATGAGATTAATAGCAATAGAACAGTCCCTTAATTTTGGTGTTTCTTCTGTCCCATATCAGGTGGCTCTTCTGACATGACAGAGAGATTTTACATTTTCATTTAACAAACATGCTTGACTTTAGAGAAGAAGAGAAGCACATACCAATTCCAAAACCAGCTTTGATTTTTAATTGAACTATGACTACATGAAGACCACTAGTGCTATGTATCTGTAGAGAACAGCAGCAGCAAACATGTAGGAAGACTAATTTAATTCTATCCTATTAGATATGTGATATACCAATAGGCCAATTTACTCTTTTTCTTGAGAATTTTTTTTGGATGATTTATCCTTTTTCTTCAGATGTCTCATTTGTTCAGTGTTCCTCAGATTCCTTAGCCTTCATTCTTCTCAAAGACAAAAACAAAACCCTGCCCTAATCCTAACTTTGGGGAGTTTCCATTTTCTAATGTTTATCAAATTTGACTTATGGTTTCTCCTTAAATTTTTGTTTTGTTTTCTAAAGCTGTAATTTTTATTTTCTTTTCTATGGCTATTTTATCACTCCAAGCAGTGTGGATTTTTACAATAAGCATTAGGTTCTTTAATTGCTCTAGAAAGGAATTTACTACAGGATTACAGGAAAGGATTCAATGGAATTTGACATGGGGGCCTGCAAGAGACCTCTCAGGGAGATCCATAATGGCAAAGGCAAGGGATTACCTTGCCTGTCCCTTGTTGATCTACATTCATTAGTTCAGTGTCTGCCTTTGCCACACTTTCTGCATAATCCAGAAGGCAGGGGTGTTCTGTTGGGGGTATTCCTTGAAAAAACATTATTTCTAGGAATGCCCTGTTTACAGTCTCATTTTAGTTGGCCTTGTTTACCACAATTAAAACATTTGACATTACTATTTTTCTTCAAACCTCTGAAAATCACCTCTACTACTAAGCATCATCATGATCATGAGATTTAATATATGTTGTATGTCAGATCCATTCCTCCAACGGTGCCGATCTTGCCTTTAACAGCCTAATTGCCATTTTGTATTGTGCATTAGCATTTTCAAAAGCCAGAGATTCAATTATTATCTCTCTAGCTTCTGAATTTGGTATCATTCTTTTTACTGCTGAAATCAGTCTTTTTAAAAAATCAGTGGAGGTTTCTTTTGGGCCCTGTATATCCTTAGTAAATGACTCAATTTTCTTTCCTACTTCTTCCATTCTGTCCCAAGTATTCAAGACTGCCATTCAGCATAAAGCCAGGGTGTGGTCATCATAAAAAGTTTGTCTTTGTATGTCAGCATTATCTCCTTCTCCAAGAAGTTGATCTTGGGAAATTTCCATACCTCTAGATCTACTTCAATGTTTAATGGTCTTTGTCTCATCTTCCACCACACCCTCCGTTATAATTGGAGTCCAGCCTCTAAACTGCTGTACCAAATCTCTCCAGTCTTGGGGGATAATTTTATTACAAGTTGATCACAAGTTTAACATTTGCTTCATGAAAGATGAGTTGATGCCTAAGAGACCGTTGCTCCTAAGAATTTCCTCAAACCTAACATTTGCAGAGGAGTCAAGTCAGCTCTTACACAGCCTTGAGGATATCTATCACTGGGTAGTTCCTGTAAGGTTATTACATAGAATAAGATTGGCTATATGAAAGTCCTAGGCTGTTTCTCTCTAACCTTATAATGCAATGTTAAGTTTGGTTCTACATTAAATTCTTCTATCTGGGTCTGAATATTTCTGTGATCTGTTTTAATAAGTTTTTCTAAAACTTGTATCTTGACACTCATATTAACCAACTTTATTAATGATAAAAGAGAAATGATCAAAAATAATATTTATAATTGATGTTATGTAAATCAAATCAGCATTAATTATCCTTTCATTTAATTGGTGCATTTTCAGACTATCAGTTGTATTATCATACAGAGACCAAAATCTCTCCATTGTAAAAATGCTTCCAATTTTTTCATGTGAGAAAAACTTCAATTAAGTAATTCATCCTTAAAAATCCCAATTGACTCACCAAATCTGCTGACAATGACATTCAGATGACAGTGTGGCCCCTGGTGAGGGGGCCCAGAGAAAGCTATAACCCACCCAGCAAGAAAAGGACAAAAGATCCAACTGTTTTCATGGGGGAAGTTTTCCAAAGTGGCTAGCTCCTGTGTTTTTGGAGCCCCCAAACCTGTGGAGTTTGCTGCAGAGGCTGCAACAAAAACTTAGCCAGCGGGTTAGGGAGTCCAGCCCACATAGGGTAGAGGCTCTGGCTATGTGCAGCTGAGGCCTGAGCAGGGAACTGCAAGGCCACAGGCCAGAGGCTTTTTCATGAATTCATGCCCCAAAAGTTGGATGGCAGATGTTACTCAAATTCTCAAATTTCTTTAATAAAACCTGGAGTCAGAAATTCTGGTAAATACTGAAAGATCAGAGAGACAAAGGAACAAACCACCTCATACAGCTAGGACTCCTCAGCCTGAAAAGCTTTCCTCAGCCAAAAGATTTTAGTCCCTGTCTCCTCAAGCCCCATATACCTTTCTTTGTCCTGACATATTACTTACTGGGATTAAATGTGTGTGTGCTTCCCAAGCAAAGGCATGAGATTTCAAGTGCTAGGATTAAAGGTGTGTGTCACCAATATCTGGCTCTGTTTCTCTCCTAGACTGAGTCAATCTCATGTAGTTCAGGGTGGCCTTGAACTCATGGAGATACAGACAGATCTCTGCTAGGATTAAAGTTGTGTGCCACCACTGTTTGACCTCTATGTCTAATCTAGTGGCTGGCTCTGTACTCTGATCTTCAGGTAAGCTTTGTTCGTGTCCACAATATAACACCATAGGTAGGAGTAACAAAAAATTAATGTTTAATAAAAAAATATTAAGGAGCATCCAAAACGAGAAAATTGGATCATTCAAAAAAATTGATCTTAACCTTATCATCCAGGAACAGAAAGTTACCATGAAAGTAGCAACACCAAAGACTATTTTGTCTTTTGTAAAATATTTTACTTTCTCATTATAAAATTCAATATTCCCCAGGAAGCTTCCTTACACAGCTCTCTCTGTTGTATGGTAGTGCAGTTTCTCAAAAGTCTCCTGTCCTTTCAACACATTCTTTTCACTTATTGCCATGGTTGTTTACCTTCCCATGAAATATTAACTCAACTTGTAGCAAAATATGTAATAAAACTATTGAGCCAATAATTTCTTTAAGGCTCAGGACAAGGGTAAGAATTCAAATAAAAGTCTTCAGTGTGCCAAAATTCTGCCTTCTTATGACTATCTTATTGGATTAAGCCAGTTGTGGCAGTCCACAGTTGTAACTCCAGAATACAGGCATCTGAAGCAGGAAGCCTGAGATTGTAATGCCCATCTTAGTTACATAAATCAAAACAAAATAAAACCTCCCAGAACTACCCCAAGTAATAATTACTGAGATCATTCTTCTGAAAGTGTTTTAAAACCATATTATTCTCAGTTACCCACAGGAAACAATATTACAAGGTGTAAACATTAACTGTTCTCAAATTATTTATGCACATTGCTTTCATTCCCATTTATCACTGTCTAGAATTAATTCTATAAGACTCTTTAAACATCTTATGGAAGGTTGGGTATGTGGTATGCACACCTTTAATGGCAAAAATTAGAAGTTAAAGCCAGGTAAGTGGATCTCTGACCTCTTTGAGCTTGAGGTCAGTCTTGTCTCCAGAGCAACTTCCATCCTACAAGTCAGGGCTCCATTGTGAGACCCTCTCTCAGGAAAAAGCATTGCAGTGCCTTTAGTAGGAGGGTTGGCACACACTTTTGAACACAGCACTACAGAGATGGAGGCAGGAGAATCAAATGTTCAATGACTTCATCCACTATGAAATAAGTTTGAGAACAGCATCGGTTATATGAGACCCTGTCTCTAATATCTTCTCCTCTCTAAAATAAATCCCAGCCTCTATCTTTTCGGATGACAGATCAGCCACATTGAAAGCCCACTCAATATTCAAAGGCTGTGTGGGACTCCTAACATCTCTACATGGCCTGTTTCTTTCTAAATCCTCTTCAGTATTTTCTCATTTCTGGTTGCAATTTCTTTCTTCATGTCCCTTTTTTCATCCACCATCCACAGTTCCCATCTCTGCATGTGTTCTCTGAAAGCTTCCAGTTTATCACTCTTATTTTTGTCTCATCTTCTTTTAGGACACAAAGAGCACCATAATGAAGATCTGTGACTTTCTAGGAAAGAAATTAGAGCCCGATGAGATGGATATGGTTGTCAAGCACAGCTCCTTCGAAGCCATGAAGGAAAACAACATGTCCAATTTTAGTCTCATCCCAGAAGATGTGATTACTAATGGTTTGGTTCTTTTGAGAAAAGGTGAAGAAATTTTAGAGCTTTAAAATATGTCAGAACATGTGTAACGCTTGTCTTTCCGATGAGCCTCTTAGAAAGTGTTGGCAATGTTACAGAAGTCATTGCTTATCACATTATATTTTTTCACAGACCTTACAGAAGAGTCATTCCATGATGATGATTCCAATGTTTCAGTAGCTCTGAAAACATTGATTTGTTCTGGGAAATCATCTTGGGATTGCATATGATCAATCCAATACCCTCAATAGAAATCAAAAATGTTGACATGTTGCAATGAGGCTGTATAAGACACCCTGTATCTTAGACCTCAACTCTAAAGAAAACATTCAGTGCATGGAACCAAAGATGTATCTGGGATGATAGCCAAAGGAAACACTTCTGTTGATAACTGGAAAAGATGTTGAACATGTCAAGATTTCTGAACCTTAGCAGTCTGAGAGTAGACCCACATAAAGGCTAAGCAAATTATTCTCCTCTGTTGCAACCTGATGGTACACGCCAACCAAATTTTGGATTGCCTCCGGTTCAGAGCTACTCAGTTTGTTGTGAATTGTCTCTCCTGGGATGGAAATATCCATCTTCTCTATGTCTGTGCCACTTCTCTATGCTGGGAGCAGACTTCAGGTATGGTTTTAAAGATGTAAAGTTGAGGAGCAACTTTGCCAGAATGAATCAAACCTGATGTGTCACTTTTACTTAATTATCAAAGAATTGGTGAGATGGGACTTGGGGTTGAAGAAGAAATGAGTTAGATGTGAGGTCTTAGGGGATGAGTAAAGAACATGAGTATAGACACAGGAAGCAAAGGGTTATGAGTTTAAATTTCTTTCCCAATAATTTACGTTCTTCAGCCTTAACTTTCAGTCTTCCTTCAACCTAGCGTGTAGGTCCTAGAATATAAGGACATCACAAGTATACATAGAGATAACTTAAAGTTGTTAGCAGATTGGATTTAATCCAATACTGTTGATATCCTCACAAGAGGAAGTTGGGAATCAGATTTGAGCACACATACATGTATACTCAAGAATATAGTCATCTATACACTAAAGACTGAGGCCACTGGGATAATCCACAGCTATTGACAGATAACGTCAAACTCCTGTGCTCCAGATTCTGTGGAGACAGAATTCTCTGAGCTACAACTGAAGGTTTCATGTAAAAAGAGAAGTTGCCCATTCTTGGATTTCTTATAATAAATCAGAATTTGGCAGAGGTAAAACAGTATGCATACATGAAAGGTTTAATGAAATGCCAAAGGAAATGAAGTGGCTTGTTTAATAGGCAAAGGCTATGGAAACTAACATGCAGAAGTTTTGTCAGAAACACACTGGAGCAGATGCAACAGAACTAAGTACACCATTCCATGAGGCCAACTGTCATTTCCACTTGTCCATGTAGATTCTTCCAGGATGAGACTACAATCAGACGTTAGTCTCATAAAAACATAATATTTTTCATGATTATATACCTTAGGAGGAACACATATATATTAGTTCTATAAGAAACTTGTTCTGACTCTGTAAGTGACTTATAATTTAATTATCCTAGTGATTGTATATCTGGTTCTTTTGCTTTTAAAGATAACTTTTACTCTGGGGAATTATTTCCTTGTACTCACAATCATTATAAGCAATGAGTTCCACTGGAAATCAGGACATCAAAGGGAGAGATCGACTTCATTACTCATCCCATCCTGATTCATTACTTCTTTATAGAGTACTCTGAGTTGGATATGATGGGAATCAATTTTGAATTAAGAAGCATGAGGATAATATCGGTCTTTTCAATTCATACATCAGATTGGTTCCTTTTTTAATCTTGAGGTTATGATCACATCAAAGATTAACTCTAAAATTAATTTCATTACTTATTACTACATAACTAATTCCCTAAATTATAATGCATGAAAAGCTGTGTTAAGTGATACTGGCTTTAAATGGGAGGAATTCTCTAGACCTAATTTCACTGTCCTTTAGTTGCACTTCTCGGGATACAAGAAAAATACATTTTCCTGCCTCTAGAGAGCTACTCTACAGAGCTACTCTTTACCTGGGAGACTCAATCATCTTTCTAGGTGGGAATAAACTCGTTATGAGCTTCAAACAATTATTTTCTACAAAACTTTTTTTGTCATTATGATTGCCTATTAAGATACTGCACAAAATGCAGACCAGAGACATGGTCATTCCCATTCACCCACAGTATAGTTGACAAAACTTTTAAAAAGACATTGTCACAATCAAGACCTATGGGAGAAAATGTCTTCTGATAAACATTAAAGGATTTGGACCAATTCCTTCACAGTGGATATTTCCTAAATAGAGTGTCTCTGACATTAATCATTTTCACTGGTATCCTGAGAAGACATTAATATGAGAAACAGAGGGAAGAAGACCTAGAGAGAAGCCCACTATCTGCAGTCCAATAAAAAAGCATGGAAGACTTGACATCAACATTTTGTGAGACCTGCAGCATTCATAACTATGAGGAAGTTTCTTTCCAATAAGACTTAAGCCACCAAGAATTAGAGTTATCCTGTCCCCTGACACAACAGAGTTTGAGTGGATTTTTAGAAAGAACAAATGAAGAAAAATATATGCTTGCATGGTGCACCGGATTTTGACATAATTTGACTTAAACTTTATGTGTGTACCTGCAAAGACATGCTTCTCTCTTCTGGACTGGTTCACTCCAGTGAGCAGCCATATTGAATTTGCTGAGATTCTAGTAGCATGACATCCATTCTGTCTTTATAGCAGCTAGTAGTATTGTGTGAAAAAACAACAAAACATTTTCTAATAATGAATACAGAAATGAAGCTGACAGTAGCAATGGATACTTATAGGTTCCCATCTTAGGAGATGACACTCATATAGTCATATCAATTAATAGTATAATTTTTGAATATTGTGTATCAATAATCACCATTTAACTATGAATACTTTGTATATTTTGTTAATAATACAGCTAGGAATTTAAAGTTAACTTGTGTGAGACATAAGGAATATAATGTGATAAAGAAAATGACTTATATTTTCAGTCTTTTTTGCTTCAAATCCACATCCCATCACTATTAAGCTGGGTAACATCTCAAGGACTAATTTTTCTTCATTTTCAAAGTGGGAACAAGGCTAATACCATCCTTACTCATTCATGAATGCTTTCAACAATTCCATACTAAGTAAGTTCTATATGTCTGATATGCTTTGATAAAAAAAGCCTTTGGTGACTTTTCAAATATATTAGACACATATTTCAGGCATCTTTACAAAAAGGAAATTCAACCAAGTGTCACATCTATGAAACAAAAAACAACATGAATGTGTCCTTCAGAGTTCTACATGGAGGGAAGATGTGAAGATGTGTCTGTAGTTGCATAAATTAGGAAACTAAAGAACAAGAAGTGACTCCATGGAAGACATGAGAAATCTAGTGTGAAGGAAAACAAAATGCAATGTGAATAGTTGGAAAATCTGACATCTCTAATGTCAAAATAAAAGACATACTAGAATGGAGTGATAGGAACCAAGATATGGTAAAAATTTATGGTAAAAAGATCATGTTGATCTTCATACATCAGCAAGCACCACACTGACTGGAAACAAAAATCTTGGGATATTCCAGCTGGCAGTTGTTGGGTCTCCTGCATCTGATGAAAGCATCAAGAAGATTGGCATGTAGATCACAACAGTGTGTATCTCCAGCTCAAGGGGTTCTGAAGCCTCAAACCCCTACTTGCACCTGCATTCATATGCACCTAAACGCACATATAATTAAAATTAACATTAAAAGATGTTTTAAAAGTTGCTTGCATGCTTTGCAGAACTTTTATAAGTTAAGCCTAAAAGGTAGAAAGAAGGATTGAAGTCTGTTTGGATAACTGAGATAAGAAATTCTGTTGAGTTGGACAGTGTGATGGAAGCAGGTGTAGTGAGAAGCAGGAATAATCTCAACATTTAAAAGGTAGAGCTAGTGTTAAAGCTGTTGATATGGAGAGAGAGGAGAAGAGGGGGACATTATTGCCACAGAGGAAGAAGTCTGATGTATATTACTTCAAGGCATAAGATGTGTTCTCCAGGAAGTCACTGGTACTTCCACTTTATAACTGTGTGGTCCTTGACAAGTAGATGGTAGGAGCGTGTTATGAAAGAACTGAAAGCAGTGTTGAGATCAATATTAACCCATCTATGTGTCTGTTTAACATTTTCCAGGCACGACTGGGGACTGGAAGAATCACTTTACAGTAGCCCAAGCTGAAGTCTTTGATAAAGTATTCCAGGAGAAAATGGCCGGTTTTCCTACAGGGCTTTTTCCGTGGGAATAAGTTCTTAACACTTTTAAATCATATATGGACACAGGGGTTTATTTTCCTGTCCTTATACATGTAAATGCCTGGATTCAGTCATGGAATAAATCCTGTTATTGAAATGTGGAGTTAATTTTATAAGATATTATTAGTAGCAGCAGTGGTAGTGGTGGTAGTGCTCATTGTATTGTGTGTGTGTGTATGTGTGTGTGTGTATGTATGTGTATGTGTGTGTGTGTGTGTGTGTGTGTGTGTGTGTGTGTATGTGTGTGTGTGTTTCTGTATTTCTGTGTACAATGCCTTCAGAGGACAAAAGAATGCATTGGTTCCCAAGGAGTTGCAGTTACATGTGCAATATGCCTCTTGCTTTGTGTCTTGGAGCTACACTCAGGTCCTGTACAAGGGCAGTTAAGTGCTCTTTACCTCTGAATCATGTCTCCAGCCCTGAAATTTAGAGTCTTGAGTCATCAAATGTCTGCTTCTTTTATTACTAATTTGTTATACGTTATCACTAACTCCAACATGCTTCATGGAATTCTAGCTTAAAACACCCATTCTAATATTTTAAACATAAAGAAACCCTACAAGAAACTTTAAGAAATTTTTGCTCTGTGACGCTGGGGCAAAGGAAATAAATTGTATTTATAAAGACCTTTAAACCTCATTCAAATAGCCTGTGATATAAGACTTTTATAAACTTACATTTCTGCTCAGTATTTCATACTTGTATTTTAATTTTTATTCTTTGTTTTGTTAATTTTTTAGTGTGTGTATAAAGTAATGGGTTACATTAGGAAACTTTGATACAAAAATGCACATCATTGTAATTTACTCAGTATTTCTCCTCTACTGTCGATTTCTGTCCTTTTGCTCCTGTTAGTGCTTTATGTTCCCACATGGTCCCCTCTGCTTGTGTGTCATAGAGACACATTTATATTTAATTCTGGATGTGCAGTTGGGAAAATAATGCATTTTTCTTTCCTTTTTATGGTAAAGGGGAAGGTTTTCTGATAGACATGACACAGCCAAGGGCAGCTGGAAGAGTCCAGAGCAGGGACAGAAAGTAGTAGACTGAACACGGCCAGCAGAACAGGCCAGATCATGAGATAAGGAGAAAGAAAGGAGGACCAACAGAGAGGAGCCAAGAGAGAGAGAGTGGCAAGAAGACCCAGAGAGCCAAGAGGTGCCTAGTCAAAATGTCAGGGTTATATAGGAATCAGAAGGTGGGGAGGAGAAGCCCATGATCGGGAGAAGTTTAGCATGGAGCCTGGAATGAGAAGAGCTTAGAGGAGCCAGGATTCCAAATACCTGAGTGGACTCTGTAACAAATACTTGCCCAGAGTTCTTAGAGGCTAGCATGCACTTTATTATTCTAATAAGCACCATAGTTAGACATTTGTCCTGAGTTTCTTTGGGGCCTGATTTATCAGTCTTTTTGTTGATGCTAATGTAATCTATTCTGTAACTGCTTCTTAGCTGAAATCAGGATATTATTAGGACCTGGGCAGGTTGAAGTGCTGACCAAAGGTTGGGAGGAAGGTGAGGAGTGTAGATTTCCCAGGTTCTGTGTGACCATCTGGGACTAGCAAAGTGCAGGCAGCTTTGGAGCAGTCTCAAAATTGTGGTTCAAGCCCAGCTGTAAATTCCAACAGAAGCATCTATCTTACATTGGTTTTCAGCAGTCTAGGACTAGCTCATTTTGATTTCTAGCAGTTGCAGTCTTTAAGTGATCAGAAATCCAATTGGACAGATATAGACAAGAGAAATAAGGTAAAGTTAAGGAGCTTAGTAGAAAATGTTTTTATTGGGCATACCCTTGAAAATTCCAGACCTGTGCTCCTGGTAGTTAGGATGTGGAAGTAGTCTAAAGACTAAGGGTAGCAAAGAGAGAGGGAGAAGGAGAGGAGGAGAGGGAGAGGGAGAGGGAGGGTGAGAGGGAGAGGGAGGAGGAGGGGGAGGGGGAGGGGGAGCGGGAGAGGGGGAGAGGGAGAGAGAGAGAGAGAGAGAGAGAGAGAGAGAGAGAGAGAGAGAGAGAGAGAGAGAGAGAGAGAGACTACACTTAAGTATAGGCAGTAGGTAAGTGGGGAAGCTTAAGCTGTTGATCGAGAGGAGTACATACCTGGAGTCTGTTTGAACTGTGACAGGTGGAGTCAAGTCATGACTCACTGAAGCTTCCTCAACTTTTCAAAGTTTACAAAAAGAAATAAAAGTTTTTTGGTGTATTAGCATTGCTACTGATTAAAATCTGTACTGAAATTCTCACTGTAAAGAAAGCAGTTTATAGTTGTCTGTAAAACACATAAAGTAGACTTATGTCTTAGAGTCAGCAAAAGCCATTGTTTTGAGTTAAAAGCATGAACACTTTTTCCTCTGCACAGAAGGATGGATATATATAGTTTAGAATGAGATGTGTTCAGCACAATGAGAAGCACTTTTAAGTCTATACCTAGAAAACAACAAAGGGAATTTTAAATTTTGAGCTTGTGACTATGATGATAGTAGTCAGTACTTTACCAGGCATAGATTAACAGTTTATCAGAACTCCATCTATTAATGTTAAAAATCTTATCCTTAAAATCTTAGTTTAACAATAGCATAGAAAGAGAAAAAATATGCAACAATTCTCATTTTTCAATACCCTAAACACACTTCAAATCATTTTCTTAAATCTTCACAACTTAAGCATTCACATCCTCAGACCTTTAGAACTTGCATTTACACACTTGAAATTACTTCTTTAGACCCTCTGTCTTTATTATGGCTTCTATTGCTAGGAAAAGACACCATTGCCATAGCAACTCTTATAAAGGAATGCATTTAGAGTTTCAGGCTTTAGCCAATTATCATTATGGTGGGAAAGCATGGGGACATGCAGGCAGACATGGTGCTGGAGAAGAAGCTGAGAATTTTTCATCTTGATCTGCAAGCAACAGGAATTGATCTGTCCCCATGCTGGGCAAAGCTTGAGTATACAGAAATAATATCTTTATCCAGCTCCAAATCAGCCAACAGTGTAAGTCATATTATGTCCCAAATAGCAGAATCCAAAATCCTTGATGGAGAAATGCTATGATAGAAAGAAATGTACATGTTTAATATCAAAATATTAAATTAATTCAATAAGGAAAAAATAAATATATAAATAAAAGTTGCAGTTGAGTATAAGATAGCCATACTAACCAAAAAAAAAATGACAAGGTTCTAAAAACAAGGCTTCTCAGTTAACTCATTCATGGTGTCATTTGGCCCAAATATGTTAAATCAATACACTTTATATTTTGTACATTAATTCAATAATGATAAAAAAACTCTATATCAACACATGAACACCTTGAGTGTCAAATATAATGTAAATTACATTGGTAAATTTCACATGTTAAAATTAAATGTGCAAAACTATACACAAAAAGATACACAATTAAACATAAATATAATTATGTATATACTATGTATTTTATACACACACACACATAATTAAAAACTAAGATTTGGGCTGGAGAGATGGCTCAGAGGTCAAGAAAACTGGTCTTCCAAAGGTCCTAAATTAAATTTTCAGCAATTACATGGTGTCTCACAACCATCTGTAATGAGATCTAGTGCCCTCTTCAGCGCCCTCTTCAGGCCTGCTGGCATACATGCAGACAGAACACTGTAAACTAAATAAATCTTTAAAACACATACAAAATGTGTCTCAAGATTTTCAAATCAGAAAAAAATATACACACCCTTAATGTTATCAAAGGCTAAGAGCAAATCTGGCGTCCTAGACCTATAATGCTAGCTACTTGTGAAGTTGTATCAGAAGTGCCAGTTCAAGGACAGCATGGGCTACAGAGTGACTTTGAAGTACACCTGGGATATGTGACCAAAACTTTTCATTTGAAAAAATGGGATGAACATTAGAAATTTATCTGAGTGAGACAGATGCCTTTTTCCATTTTTACTATGAACAGGACCCTGATTCAATCTCACTTCTTTTGAAGACAAAGAAAGGCAGGAGGAGATAAAACAGGATATGATTTAATTTTGTGAGGAAGTCATGAGAAGAGACAGATGAGTTAGAATGTATGGGGTGGCTTGAGATGGACCTTCCAACCCCATCCTTGCTCCTATGCCAGCACCCTAAGACTCAATAATATACCCAGGCAAGGAAGATTTCTTTTTAAGTCTTTAAATTACTTTTAAAAACTACATTTTATGTAGTGTGAAGATTTTGGAATCACATGGGGAGGTCAGTGGACAAGTTTCAGGAATCTCTTTTTGGCAAATGCCTTAACCTGGTGAGCCATCTTGATGGAATCAAACAAATAATTACTGACTTTTTAGAAAAAAAAGTTTATTAAGTGTATTTCCTTGGCATAGGAGCTACCTTTCATCCCATGAATGAGGAGACAGAGGCAGGCAGATTCCTGTGAGTTGGCTAGCCTAATCTATTTACACTTTCCAGGAGAGCTGGAGCTCCACAGAAAGACCTTCTCAAACAACCAATGTATAGATGTGAAGATATATGAAATCATATTCCTTCCCCTCCCGCAGCTATTACCCACATCAAACTCACCAAATATCAAGATTATTATCTTTGATAAAAATGAATACATAAGTAAATAAAAAGGAAAATGAGTAAGACACACACAGACACCTAATGGAGTCCATTTAAACCATTAACTCCTGACCTGAAAATGTGGCATGCATTAGAGTATGTTTGTCATACCCAGTATCTAACAACCAATAAGGAACCCAAGAAATCTCACAGTTCACCAAATTGTACTACTTTCTTCTGCTTCTTCTCTTCTTCTTCCTCTTCCTCCTCCTCCTCCTCCTCCTCCTCCTCTTCTTCTCCTCCTCCTCCCTCTCCTCCTCCTCCAACTCCTCCTCCTTCTCCTCCTTCTCCTCCTCCTCCTTCTCCTCCTCTTCTTCCTTCTCCTTCTTCTTTTTCTTCTTTTGTTTCTGGACATAGGGTTTCTCTGTGTATTCCTGGCTATACTGAGACTTGATCAGTAGCCCAGTTTGGGTTTGAACTCACAGAGATCCTCCTGCCTCTTCCTTTTCAAGAGTTGTGATTAAAGGTGTGTACCACCATGCTAAGCCCCAATTGGACTTTGGTGATAACCATACTTTGTTCTGTCATGGGTTCCCTTTCAGGAGTGAATAGACATAGGTGTGTGTGTGTTCTGTCTCAACATCTGTCTCTACATCTGGCCTAGCAAATTGTGGGGCCATTCATCGTTAATGCCACCACTTGGGAAGAAAAGGCAGGTTGATATCTATGAGTTCCAGGACAGTCTGCTCTTTCTGAACATTTCTAGGACAGCTAGGGCTACAAAGAGAGACATGTTCTCAAAAAACTTAATAATAAAAAAGAAAGAAAACAAGCTACCTAATTTAAAAATGGGGTATAAAACAAAATTGAAATTTCTCAAAAGATAAAACAAAAATGTGTTATAGATAACCTTTACTCTCAATACTCAGAAGGCTAAGGTAGAAAGATATCTGTGAGTTTCAGCCTGGCCTTGTCTATATAGAAGGATCAAGGACAGCCAAGACTCTAGATAGAGACTTTGTCTCAAAGAAATAAAAAATAATAATATTATTAACAAGAAAATCAGAAAGATGAATTCAATGGCTATACTGGGACTTGATCAGTAGCCCATTTTGTGTTTGAACTCACAGAGATCCTCCTGCCTCATCCTTTCAAGAGCTGTGATTAAAGGTGTGTACACATCAGTTAAATGGAAAATATAATTTGAGATTTAAGCTTACTTAGAGTAGCCAAGAAAAAAAAAGAAAATGAATTACTGTGGTGATATTTTATTTGTGATTAAATGTGATATTTTATTTGTATGTTAATAAATAAAGCTGCCTGAAGATCAGAGGTCAAATAGCCATTAAGCAGAAGTCTGGTGGTGGTAGCACATATCCTTAATCTGATCACATAGCAGGCAGAGTCTCTGTGTGGTCAAGGACACAGACAAGCAGGGTGACACGAGCCTTTAATCCCAGTACCAACCATAGACACCAGTATGTCTGTATAGACAGGCAGTGACAAGGAATTCATGTGGCTGGGCTTAGAGCCAATCAGAAGGCAGAACAGAAAGGCAATAAAAACACAAGTCAGGCAGGAAGAAACTCTCTCTCTCTGGGGAAGCTACCACTGGTGGTAAGATAAAGCTAGTCATGGCTATTGCTCTGATCTCTTTGGCTCTTTTCCTCTGTATTTGGCTCTGTGTCTCTTTTTTACTAAGATTGCTTAGAATTTTGTCTATAAATTACACCTTATGCTGATGAAGATGTGGGCAAATAAGAATACTTATTTGTTGAAGGTTGGAGTGCAGCCACTATAGAAACAGTGTGGATATGCCTCAAAGATGATAAACCAGGGCCTGGGTTACAGGTCTGTAATGCCAGCCACTCAGTCTGAGGCAGCCAGACTGAAAATCAAGTCTCAGAAATTTAGTGAAACCCCACGTCAAAATAAAAAGCAGAAAAGGAGAGGAGTGTCCAAAGGAAGTGGGACTTCAGATAAAGGAGTTTGTCACAAATCCTGGTGACCTGTTTTGCATCTCTGGGATGAATAGATTCAAGCAACAAAACTAGCTAGTAAGCAAGGAGATGATGGCACATGCATTTAATCTGTTCTTTTCTTAGGTACATATGTGTTTTATCTGCACAAGTGTGTGTACTATGTTGGTGTGCCCAGGATCCTTGGATGATTGTGAGCCATCTGGTGGTAGCTGAGAACTGAACCAGGCTTACCTGGTAAAACAATGGTTCTGACCCACTGATCCATCTCTCCAGACCACTGAAAGGAATCCTCAGTGACTGGACATCTCTAGTCACATAATTTTCAAAAAAAAAAATTGAAGGTTTTCAATAGGAAGTAGCCAAACTGACCACATTAAATTTTACTCAAAAAGTACATTATTAAAAGGAAAAGATAAATGAAACTATAAGATATATTTACAAAACATTAGATACTAAGAAAAGTTCATAGTAACCGAGGCATTTAGTACACACCTGGAATCTCAGCACTCAAGGAGCAGAAGGAGATTAGCCAGAACCTGGTGGTCAGCCTGGGCTACATATAGAAATATTGGTTCAATGTTTATATTTATACATTTATAAATTATATATTTTATAATTATATAGAGAGATATATTTATGTAATTATTTAATAGGTCACAAAAACTAAGCCGATTAAACTGGAAAAAAATCTCTAAGGAACTTCTAACTCCTATCCAATTCTCAGTCAGCAGCTAGTATCCCAGCACTCATGGGACAAAACAAGTAAGTTCATAAAAACTTCCAGCCATCCATCGAGTTGGAACCAGTTTCAAAAATCAAAGCGATCTGGTGTGGTGGCAGCTATTGCCTGTTTCCCCTACACTGTGGAAGGGGGAGGGAGGCATGCCAGGAGCTTCAGGACAGTCCCTCCCACATGAAAGACAAAACCTCAACCAGGGCACAATTAAGTGTTCTTAATGAAAAGAATAATCATATACTCTTAAAAATTATCAAAGTCTATATAACAGCCAGACCCAGGGACACAGATCTGTAATCCCAGCTGCATGGGAAACTTCCCCAGGGGAATTTCAGGTTTAAGGACAGTCTGGGCTACAGAATAACTTTGAGGTCAACTGGGTGTATGTGACCCAAACTTTTCATTTTATAAAAGGGGACACAGACAAAAACTTTCTGTGAGTAGGACCCCCCACTCACATTTTTACTATAATCAGGTCTATGATTCAATCTACAGTGTTGAGGAGTTAAAGAAAATGAGAAGAGAAAATGGCAAAGGATTAAGTCATGGGAGGAAGTCATGGCTAGAGACAAATAAGGGCCCATGCCTGGTTTGTGTGGAGATGAATCTTCAGGACTCATCCTTGCTCCACAACTCAGAGAAACACAGTCTAAGAGGATTAATTTTAAACTTTAAATTCCATTTTATCTCATGTAGCTGAAGTTTTCCTGATCCTGCCTGGACCACAGTCAGGACAAATTTCTCCCACTAGCGTCCCCCAAGTAAACACACAGAGACTTACATTACTTATAAACTGTATGGCCATGGCAGGCTCTTGCTATCTGTTCTTATATCGTAAATTTACCCATTTATATAAATCTATACCTTGCTATGTGGCTCGTGGCTTACCGGTATCTTACATCATGCTTCTCCTTGTAGTGGCTGGCAGCATCTCTCTCTCAGCCCTCCTGTTCCCAGAATTCTCCTCTCTCTTTGTCCTGCCAATACTTCCTGCCTGGCTACTGGCCAATCAGTGTTTTATTATCAATCAATCATAGCAGTACATTCACAGCATAGAGAACATCCCACAGCAATCTCATGTGAGTCTTGTGGAGTCACAAGTAGATGGAAGTGGACAAGCTGCAGAATTGATTTTCTACAGATGCCTTTACCTGGTCAATATTTTGGGGTACACAGCAATATAACAAATGGCTTTTGATAAAATATTTTATACAATCTATTTTAATCACCTTGGCATAAGATCTACTTTTAATCTTTAGACTCAAAAGGCAGGAGTAGGAGGACCTCTTTGACTTCTTTATTACCGTTGTCTAGATAGCATTTTCCAGGACAACTGGAACTACACAGAAATAAATGTTCCTAAATATTCAAATGTGCATTTATGTATGTGTATAGATATATAATATCATGTTCTTTCCACTCCACTAGCTCTTCTCCATGTTGTAGCCATGCAAACTCAAGTTTTGTCTCTTTCATAAAATAATTATAAGGATTAGTACATAAATAATGCCACACACAAGATAACATGGAGCCCATTTAAGTCAAAAATTTATGACTTGAACATGTGGTCTACACCGTACCCTTATTGTTTTACCCACTTTTAACAACCTTTAAGGCCAGGTGTTCATGGTGGTACATGCCTTTAATCCCAGCAGTGCAGAGGAAGAGGCAGAGGCACGTGAATTTCTGAGTTCATGTCCAGCCTAGTGTGGAGAGTGAGTTCCAGGAAAGCCGGGGAAACACAGAGAAACTCTGTCTCGGGGGAAAAGCATTGTTTGGGCTGTGAAGAGCATCAGCTGCTCTTCAAAAGGTCCTGGTTTCAATTCCCAGCACCCACAATTCACCTCACAACTGTGGGAAACTCTAGTTTCAGGGGATAAGACAGTCTTGCACAGACACACACACAAGAAAAACACCAATGAACATAAAATTAAATCATATTAAGAAAAGAAGAAAACTGTAAGGAACCCTGATAGAACTCATAGTTCACAGCATTGTACTCTTTTCTGTCATTCATTGGTTCCCTATCTGGGGTGAGTGCTATGACAGAATCATGAACCCTGTCCCCCCAAAATTACGGGAAGCTGGAGTTCGGATGAAAAAGCAAAGACCCTTTATTGTAAGATCGAACTTGGGCTTCCCATCTGTTCCAACACAGCAGATGGTTCATAGAGAGTCTTGAGCTCAGTTAAGGCATGGTTTTTAAGGAGTTAAGATTGGTGGGTAAGAGAATTCCAGATTCAGATGGGGGTTGAGCTCCTGATTGGTCAGGAGTAAGGGAACAGAAGTTTTGTCAAACAGGAATCAGTATTGGCATTGCAGCAAGGAAATTAGCCGTCTATGTACAAATTATGTAAGCTATCCTTTGTGTTCTAGAGCATTTAGTACTTATTTGTCTCAATTCTGATTGGTTCCCCACAGGGTACAGATTTTGACTTTTCCTGGTTATTGTAATGGTGAGCCATAGTCCTGGTATTGCTAGTCTGCAGCCTGTCATGGCCACAATAAGGTTAAATCAGGCCTTTTCAGTGAGCAGACACAGGTTTGTTGCATCCCTACAGAAAAAGGTTTGTCACAGAGCATGATCTGTCAGAGGGGTAATCTCTATAATATACAACAAAATTTTTAAATGAACTGCAGGAACAATCAGTCCCTAAGAGGGCAAGGTGACACATACTTTAACCCTAGCACTAGGAGGCAGGAGTAGGTGGAACTCTATGAGTTCTGGGCCACGTTGGTCTACCTAAGGAGTTACAGAAAAGCCAGTGTAACAAAAAGAAACCTTTTTAAAATAACAAATAATAGAAAGAAAACTAGCAGTCAAATTTTAAAAATGAAGTATAGAACTAAAGAGAAATTCTCAAAAGACAGAACATGAAATGATGCCTGAGCAACCATTTTAGAGACAGTTAAACAGGCTGGGTGTGGTGCTCACTCCTTTAATCCTAGCACTCAGAGGGCAGATACAGGAAGACATTTGTGAATTTTACCCAGCCTGATCTACACAAAGAGTTCCAGGTCAGAGAGGTATATTTGTAGAGAGATGTTGTCTCAAACAAGCAAACAACAGGCTGGGCAGTGGTGGCTCACTCCTTTAATTCCAGCACTGAACAGAGGAAGTCAGATCTCTGAATTCAAGTCCAGCTGGGTCTACCTAGTTTATAAGACAGCCAAGGCTATATACAGACACTCTGCCTCAAAAAAAAAAAAAGAATATACACACCACATTTAGCAATAAGGTCAATCAAATTCAAAATACTTTGAGATTTTACCTTACCTTGTCAGAGTGGCCAAGATCAGTAACAAGGACATCTTAATGCTGGGGAAGATGTAGACAAAGAGGAATACTTGTTTCTTCCTGGTAAGAGTGCAAATTGTTGCACCCACAATAGAAATAATGTGGATATTTCTCAGAAGATGACAAAACAGGGCATGGGTTACAAGTCTGGAATTTCAGCTACTCAAGTCTGAAGAAACCAGACTGTAATAAATCAGGACTGTCTGGCAAATTAGTGAGACCCTTCATAAAAATAAAGTGTAGAAGGAGAGCGGGAACCACAGGAGGTAGATCTTCTGGAAAAAGAGTTTGCCAAAATGACTGGTGACCTGTGTTCCATCACAGGGACTAACAGGGTGACAGCAATGAACATTATCTCCTACAAGTCCTTCTTTAACATCTACACCCCTTCAGTGAGCTATGAGTGCTGACAGACACAAACACCTATTTTAAAGAAGAAAGCTGGGATATAGTTCATTGGTGGTGTGCTTCTTAGAATTTATTGAATACATTTACCGCTTTATAATAATTTGAGTTATGTGGAACTCTATACCATTATACTCTCTATGGGTTCCATACATTATGTTGTATGTGGACAGAAATGGAGGGGTGCTGGGAGGAGAGAATGGGGTCTCCTTAGCTGGAGTGGATGGGAGACAGATCTGACCTTACAAACACCCCTCAACACAGGCACACTTCTTATCAGATCCTATATCCCTAAGGGCTCTACTGACTTTGCAAAAGAAACTGGGCTCTGGAGGTCCTAAGCTCATTGGGGGAGGAGGGAAAAATAGTAAACTTGTGTCCTGGGACTCTTCAGTAGGAGACTGATTGTTTTGAATTCCATCTCCAGCACTTGGGGACGAGGGAGGTCATTTTTATTTCTAAGCATGCTGAGCAAGATCCTAAATGGAGACCCATGTGAGCTGACTCACTGGGGGTTTCTGCTTTGAAGGCTGTTCAGTCCCTTTGTTTCCTAAGAGTGTCAGAATCACCACAGAACTTCTGTGGGAGTACCCCAAAGCAGCAATGGGGGGATTGGGTGTACCTGAAACCACTCTGGGTTCCTGCAGAGTCAGGAGAACAAGGGGCAAAGGGCTGAGACCCTAAAGTCAATCTGTCTTGTCTTGAGCACCATGGGTGTCTTTCCTTCAGGCTTTTGCTCCTCATGGCTGAGAAAGGCTGTGGCATCTCGCTTCACTGCCTGAACAAAAGTTGCTGATAAAATGATCACGAGAGAGCATACATTTAAAACTCTATGCAGGGTGAACTCAAGTTTTCTCCAAGGGCCACTCGAATGCTCCTGGATCTACAAGGGCCTCAATCAGTTAATTAGCTGTAGGGAATATGGGGGTGAGCTGGACCTGGATAATCCCCAAGGGCTCCTTGGATCTTTGGATTCCATAACCTTTCTTCCTTTCTCCTGTGTGCAGCCCCTTTCAGGGTAGGAAGAGAACACCGTGTCTTTGATTTCCCCAGACCTCATCAACCTTGTTATCTCTTGTGCTCTTGGGCTGTGATTAATTGTAGATAGTGGTTTGCAGGTACAAATCCTTGTGCTGACTGGGGACCATGTGCTAGTCATCACCTGTGCTCAGAAGGTTCCAGCTGCTACAGCTGTTCCATGTCACTAGAGGTGCTCACAGGTGTGGCCATTTCAGCCTCTTCAGGTGGAAGGGAGTAATGGCTCTGAAGCATTCTCAGATGCCTCTCCTATTCCCTTGGCTGCTCCCATAACATGAATGTCTGGAGGGGGTAGCTTATAACTCATAAAGTTAGCATATAATTCAGTAGTTAAGCACTTAATTTCCTTAGGTCAGCACTTATTTATTACATGGTATGCTCAATAATACATATTATTGAATGTATCTGCCATGAATTGATGTGCTATAACTGGTTTCCCTTCATTGTTGTGAACAGTAACATTAAGTGTTGGAGGATTTTCGTAATTGGGAAGGACAACACAGGCAAGAGGCAATGAGCCTGGGCTTTGCCTTAGAATTAGGATCTTTTAGAACCCTTGCAAGAGCACAATTTGTTAGCGGCACTCTAAAGCAATGGAACAGAATTGGATGACTTTCCGATGGGCTCACAAGATGTGGTCTAGTAGTCTACAAGGCTTTCTCAATCTTAAAAGGCTTGAAGTATCCAGTAGTTGAGTCCATGTAGCTTGGACGTCTCCTGCTCTCCCAGTTGGGTGCTGGAGTCCTGGAGATACCCTGGTAAAAGCTGGTCAGTCTGTGCTGGGGAATGTCAAATATGCTGGTTTTGATACAAGGAAGGAATGTGCCAGCAGCCAGAGGAGAGACTGAGCCCATTTTTGGGTGGGTTGGTCTCAGCAAACACAGCTTTTGATAAACACACAGTCTACAGTGGGCTATCAAACCTGTGGGCTGAGTCTCCAACTTAGTGCTGCTATCCCAGCCTTGATGTAACCATCACCTATGTGACCATAGGGAGACTTGGAAGTGGAGGATTCTCATGGGAAAATGGGAGAGATGCTGGGATGACCAGGTATCAACATCACAGGCCAGAAAAGACAGTGGACTGGAGAACAGCCTGTCTGGGGCTGAAAGTACTAACCTCCCTCTTGCTTTAGAGTTGTGTTTGATTGGAGACAAAGTTCCCCTGGCTGGCCTTGGAGCTAGCTAAGCAGACTCAGCTGACTTTAAACTCAACATTGATCCACCCACTTCTTCCTCTTAAATGCTGGATTAAAGGTGTACTTAAACACTTCTGGCTTTTGGGACTGGATTTTCAGTGTCTTGTAAGTTGATCCTACCAGAATTTCCTATACCTTTAAAAAAGTTGGGGAGCTGGGGAGATAAGTCAGAGGGCTTAAGCACAAGTACCTGAGTAGAAACGTCCAAATTATGTTAAAAACTAGTGTGGTGATGTGCACACTTCTTGAGGAGGTTCAGGTTCATAGGACTGTGGCCAAACAACCTAGCCAGATATGTCAGCTCTAGGTCTGAAAGACTCACCAAAGTCTTAAAAGTGGCCAACTACCAAGTAATGCCTTTGGCTGACCTGACCATTGTAACATACAGATAAAGTATACAGACACTGTTATCTTAAGGGTTCAGCCAGAAAGTGAAACTCAAATCTTACACTCTGCAGTAAAAAACAAACTTAGAGCCAGGAGCCAGGAATACCTTCTTAACAAGGACTGGGGTTCTGATATCTGTTGTGATGTTAGACAATTGTCTAACAAGATGTCTTGAGAAGGTAGGCTCCATTTAATCCCTGTAGTCTCAGCAAAACTTGTGTGTCCACAGCACGCTCTTGTTCGAAGTGTGAGATAAGTCTAGTATCTAGATCATACCTGGTTCCTGAAAAGAATGTCCCTTCTTCCCTGTTCTAGACTATCAGAGGTCAAGAGACTGTCTCTAAAGAGACACAGGCTCCACTTAGCTCAGTGTGGTGTTCTACCCAACCATCTGCCCTCTAGTGTCAGAATCCACTGACCTTGTCAAGTCGCCTGGAACGCTACTGAAAATAGAATGTGTCGTCTCCAATTCTACTCCCAATTGCCTTACACAACAGTTTCGTGACATTTTAAGATAAGTTCTTGCTGTATGTGTAGCACTGGATACCTAAAACTATCTATGTGACCCAGGCAGGCCTTGAATTCTGATTTGCCCGACTTTGCCTCCAAAGAACTAGGATTAAAGGTGTGACACCACACCGGGTACCAGAAGCATGCTTTTTCATTTTTTACATACATGAGAGTTTACTTGTCTCTATTTTCATGAGTTTTTTTTAAGCTCAATATACACACATATGTACAGACCCCTGCCCTGACCCACTCAGGGTGGTGGGTGCCCTGAGATGAGCTGGCCTCACACTACAGAGGTTGAGATTTGACTGGACTGGCTTACTTCTCAAGACCCAGAAGTGCTAACCCCAACCCTGCCTAAGACTATCTTCCTCTAGGGCATGTGTGCTAAGCAGATGGGTCACAGTGAACACCTCAGTCAGAGTCACAGGCCTCTTGTCTGGTGGTGGCATCCACTGCAGAGGCCAGGCTGATTTGGGGGCCTTTTAGCTGTTCACGGAGCAGCTCTGCAATGGCTCTCTGGGTCTGCTTTTCTAGGTTCTCCAGCTTCTTGGCCACATCCCTCTTGAGATCCCAATCAAGTGTCCAGGGTTCGAGGTTGGCCAGGTCCACCTCCTCAATGACAGGCCCTGGCTTGGCAGCCTCTAGCTGCTCCTTCATCTTCTCTTCCATTGCAACTGGTTTGGCCTGGCAGACCTCCTCTGCTTCAGGTCCTCATCCTCTGGGGCATGGTTCCGAAGCCTGAGACCCCTGTGCTTCCCATCTTCTTCTTCCTCTTCTTTGAGCTGCTTAGTCTGTGGCTCCCCATCTTCCCTGTCCTTGTGCCTGGTTTTCTTCCAGAGTGACTTCAGCCATTCTTTCCACTGCAGTGCCACTTCCTCAAGGTGACCCACACTGGCAGAAGCATCCACCATCTTACCTGAGGCCCCTTCTTTTCTCTCCCTCAGAGCATTCCTAGTGGTTAAACATTTAAAGGCATAGAAAGGTGCTGGGGACCAGCCTCAGCAGTTTCGGGGGTCCAAAGGATGGGATACCTGGAAGGCGCAGTAACGACTCAGAGACAATGTTCGTGTAAGCTGACAGGTCACTTCGGGCTTCTGCAGTTGCTAAGTAGCTTCTCTGCCACAGTTTCTTCAGCTTCCCTAGCTTCTCTTAGCTTCTGCTTTTGCCCTGGTGACCTCAGTCTTTTATTATCATAAGTAAGGGGGAGCAGAAAGAAAAAGGGAAGTCACCCAATACAAAATGTTCTCATGATTCCAAAGGTTATTCTTAGAAAATCACCAATATATTCTTCATCATCTTTTACTAAACACAGGAACTATCCCAAACATAACACCAAAGCAAGCATAATATATTTTTATTATTAATTATTATTTTCTGAACACTTGACCCAGAGGCTAGCAACATGCAATTTCGCAAAAAACAAGGTAAAAATAAGAACCATGGTCAATGTACCAGAAAGTAATTTCCTTTTCACACACCCTGCTCCTACCTCAAGACCCCTGCAGCTGCCTAAGTTCCTCCTCAGCCCTCTGCAAACACCAAGCCCCATGACTGGTGGGCTACAATGACCTCAGACAAGAAATCTGTCCCTGCAAGTCAGCAACTTCTGTCCTTTTATATCCAACAATTCCAAGGAAGACCTGATCTAATTTTTAGAGTTTTCATGAAAGGAGACTCACCTTTTGGCAGCTCTTTTTTAATCTAGGAACCCAATAAAACTTGTAGTAATCACTCCATCAATTGTCAAATTATCTCCACACTCCTTCAGGAGGAATAAAAAATATCTGGATTAAAGTTGCCATCTCCCTTTCTTGGTGGAGGCCACTATTTTCCTCCTATACTAGGTTCCCACACTTCTAGTTTGTCATCCCATCTATATGTTACTCCATCCACAGTCTTCAGCCAACACCCCTTAGGGTCTCAAGTTTTACACAATGTCCTTGGAATATCCTCAGAAACTGAATTATTCATCATGGCCAATTTGAGTACATGTGTTGATACACATCATACCATGTGCTATAGTTGACCACACATTTGGCACAGTTTATTCAAGCCTAAAAAGCTTCCCCAGCCTGCAGGTTCTTTTCCATGAACTGCGTAACTGCTTAAGCCCCAGCCTGGGTGATCATCTCTGTATAATTTCCTGTGAAATTTACTTCACTTCTTTCCTGTATCATAGAAATCACCATTGATCTAGGAAGACAGAACATGAAGATCAAATAGAAGAAAAAGACTAGTATTCCAAGAAGTATTTATATGGAGGAGGACATGACATGTGCATGCCATAAAGCATGACCTTGGGACACATGGGCATTTCTGCCTTGGCCCTTTAGAGGCATGCTAAGCAGAAGGTCTGGAGGGGAACACACTGAGGGTTAATGGTCCACAATCTCGGGTCCCCTTTTCTCCAATCTCTGCTGGCAGCATGTCAGCCATCTTATACGCCATCCCCGGCAGAAAGGAGAAAAGGGAACACTGTTGTTCGAATCTTAATGGTCTTTTAACAAACAAACAAACAAACAAACAAACAAACAAACAAACCCAGAGCAAGATATGAGGGTGAAAGCTGAAAGATCAGAGGAGCAGGACAAGCCACAGCCAACCTCACCTCACCAGTTCCTCAGCAGATCCTGTTTCCTGAGACTGAAAGCCTCTGAGTCCTCATGTGGAAGTGTCTCAGTTGAACTGCTTTAGTTCCTGTTTCCACATGCTTTATGTACCCTTCTCTGCTCTGCCATCACTTCCTGGGATTAAAGGAGTGTGTGCCACCACTGCCTGGCTCTGTTTCCAGTGTGGCCTTGAACTCCCAGAGATCTAGATAGAACTCTGCCTCCCTAGTGATAGGATTAATGGTGTGTGCCACCACTGTCTGGCCTCTATGTCTATTCTAGTGCCTGGATCTGTCCTCTGATCCTCAGATAAATTTATTAGGGTACACAATATATCACCACAGGAGACAGATAAAGCTAATCTTAATACTGCCAAAAGACAATTAGAATTTTGAGTGTATTTAAACTATACAGTAATACTGAGTCTACTAAAAATCTTAAGTCTCATCAAGCATTGGCAAACACCAATTTGACATTTATTACCACCATTCTGAAATCCTAAAATCTTCTAACATGGGCAAGTTTAGGTGTATCTCCATATTGAATTTTTTCAAACTTGGGTCTATTTGGAATGTCCAGTGTCATTAGCTACAGTAGTTGAAAGTCTTGAATTTTAAGAGATTTGTCATCTCTGTACCACTTAAAACTAGAAATACTCCTGATGCTGGAATCACTGTCTAAAAGGTCTTCTGTTTTGGTTTTTTAGTTTCAAAAGTCTAGGTACTAAATATTTAGCCTTCTGTTGTCTTGTCCATGTGTCTCGTCCACTTTACACAGGTCCTCTCTCTGTCCAACCATTTTCTAAGTCAGCTTGACCCACTGTCTGCTTTGCTCAAATACTAAGAGGTCTTATTCATAAAAAACCCTGGATTTAGATATTGGGATGAAAGCTGAAGGATCAGAGAAGCAGAGCAGCATGACACTAGTCTTTACTTCTATGAAATCCTCAGTCTCAAGAGAGTGAGTTCCTGTCTCTTCATGCCTTATATACCTTTTTCTGCCCTGCCATCTTATTTCCTAGGATTAAAGGCATGTGTGATTCCCAATCAAAGACACGAGATCTCAAGTGTTGAGATTAAAGGTGTGTGCTACCACTGCCTGACTTCTGTTAATCTAGTGATGGTCGCTGTTCTTTGACATCAGGCAAGCCTTGTTAGCATACATAATATATCACCACAGCATGCCATGTATATTGGATGTTTCCTCAATGGCTAGATTTTCATTGTAAACAATGTTGTGGACTCTTGGTTTCAAAACATATGGAGGATTACAGAAAGTCATTTTAGCCTTCCTAGGGATGGGGACTAAGACTTCCTGAGGCCATAAACTGTTGCTTTTGATCTTTGGACAGTAACACGTAAAGCCATTTGAACATTTGGACCATTCAGTGCTGTGACTCATTGAGGTCTGCTTGTCCTCCAAGGGTTCTAGTATGCTCTCAGCAGGAGTGGGTTGCTAGACCATCGGCTTAGGCCTTGGCAGTCTCAATGATACTGCAGTCTCAGAGGCAGTAGTGGATCACACCTTTAATCCTAGCACTGAACAGGTAGAGGCAGTCAGATCTCTGAGTTCAAGTCCAGTTGGGTCTACCTGGTTTATGAGACAGACAAGGATATATAAAGACACTCTGCATCAAAAATGTATATACATACCACATTTAGCAATAAGGTCAATGCAAAGTCAAACTACTTTGAGATTTTTACCTTACCTTGTCAGAGTGGCCAAGATCAATAAAACAAGGACATCTTAATGCTAGGGAAGATGTGGACAAAGAGGGACACTTATTTCTTGCTAATCGGATTGCAAACTATCGCAGCCATTAGAGAAATAATGTAGTAACTACTCCAAAGATGACAAAATGGGACTTGGGTTACAGGTCTGGAATGCCAGCCAGTCAAATCTGAAGGATCCAGACTGCAATAAATCAGGGCTGTCTGGCAAATCAGTGAGACCCTGTGTCAAAATAAAATGTAGAAGGAGAGAGGGAACCACAGGAGGTAGATCTTCTCGAAAAGGAGTTTGCCAAAATGGCTGGTAACCTGTGATCCAGTCCACCATCACAGGGACTAAAAGGATGGGAGGAAAAAATTGATCTCCTCCCAGTCCTCCTCTGACATCTACACCACTTCAGTGAGCTATGAGTGCTGACAGACACAAACACCTATTTTAAAGAAGAAAGCTGGGATATAGTTCAGTGGTGGTGTGCTTCATAGAATTTATTGAATGCATATATAGCTTTATAAAAATTTTTTAGTTATATGCTTGCATGTAAGTACACAAGGTATATGCTGTTTCCCTAGGACTAGATTTACCCCTGAGAGTGAGCCTCCATGTTGTCGATATCCATACTGATTAAACAACAACAAAATATTTTATCTCAGTGCACTCTGTGCTTCATGGGCTGTGACAGGGATTCCCAGGCATGATTTAAAACCATTATTACTCTATTGACTGGAGAGTGTGCTCAGTGGTTAGGAGCATTTGCTAATCTTGCAGGTGACCTGAGTTCAGTTCCAAGCATCTCATGTGGGATCTCATTTGTCTGTAGTTTCACTCCCAGGAGATCCTAGGGCTTCTTCTGGCCTTTTGGGCCCTAGATAGTGTATACATGCATGTAGGTATTCACATGTAAAAATATTTGAAAAAAACAAAACAAAGTTATGGTGGAGTCATGTGGTGATTCTATCAAATAAAGCTTGCTTGCCTTAAGATCAAAGGACAGACCCAGGCACTAAACATTGAGGCCTTGCAGTGGTGGCACACATCTTGAATCCAATACTTGGGAACCACATGCCCTTAATCCCAGCACTTGAGATTTAATGCCTTTGCTACTAGTATTTGGAAGAACACATGCCTTTAATCCCAGCACTAGGAAGGAAGTGGCACACGTATGGCTCATTCATCCCCCAAGCAAACATAAGAAGTAAGGACAGCTCAGAGACACTCAGACCAGCAAAGCTCTATGGCAGAATATTTAACTATATAAAGATGTGTTGCATTTGTTTAATTATGAAAAGATGTCTTGCCTAAGGCACCTGATCCATCTAATAAAAAGCTGAAGGGTGAATAGCAAGCAAGGAGGTATAGGTAGGTCTTTCAGGCAGGGAGAATATGAAGGAGAATGAATTTAGGCTCAGGAGAAAAGAGATGCCAAGGGCCAGATAGACAGACAGACATGGAGGAAGCAGGAAAGTTGGACATACAGAATGAAAGAAAGGTAAAAACACCGAGACAGTATGTAGATGAGTAGAAACAGGTTAAATTAAAAGAGCTATTGGGACAAGCTGAGCATTCAAAATTAATAACAAGTTGACATGTCTTTATTTGGGAGCTATTTGGCTGCCCAAAGAAAATTGCAACTACAGACATTCTTCAACCTGTCAAGAATTGCCTGTGGGGTATATAGTGCACTCCAGGTTTTCAGTTTTCATTGTATGTCATCCTTGCTGAGATGGGTTTTGATGCCTTAGCTGTATTTTAGTTTTGACTGATTTCTGCTCTTGTAAGAAAACCTTTCCTCCATATTCCTGTGAACATCCCCAAGAGAAATTGTTGGCAAATTGACCTAGACTTTGTTGATACCAGTACTTTTGTCACCTCTCCCAACTTGGGGTGAAGAGACGTTTGTTCACATGACCCCAAGAATTATGTCACATAGTACAACCATAGCAAGATATCCCTAAGGATGGAGCTGTGACTCTTACATCTTGGGAGAACCAAAGAGCCATCTAATCGGACTTAAGGTCTGTGCGTTAGGAGGAAATTTATGCCTGGTTACTGTAAACTTAACCATTACCAGTGGCTGCTGACTTCATGGACCCTAGGAGAACCCATTGCTGCCACTTTACTATAGCAATAGAATGCCTAAATGCATTCTCAATCCTTATACCCGCCCAAAAGTCTACTTTTATCCTCTCACCCTTCTTCCAACAAATGGAGGCCACTATCGAAAACCACAATCAATAGAAATACACAGACGAAGTGATTATGTAGTATCCAGCTCCAACTGATCCATCTACATTGCAACTCTTGCATCCAAGACTCAGGAAACTTTGCAGACTGAGACCATAATGAAAGCCACAGGTAGTCGAAATGTAGATGACAAAGTACCATGGAGTGTCCAGCTCAATGTATATGGAACACATATATAAAATGAAGAATCAAGTTTAATGGCACACGTATGTGATGAGTAAAATTCAACAAAACAAATTATACAATAAACAATAAAAAGAAGCCAGGACATGAGTTAGCAATTGAACAAACTCTTAAAAACCCAGTTCTGGTATCCACATATGAGTGAGTACATACCATGTTTGTCTTTCTGAGTCTGGGTTACCTCACTCAGGATGATATTTTCTAGTCCCATCCATTTGCCTGCAAACCTCATGATGTCATTGTTTTTCTCTGCTGAGTAGTACTCCATTGTGTATATGTACCACATTTTCTTTATCCATTCTTCAGTTAAGGGGCATCTAGGTTGTTTCCAGGTTCCGGCTATTATAAATAATGCTGCTATGAACATAGTTGAGCATGTGTCCTTGTGGTATGATTGAGCATTCCTTGGGTATGTGCCCAAGAGTGGTATAGCTGGGTCTTGAGGGAGGTTGATTCCCAATTTTCTAAGAAGCACCTTATTCATTTCGAAAGTGGCTATACCAATTTGCATTCCCACCAACAGTGTAAGAGTGTTCCCCCTGCTTCACATCCTCTCCAATATAAGCCGTCTTCAGTGTTTTTGATCTTATCCATTCTTTCAGGTGTAAGCTGGTATCTCAGAGTCGTTTTGATTTGCATTTCCCTGATGACTAAGGATGTTGAGCAATTCCTTCAATGTCTTTCAGCCATTTGAGCTTCTTCTGTTGAGAATTCTCTGTTTAACTCTATAACCCATTTTTTAATTGGACTGTTGGGTATTTTGATGTCTAATTTCACAGTGGAATTGGAACCTGTCCTTGGTGCATGAACTTTCTTTTTGGAACCTAGGGCCTATGCTGAAACACTTTGCTCAGCCTTGGTGTAGGGAGGAGGGGACTGGATCTACCTCAACTGAATCTACCAGGCTGGGCTGACTCCCTAGGGGAGACCTTGCCTTGGAGGAGGTGGGAATGGGGGTGGATTAGGGGGGAAGGCTAGGGCGTGGGAGGAGGAAGGACAGGGGAATTCGTGGCTGATATGTAAAATTAAATTAATTATAAAATAAAAATATTAAGAAAAAGTTCTGAGTGACATAACACTGATCACCTGAGGAAACCCACACATGAGGACCTGTTGGAGCTCTAGGCAATAAGATCAATAGGAAAATCACCTCTGTCCATCCATTCAACTGCTGATCCTAGAAATCCAAGAGATTACTGCCATGGCCTCCAAATGGAAGCGTGGCACTCATGGCCAAACATTAACAGTGTCTGGGTCTGGCTCCATGAAAGCAGCCACTTGCAGGAGTTTGGAAGCTGGTGGACTATGAAACAGGAACCAAAACCAGGACTTTACCTGGGAATCTTCAGGACTAAGAAGGCACCACCACACAACTACTCCTTATACACATAAAAATGTCCTGGGTCCACTTTTTGCATTGTCACCTCTTATTTGTATGCTAATGTCTTTCCAAGGGCCAAATTGTTCCTAGAAATGATCTTGGTGTGAGGGGAGGGAGGAGTGTGGGAAGCTCATGGAAAGCCCTTCCCATATAAAAAATAAATAAATAATTCCTCAACCAGGGCATAATTAAGTCGTCAAGTGAAAACAGTGTAAAGCATGAGTGAGCTGCTGACTCTATCTACAAACCAACACACGGATACGACCTGCAGTATTTAAGACAAAGGGGCACCCAATCCCCCACCCTCACATTGATGCCATGGACACGTCTTCCTTGCAATTGAGATATTTTTTTGTTTTGTTTTGCTTTCTTTTTGGTTTTATTTATTTATTTAATTATTTAATTATTTATTTATTTGTTTATTTGTTTATTTATTTTTGGCTAAGACCAATGGTTCTTATGAGAGGGATTATGTGGAGGCAGGATGTAACTCCAAGTCTATGAGTCCCCTGAAGTGCTCAGGTTTTCATCAATTCATTGCTAGAGATGCTGAGAAAATGATCCTGAATCTTGAGCATCCTCTGTAACTCAGGCTGTAGCAGCTATTGGAACTGGACCTTCAGCTGAGGCTGGACCTTCAATAACTGTGGGAGACAGTCAGGGCTTCAATTGTTTCAGATTGACCAGGGTCTGTAGCTGCAGCTGGGCTTGAGAATCAAGCACGTCCCCTTGAAGATAACAGCTAGTATACTCCCAGCTTTGGTAACTATGAGGAGAACTGTCAATGCTGGGGTTGACTTTGCTAATGGAACCCATAATGGATGTGCCTAGAGACTTGAAATCTACACTGACAAAGACAAGGACAGTTAAGCAATCAAGGGAATGGAATGACTTAGAAAATACTTTCAGTTTCTACCTATCATAAGCACTCCTCTGGAACATCATGAGATTTCTCCCCTTTGTACTTACCACCATGGTTTTTGATCTAGATATAGAACAACAAAGGAGAAGTCGGAGGAATAACTGAGTGCTCCCCCCACCCCAAACCCCGTTTGCATGGTAAAAATGCTGGATGGAAATCTTAGCTTTAGCCATACACCCACACACAGAGTTCTGAAGCTCTTGATGCCAAAAAGAAGATAAGAAGGGAGAATGAGTATGACTTGACACCTGTAGTAGGACAAGCTCAGAAGGTTGAGGAAATTGGCTCAGACTAGTAGCCAAGGCATGCACATAACACACTCCTTAAGAGCCAACCTGGAGTCTGCCTGAGGGCCTAGCAACAGGAGCTGTCAGAGTTTCTGATCATGCCCAGCCAATGAGGGACAACCACACAGACTGGGCACAGGGAGGAAAGTTTATAAGGCCTTTACTGTTATTGAATAAATGAGTTCCTTATTTCCTTCCAATGGACTCCAAGTGTCTATGTCATTGATGCTGTGCCTTCTCACCCCCTCCCTGAGGTGTGCCATTAGAATCCAAGCAACAGACACCAAAGGACGAGGGAAAGTTCAGCTAAAACAGTGGTTCTAAAGCTGTTGGTCAGGATCCCTACTGGAGTTGATGACCCTTCATAGGGATGACCTTAGAACATTGGAAAGATCAGATATTTATACTTATGATTCATAACAGTAGCAAAATTATAGTTATGAAGTAACAATGAAAACCATTTTGTAGTTGAGTAGAATCACAACATGAGTTCAAGGCTACCAACACTATGAAGATGAAAAACCACTGAGCCAGAGGTTATCTTCAACCCTGAGAGGCAATAATTTGACTCCATGGACATACCACAGTTGAAGCAGAAATCAAGGAACAGCCCTAGATGCACATGTATACACATTCTCTAACTGTCCCAAGCTGCCACAAGCAGTAAAGTATCACAAAGATTGTAGGATTCTGATATGTGTACTAGTAGCTAATGGGAGAGTGGTTATTCCATCTCAAGGAGAGAGGAATAAGAGAGGTTCAGACGTAAATTTGGTATGCAATCACAACAATCCTATCTGCCATTTCTATGCATTGTTCTAGGCAAGGGTACATGCACTGAGTATCAAAATATTCTTGCAGCAAAACTTTTGTTCCTTGGTGTACACATGGTTTCATTTTAGTCTTGGGTTTGTCTCTGTGCATGAGAGGGCCCCAGGAACTGTACTGAACATTAACTCATTGGGGAAAATGAGGACACTGATGGACTTGGGACAACTGGGAACTTTCTTTGTGTTTGAGAACCTGGGAAAAGTATGTGACACAAATGCCATGAAAAGCTTGTTTTTCATGTGCTCCTGGGAGCACTTGGGGTGCTGGGGACTTTTCAGGGTCTGGATGCCATTGGAAATTTGGTAGTATTGGGGTTCCTGGGGATACTAGAAGACTTTGAAATATGAGAAGATATAACTTGTTTATGTACTCTTAAGAAATATGCAATGGGAAAAAGAAAACACCTTCAATGAATGCTGGTGGTCTTACTAGATGTTGGCCTGTATAAGAATGCAAATAGATCCATATCTATCACCCTGCATAAAAGTCAAATCCAAGCAATTCAAAGACCACAACATATAACCAGAAACCCTGAACCTTATAGAATAGAATGGGGGAATAGCCCTGAACTCATTGGCACAGGAGACAACTATCAGAACAGAACACCAATAGCAAAAGAACTGAGACTGACAATAAAAATTGGGACCTCATGAAACTGAAAAGCTTTTGTAAGGCGAAGGAAACCATCAATAGGACAAAATGACAGACTACAGAATGGGAAAAGATTTGCAGCAACTCCACATCTGACAGAGGGCTAATACCCAAAATATATAAAGAACTTAAGAAACTGGACATGAATAAACTAAATAATGTGAATTTGAAAATTAGGTACACATCTGGATAGAGAATTCTCAGCAGAGGAATCTCAAAGTGCTGAGAAGAACTTAAAGAAATGGTTGACACTCCATGCCAACATGGAAATACAAATCAAAGTGACTCAGGACTTGCATCATACACACCTCATAAAGGCTAAGGTCAAAAATTACATGTGATATCTGGGTGATGGTGGCATGTGTCTTTAGTCCCAGCACTGGAGAGACAGAAGCATGAACATCTTTGTGAGTTCAGTGCCATCCTTCCTCTCCACCACCTTGAGCCTCCACACTTTCATCTTACTCCAAAACAACATTTTATTTTCCTCTGAGAAAATATTCTCCTCTGACAATTTCTAGCCAGAATATCTTCCTTCTTACTTCCCTTTTCCCCATCTGGTGAAGCCTTTTCTGACTCTTCACTCTGCAGAGGCTCCAAAGCATTGGGAATTAATTTACATAAAGGCCAAATCTCTCAAAGTATAGCTTCTCCTCTTTGATGAACTCTCCTCAAAGCTCTCAATACTTTGCCACTCTCATTTTAATTGAACATTAGGAGTTTCCTGAAACCAACACAAAGACATTTAACTAGTTCTAAAAGCTCAGTAAGCTGTTTTTCTTTCACTTTCCATTTCCTTTTGACAAGCATTTTAGCAACTGCACGTATTACTGCTTCTGAAATCGAGAATTCCTAATGTCCCTTCCCAATCTCAGAGTCTCACTTGCCTGTAACTGTACTTAACCTGCAGTCCTGGAGCACCTGGGCCCCTCGTTTCTTTGAGCACCATAGGTTGGGTACCAAATGTCAATAACTGTTTCATGTGAGATGACCAGAAAAAAAGAGAGACACTCTAGGATACAATGAAAACTTGAAAGAGCAAGGAGGGAATCACAGTGGACTGAACCCTTAACAGCCTTGAAAAAAAACATTTTATTAATTATTACACAAAACATGTTTTTAACAAGTCAAATTCCACATGCTGTATCCTTTGATCTGATCTAGGAGCAATCAGAAGGAACATATTACCCAAGTAATTCTAAGCCATTATAAGACTTTCTGGTTTGCCACGAATATTTGGTGACTGAATTCATGCAAAGAATCTAAGATCCTACAGAAAAAGCAACTCTATAAATCTCAGATAACAGTCACTGTTTATTGCAAAGGATTATTTCAAAACCTAGTTGTGCTCTCATTCTTGAGTTTATGTCAGGTACAATGGTTCTACTATATCTCCCACAGTAGGCTGTGTGTCTGCTGTGATGTGACTAGCTACCTCAAGCTCCTATGCCTTGACTTCCCCACAGTGATGAGCTGTATCCTGGAACTGTGAGCCAAACAAACCCTTCCTTCTTTAGGTTCCTTTTTCAGGGTGAATTATCACAGCACTGGAAGTGAAAGTAAGGCGGGTTTGCTGAAGAATGTTGTTCTGTATGCTGTGAATATGTGTTGTTCTGATTGGTTGATAAATAAAATGCTGATTGGTCAATAGCAAGGCAGGAAGTATAGGTGGGATAAGCAGACAAGGAGAATTCTGGGAAGAGGAAGGCTGAGTCAGGAGTCACCAGCCAGATGCAGAAGAAGCAAGATATGAACGTCAGACTGAGAAAAGGTACCAAGCCACATAGCTAAACATAAATAAGAACTATGGGTTAATTTAAGTGTAAGAAGTAGTCAGTAATAAGCTTGAGCTAATGGCCATACAGTTTGTAAATAATGTAAGTCTCTGCATTTACTTGGGTCCCAAGTGGCTGCAGCACTGGTGGGTGAGAGAGATTTGTTCTTTATTCTGACCGTGGGCCAAGTGAGACACAGGAAAACTTCAGCTACAGATGGCACCCAACATGGGGCAAGAGTTTTCACCTAAAACCTGAAAAAGCTTAAAAAAAGATTCTAAAATGAAACTAAAAATAGCTTCCTATTTGTGTCTCTCAGGCAAGCTGTGAGCTACAGTATGACAGGTTCATAGCAGTGTGTGGGCTTGAGCACAGCATGGTGGAATTCCACCATGGTACACAGTGGCATCTCCAAGCCACACAGTACACAGCTTGACAGATTCGGCTTTTGCTAACGCAAAGAAAAAAAAAGCTTTTTGGGCTAAACACTAGATGGAAGCATAGACCCATTGTTTCCCAGAATCAGTGGTGAACTTGGTTCCCAGAGCTGATTGTAAATGTAGTTCTACCATGTTGGGAAGCTGAGGCGGGTAGAGCCAGCAGCCAAAGCTGTCATTTCAGTCTTAGTCATTCTACAATTTAAATCAATATATTTATAATCAATCAGATTCAGGTTAAATAAACCTCTAAATAGTTTACAGTATGAGTAAAAATGTATGTAGGCTTGGAAGAGAGAGTAAAGGGACTATAGACAGTTATATAAAGAAATAGTTTTAAAAAATAAAATCTTTAAAGAGACAGTAAAGGTAATGTGAAAAATAAGCCACGTAAAGATGGATATTAGACAAAAAATCTGGATTGTATTGACTTTGGGATTTTTAACTACAGAAAGACATTTGATTCTAAAAGCTGCTGAGTTAAATCAATATGTATACTTTAAAGGTATCTTGATTTCAAAATCTATGTCTAAGGATAAATTGATTTGGAAAAGAGGTTCTACTTTTGTTTCTACAAAAGATGAGAACCTGTGGATTGCTTCCAGGATAATATGGTTTGATCAGCCAAGACCCCCTGAAAGGTGTCCAATGACATCATGGCTCTGATCATCCAACATCCAAAATCAACTTTAAGGCAACTGGTTCAGAGAATACAGTCTCACAGACCACTCCAGTCAGAATTTGACCATATTCCCTAAATTTTCTTTGTATCCATATAAGAATACAGCATCGTTTTTCAGCAGGAAGTAGCCTAAAAAACTACATACACATTCCCCAAAAATGTATTATGGATGTGTGTCTTTGTTTAGGTTGTTGCTTACAAATTGTTATTGGTCATATTCAATATCTTTCTAAAAGAAGAAAGGGGGATATGATATGAAAATATAGAATTTAGATATGATAGAATAAAAGATGGATTGTTGAACCTGCTTTTAAAGAACATGTTTAAAATGTTTTACATTGGTATAGATTTTAGTTTATTTAAAATTTAGAGTTTATTTTGTTATACTACACACACACACACACACACACACACACACACACACACACACATATATATATATATATATATTTACTCTAGTTTAAGGTATTATGTTTATATAATTCATTTAAATTGTAATGGATAATTAAGAAATACAGACTAATAATTTTAGTCTTCTATAACAGTCAAACTTATACTCATGTTATATTTTCTAGGTATATATAGATACAATTCAATTAGGTAGATAATCTTCAAACACTTCAAAGACCTATAGAATATGGCATTAAATATTTTTTAAAAAATTAGACTTTTCTGGACAATGAGACACATCTGCTCCTGGCAGCACCAATTACTTCATAAAAAATGATAGGCATTGAATAAACTCATTATAGAGCTTGCTTTCTTTGTGGCAAAAAAATAGCCACTGGGCAAAAAAGTGCCCTGCTTTGACTGACTGACAGTATTTTTCATAAGCTGGACATTCAGTACTCATGGAAAAATGACCACTAAATATTGCCAAAACAAGGCAAGATGAACCTTCAAGTTCCTGCTTCTCAGAGGAGATTGCCACACATTCTACAGGACACAGGGAAAAGTGACTGAGACACTCTAGGCCTGTAGACTGAAGATGGATGCCCCAATGTTACAGAGGAACTTTGGGTATCTGTCAGGCAGCCAGGTGTCTCTGTCATTCTAGATTTTTGGAATTTGCTTACAATGCATTTCCTGTTTACTTAGGTAATATTATATCCTTCTGGGATCTTTGATTAGTTGAAGCGTAGATAGCTATAAGTATAATTTTCCTTGTTTTGATAAAAGATAAATTAGATATAAAACTTTAAACCCACAAATATAGGATAGACAAAATATTTTCTTTAATTTTGCCAAATACAAATAGGGGAGAGAAACTGAGCTGTGAAATGGCTGTATTCTGCTGTTCCTCCTCTCACCCAGAAAGTTAGCTGTGTGGAGATGAGATTGAAGACAGGACTTATGGCATTAACCTACCATCTTTTGAGAATGGTGGTTCTTTGAATACTGCATGATGGAAAGCTTCTGTTCTAGTGCCTGCTTATACACAGTTTTTGTTCACAGACTACATAGGTTACATGTCCTGACCACACAGATGGGATGGATTTCATACTTTCTGCTGATACATTAAAGAAGAGCACTGACTGTCACCAGGGCTGGTGATTCCAGGATGTGGGCTTGGAGATATGGGATGGGAAGGTCCTGAGCAGCTGCATAGCGATTTCACTCAGAGACTTGTACTAGGACCTTACATCTGACAAATTGAATTGCTGCACTTTATTGTTTTGCTCCAGGATTATTTTTGGCCTCCTATTTAACACTGCTTGATTATTTTATGTGAGAGTATATGTGCATGAATATGTTTGTGTACATATATGTACATACATTCATACCTCATTGATCATACTTTATTTTATATACTCCTCAAGGTCTTGAATAAAAGAAATGATAAATATAGAAAAAGAATATGAGTAGAAAAGTAGTCAGATGATCCCCCTCACACATGATATCACCCCACATGTCACAAATCCTAAAGAAAACACTTAGACCTGATAAGTACTTTCTGCAAGGCAGCACTTTCAAATAACAACAATGACCATGTTGAGAAAAAAGTAAGAAAAAGTGCTGTTCACAATAGATTAAAATGTAATGGGACTAATGCTTCGAGCCACAGAAATATGAAGTAATTACTCAGGTGGCACTGACAAGGTTAACCCAGCAGAGTCCCTGGTTAAAGTCAAACTTAAGGAGTTTTGGTGATATTGGCTTTTGAATGTATTCGCTGTTTCCTGATGTGAATTTCTTGTATGCTGTTGTAGCCTTCCCATCTGATTCTTTCCCCAAGAATTTCTAACAGTGTGATTGCTCATTTATTGGGCACAACTTCCCCTATAAGTTTGAGGTATTTGCATAACTTCCCCAGCTTTGTAGGGAAACAGTCACACAGTCAATACTTGTTTCCCACAACCAGGTCTTTGTTCCTTCCTCCAGCGTAAACTTAGACATCTGCCTTCGTGCAGTTACCTTCATTGGCAGACATTTGGTCAGTGTTAAGTGTCCAGGCAAAAGTATCTCATTTGAGACATTTGCAGACACCCAAGGACATAGAATTACAACGTGTCTAAACAAATGTGCACTGGACTCATCCCACTTGCAGACAGGAAACCTCCAACTAACAAATTCTTTACTCCTATTACTTTCACCTTGGTTTACAAGTCAGCTTGTTATCTAACCACACTTAGGAATGCAGTATTACACACGGATTCCCCCCTTTTTTTTTCCTTTTTAGATTTCCCTAGTTGATTTAAGGTCTATCTCTCTCTCATTTGACCCCTTTTCCTTTAAGAGTTCACTAAGACTTTTACAAGCCACCCCCCCACCCCCTTTGAGTCATAAAGAAATCCTGATTGCTAATTGGATGTGTATAAAACAGGAAACTTCAGAGACTCAAGAGAGATCTAAGGTAGAACAAAGAGAGAACTGCAGAAAAGGATACAGATAATCAGGCAAGAGAGAAGAGAAGCACAGATAGAACAAACTTAGGACAATGAAGAGAATGGACTGGAAGAGATCAGTGTGCATGGATGCTTTTGATATCCCTCAGATTAGATTCTCAGCTGGTTGTTCGATTCTTTCACTGACGCTGGGAGAGAGTTATTTGGGTCTGGACCCCAATAGCTCTTGTTAGACTAATCCTTAAAAGGGAAGTGAAAGTCATTTACAGCAAAGATTTAAGAAACCAAAGAAAGCACCTGAAAAGGACAACACAAACTGGGATGAGCCCCCCTCCTCCCACCCCACAATGCTCTCTTCACAGATGGGCAAATTTAATGATATGAAAATGGCTAAGTTACCACAGGAAATTTACACTGTAATTGTGTCCAAACTTAATTGCATTCCATTTTTGGATATGTTTTAAGTTTATTTTACTATAATATTTGAGTGTTTTACTTCCATGAATATCTGTGCACTTCACGCATTCCTTGTGCCTGTTGATGTCAGGAGAGATCACTGCATTCCTTGGAACTGCAGTTACACATGGTTGAGTGTGACATATGGGTGACAAGAATGGGACCTGGGTCTTCTGCAATTGCAACAAGTGCTCTTAACCACTGAACCATATCATGCCTCTCCCATTTTATCATTTGCTTATAAATAAGGTTTTCCAAAAAAAATCTATGGAATTCTGATATCTCATGGGTCTAATCTCTTATTTCCCATCACAAATAAGATTTGTGTCATAGTGTTGCTATTGTTTTGAAGAGACACCATGACCATGTCAACTATTATAAAAGAAAACATTTAATAGGGTAGCTCACTTACATTTCAGAGGTTGAGTAAATTATTGTCATGATGGGAAACAAGGCAACATGCATGCAGACATGGTGCTGAAGCTAAGAGCCCATACATCTTGATCCAAAGGAAATAGGAAATGTTCTGCATCACTGAGAGCAGATTAAGCATATATGAGACCTCAGAGCCCACCCCACAGTGAAACACTTCCCCCAACAAGGCCACACATACTCAAACAAAGCCACACCTGTTAATATTGCCACTTCCTTTGGGAGGCCATTTTTTATTCTAATGACCAAAATTTGGTATACCAGATGAATTCAAAATGTTTTGTAGAATATTACTTTATCTATGTAAGATGTGTTACATTTGTTTATGTTGCAGAATACTACTTTACCTATGTAAATGTGTGTTACATTTGTGTGTGCTACATTTGTTTAAATACCTACAGATTTGTTTCATTTGTTTTTCCTTGCCTCCTTAGGCACCTCATTGGTCTAACAAAAAGCCAAACAGCCAGGAGATAGTCAGGAGAGGTGTAGGTGGGGCTGGTGGGAACAGAGAATAAATAGGAGAAGGAATATAGAAAGAAAAGTAGAGTGGAGAGAATGAGGAAGAAAGAGAGGCAGGTACCCAGGACCAGTCAGACAGACAAGCAGGTCAAGTAGGACATACAGAATGAGGGAAAGGTAAAAATCCTGAAACAGAATGTAGATGAAGAGAAACAGGTTAATTTAAATTACAAGAGCTAGTGAGATAAGCATAGGTAAGGCCAAGCATTTATAATTAATTAGTCTCTGTGTCATGATTTGGGAGCTGAATAGTGGCCCTAAAGAAAGCCTGATACAAAAAAATAAGATATTCTATTGTTACTGGAATTATTCTGTAGAAGTAATTTCCATTATTTCCCCAAATTGAAATCTTGTATAATATCAAAATTTTGGCCAGATAAAATTTCTATCCATAAGAAATTAAAATTATATATAATCTTACATAGATATATAATCCTTTATGTATTATATAATCATGTATATACGCCTAGTGTTTTCTATAATTAATAATAAAGACATTTTGAAAAGGCATATGGAACCTTACTACTGTAGAAACTTCTTAAAGTAAATAAGATAATTTAAATTTCACTATGACATATAGGGGAGATAATGCTCTGACTATAAATCATACGCTACCAAGTAAAATCTCAAGTGCCAGAAATTGGTTACATCTTGTGAGTACTTGGTCAAAGGGGTCCCATAGACACCCCACAACATTATAGGCTATTGTCAGTGTTATTGGTTACCTTATACAACCTGATAATAAGGCCTTATTCCTGAAGACAGAACTTAACTTATGTCACTGAATGTGGGGAAAAGGAGCTGGTATACAACAGGACACTTCATCTTTTCTGATTATCACTAATAATGCTGTAAGGTACTGTGCACACTGCAGGAGAAGAAAACCAATCATCAGTCTCACACATCTACAAATCCTGTGACCTACAACAGTGAGCTATCTTCAAGATATATTGATGCAATAATGTCATAAACATGGGAGTGATCAACAACTTTTTAATTAGATTTAAATACAACTCCGTCAGATCAAACCCATAACTAACACTGATAATGAGGCCAAGAACCTGATTCAACATAGGTCTTAGACTTATGGCAAAAGCTATTACTATTATTCTTTGAAGTGAATATAGCAGTAAAATGAATCCTGATGATATATTGCTATGACCATAGATCAGTGAATTGTTCAACTGTCCTAAGAAATTCTATTTTTTTTTGCAGTAGATTAACACAGACCCTCACAACTGGACAATGAGTGTTCAGTGAGAAACTGGGAGGACTCATTCAAAATCAGAATGTTTTCATAAATCCCATCTACACATGGTTCTGAAATCTAGGAAGAACAGAAGATGGATCAATAGTAGAAGCCAGAAATGTTGGATAACTTCAAGGAAACAGAGAATTCCAGACACAATAGAGTTTGTACATGTATAAACTCATAGAAACCAGACAAAATTCCAGCACAGTGAAAGGGAGGTGGACACAAGGTCTCACTCCTAACCAGGAAGCTATGTGCAATTGTTACCTTCTAGGAAAGGGGAAGTCAGGTTTCTCCAATGCAGGGTCACTGCAAGTATCAACCATATGGCAGTTGTAGCCCTCATACCTAAGTGTAGTTGTCAAACACACACACACACACACACACACACACACACACACACACACACACACACACATACACACACACACACACACACACACACACACACACACACACACACACTCACAAACACTCCAGGTTTATGTAGTGGGGAAGAAGAGGCTTTCATTTAATTTTGGTTTGGTTTGGGTTTTTGTTTGTATTTTTATTTGTGTTTTTCTTCTTCCAAAGAGGGGATAAATTTAAATGTGTGGGAAAGATGGTATGGTTAGGAAGGTGTTGGGGTATGGTAAAAATTATGATCCATTATATTACAAGAAAAAAATTAAATAAAATATATGAAAAAAATTTAAAGTACAAAAGTGTCAGAAGAAAGAGATGATCTGTGTGAAAACTATGCTATGCTGAAAACTTGGTAATATCTCTGACCCAAAAGTTCTCTATAGAATACTTTAAAATAGCTAAAAAAATCTTTTAAGTTCGTTAACATCTTTAAAATTTAGAAAATGAAATTTAAAACTACTTTGAGATTTCATCTTACTCCAGTGAGAATGGATATTATCAAGAAAACAACCAAGAACAAATGCTGGTGCGCATAAATGGGGGAAGGGGAACCCGCATTCACTCTTAGTAAGATCGTAAACTCTGGCAATCAGTGTGGAAAACTGATCACATGGCCCAGATACACTACTCCTTGGCATGTAACCAAAGAACTTGATATCCTAACCCACAAGTTCTTCCTTAGTCATTCCATTTCTTTTCTATTCAAAATAAATAGAAGAAATAAATCCACTTAAATTCCCTTCAACAAAAGAATGACTAATGAAAATGTGGTACACACATACATTAGAATTCTACTCAGCTGTGGAGAAAAATGAATTCATGAAAATTTTCAGGTACATGGGTGAAATTAAAACGTTTTGTAATGAGTGAGGTAACCCAGCCACAGATATACAAATATTAATTGTTTGCCTTTCTTTGTGCTTCCTGTCTATGAATTTGTGGATGTGCATCCATAACTTGGAGTAACTGCACAACTAAGAATGGAAAATGGGACCAATTACGGAAAAAACTCTAGATACTGGAATAGCATGCAAGTGCTACAAAGAGAGAAATAGAATAAATCAAGGGGCTTTAACTGATATGGGTACAGAGAGAATACAGAGTGACAGAGGGGAAGGAGAGATAAATACTACACAGGGAAGCTTATTATCACATATTTATCTAAAGCCATATATAATATGCATGTATTAACATGTATTTTAAAGACACTATGCAATTTATAATGATACTACTCCCTCCCAGTGCCATGAACTATATAGGAAAACCCCAGTACCATGCTTGAGAAACCTCCTCTCACGTTGTTAGTCAGGGTACTTCAAGCGATCCCCGAAAAAAAAAAACAAGTATTATTGCTCTTGATTGACTCACAGATCTTCAATGTACAACCTTGTTGCAGAAGCCACAATATACTTCAGACACAGAATTTGGGGGAATCGAACTGAAATTGACCTGGAACCCCTTCCATGAGGAGTGACTTTCATAAAGTGAAAAGCTGCCAAGGGAGAAGAGCAATAACTAGGCTTCTCCAGGTGTAACATTTGTGAACCACAATTACTTGACTGGCAAGATACCCATGATGATGCGATTGTGGAACTTTCATCTTGGAGGTTTCAAGGGTTGTCTAATTGAACTTAAGGCACGCTCAACAAGTGGGAAACCATGTCTGGTACTGTACACATAGACAACCTCTTGGGCCTAGAAAGGGCGTCATAGGTCTACGACCCCAGATTTGCTCTTAGCCTTTGATAACATTAAGGGTGTGTATATTTTTTTCTGATTTGAAAATCTTGAGACTCATTTTGTCTGTTTTTTAAAGATTTATTTAGTTATGTTTACGGTGTTCTGTCTACATGTATGCCTGCAGGCCTGAAGAGGGCACTAGATCTCATTACAGATGGTTGTGAGACACCATGTAATTGCTGGAAATTTAATTTAGGATCTTTGGAAGAGCAGCCAGTTTTCTTGACCTCTGAGCCATCTCTCCAGCCCAAATCTTAGTTTTTAATTATGTGTGTGTGTGTATAAAATACATAGTATATACATAATTATATTTATGTTTAATTGTGTATCTTTTTGTGTGTAGTTTTGCACATTTAATTTTAACACGTGAAATTTACCAATGTAATTTACATTATATTTGACACTCAAAGTGTTGATGTGTTGATATAGAGTTTTTCATCATTATTGAATTAATGTACAAAATATAAAGTGTATTGATTTAACATATTTGGGCCAGATGACACCACGAATGAGTTAACTGAGAAGCCTTATGTTTAGAATCTTGTCATTTTTTTTGGTTAGTATGGCTATCTTATACTCGACTGCAACTTTTATTTATATATTTATTTTTTTTCCTTATTGAATTAATTTAATATTTTGATATTAAACTTGTACATTTCTTTCTTTCATAGCATTTCTCCATCAAGGATTTTGGATTCTGCTAGTTGGGACATGATATGACTTACACTGTTGGCTGATTTGGAGCTGGATGAAGATATTATTTCTGTATACTCAAGCTTTGCCCAGCATAGGGACAGATCAATTCCTGTTGCTTGCAGATCAAGATGAAAAATTCTCAGCTCCTTCTCCAGCACCATGTCTGCCTGCATGCCCCCATGTTTCCCACCATAATGATAATTGGCTAAAGCCTGAAACTCTAAATGCATTCCTTTATAAGAGTTGCTATGGCAATGGTGTCTTTTCCTAGCAATAGATGCCATAACAAAGACAGAGGGTCTAAAGAAGTAATTTCAAGTGTGAAAATGCAAGTTCTAAAGGTCTGAGGATGTGAATGCTTACATTGTGAAGATTTAAGAAAATGATTTAAAGTGTGTTTAGGGTATTGAAAAATGAGAATTGTTGCATATTTTTTCTCTTTCTATGCTATTGTTAAACTAAGATTTTAAGGATAAGATTTTTAACATTAATAGATGGAGTTCTGATAAACTGTTAATCTATGCCTGGTAAAGTACTAACTACTATCATCACAGTCACAAGCTCAAAATTTAAAATTCCCTTTGTTGTTTTCTAGGTATAGACTTAAAAGTGCTTTTCATTGTGCTGAACACATCTCATTCTAAACTATATATATCCATCCTTCTGTACAGAGGAAAAAGTGTTCATGCTTTTAACTCAAAACAATAGCTTTTGCTGACTCTAAGACATAAGTCTACTTTACGTGTTTTAAGACAAATATTAACTGCTTTCTTTACAGTGAGAATTTCAGTACAGATTTTAATCAGTAGCGATGCTAATACACCAAAAAACTTTTATTTCTTTTTGTAAACTTTGAAAAGTTGAGGAAGCTTCAATGAGTCATGACTTGACTCCACCTGTCACAGTTCAGTCTCCAGATATGTACTCCTCTCGATCAACAGCTTAAGCTTCCCCACTTACCTACTGTCTATACTTAAGTGTAGTATCTCTCTCTCTCTCTCTCTGTCTTTCTCTATATCTCCCTCTCCCCCCTCTCTCTTTCCCTCTCCTTCTCCCTCTCTCTCTGCTACCCTTAGTCTTTAGACTACTTCCACATCTTAACTACCAGGAGCACAGGTCTGGAATTTTCAAGGGTATACCGAATAAAAACATTTTCTACTAAGCTCATTAACTTTACCTTATTTCTCTTGTCTATATCTGTCCAATTGGATTTCTGATCACTTAAAGACTGCAACTGCTAGAAATCAAAATGAGCTAGTCCTAGACTGCTGAAAACCAATGTAAGCTAGATGCTTCTGTTGGAATTTACAGCTGGGCTTGAACCACAATTTTGAGACTGCTCCAAAGCTGCCTGCACTTTGCTAGTCCCAGATGGTCACACAGAACCTGGGAAATCTACACTTCTCACCTTCCTCCCAACCTTTGGTCAGCACTTCAACCTGCCCAGGTCCTAATAATATCCTGATTTCAGCTAAGAAGCAGTTACAGAATAGATTACATTAGCATCAACAAAAAGACTGATAAATCAGGCCCCAAAGAAACTCAGGACAAATGTCTAACTATGGTGCTTATTAGAATAATAAAGTGCATGCTAGCCTCTAAGAACTCTGGGCAAGTATTTGTTACAGAGTCCACTCAGGTATTTGGAATCCTGGCTCCTCTAAGCTCTTCTCATTCCAGGCTCCATGCTAAACTTCTCCCGATCATGGGCTTCTCCTCCCCACCTTCTGATTCCTATATAACCCTGACATTTTGACTAGGCACCTCTTGGCTCTCTGGGTCTTCTTGCCACTCTCTCTCTTGGCTCCTCTCTGTTGGTCCTCCTTTCTTTCTCCTTATCTCATGATCTGGCCTGTTCTGCTGGCCGTGTTCAGTCTACTACTTTCTGTCCCTGCTCTGGACTCTTCCAGCTGCCCTTGGCTGTGTCATGTCTATCAGAAAACCTTCCCCTTTACCATAAAAAGGAAAGAAAAATGCATTATTTTCCCAACTGCACATCCAGAATTAAATATAAATGTGTCTCTATGACACACAAGCAGAGGGGACCATGTGGGAACATAAAGCACTAACAGGAGCAAAAGGACAGAAATCGACAGTAGAGGAGAAATACTGAGTAAATTACAATGATGTGCATTTTTGTATCAAAGTTTCCTAATGTAACCCATTACTTTATACACACACTAAAAAATTAACAAAACAAAGAATAAAAATTAAAATACAAGTATGAAATACTGAGCAGAAATGTAAGTTTATAAAAGTCTTATATCACAGGCTATTTGAATGAGGTTTAAAGGTCTTTATAAATACAATTTATTTCCTTTGCCCCAGCGTCACAGAGCAAAAATTTCTTAAAGTTTCTTGTAGGGTTTCTTTATGTTTAAAATATTAGAATGGGTGTTTTAAGCTAGAATTCCATGAAGCATATTGGAGTTAGTGATAACGTATAACAAATTAGTAATAAAAGAAGCAGACATTTGATGACTCAAGACTCTAAATTTCAGGGCTGGAGACATGATTCAGAGGTAAAGAGCACTTAACTGCCCTTGTACAGGACCTGAGTGTAGCTCCAAGACACAAAGCAAGAGGCATATTGCACATGTAACTGCAACTCCTTGGGAACCAATGCATTCTTTTGTCCTCTGAAGGCATTGTACACAGAAATACAGAAACACACACACACATACACACACACACACACACACACACACACACACACATACACATACGTACACACACACACATACACACACACACAATACAATGAGCACTACCACCACTACCACTGCTGCTACTAATAATATCTTATAAAATTAACTCCACATTTCAATAACAGGATTTATTCCATGACTGAATCCTGGCATTTACATGTATAAGGACAGGAAAATAAACCCCTGTGTCCATATATGATTTAAAAGTGTTAAGAACTTATTCCCACGGAAAAAGCCCTGTAGGAAAACCGGCCATTTTCTCCTGGAATACTTTATCAAAGACTTCAGCTTGGGCTACTGTAAAGTGATTCTTCCAGTCCCCAGTCGTGCCTGGAAAATGTTAAACAGACACATAGATGGGTTAATATTGATCTCAACACTGCTTTCAGTTCTTTCATAACACGCTCCTACCATCTACTTGTCAAGGACCACACAGTTATAAAGTGGAAGTACCAGTGACTTCCTGGAGAACACATCTTATGCCTTGAAGTAATATACATCAGACTTCTTCCTCTGTGGCAATAATGTCCCCCTCTTCTCCTCTCTCTCCATATCAACAGCTTTAACACTAGCTCTACCTTTTAAATGTTGAGATTATTCCTGCTTCTCACTACACCTGCTTCCATCACACTGTCCAACTCAACAGAATTTCTTATCTCAGGTATCCAAACAGACTTCAATCCTTCTTTCTACCTTTTAGGCTTAACTTATAAAAGTTCTGCAAAGCATGCAAGCAACTTTTAAAACATCTTTTAATGTTAATTTTAATTATATGTGCGTTTAGGTGCATATGAATGCAGGTGCAAGTAGGGGTTTGAGGCTTCAGAACCCCTTGAGCTGGAGATACACACTGTTGTGATCTACATGCCAATCTTCTTGATGCTTTCATCAGATGCAGGAGACCCAACAACTGCCAGCTGGAATATCCCAAGATTTTTGTTTCCAGTCAGTGTGGTGCTTGCTGATGTATGAAGATCAACATGATCTTTTTACCATAAATTTTTACCATATCTTGGTTCCTATCACTCCATTCTAGTATGTCTTTTATTTTGACATTAGAGATGTCAGATTTTCCAACTATTCACATTGCATTGTGTTTTCCTTCACACTAGATTTCTCATGTCTTCCATGGAGTCACTTCTTGTTCTTTAGTTTCCTAATTTATGCAACTACAGACACATCTTCACATCTTCCCTCCATGTAGAACTCTGAAGGACACATTCATGTTGTTTTTTGTTTCATAGATGTGACACTTGGTTGAATTTCCTTTTTGTAAAGATGCCTGAAATATGTGTCTAATATATTTGAAAAGTCACCAAAGGCTTTTTTTATCAAAGCATATCAGACATATAGAACTTACTTAGTATGGAATTGTTGAAAGCATTCATGAATGAGTAAGGATGGTATTAGCCTTGTTCCCACTTTGAAAATGAAGAAAAATTAGTCCTTGAGATGTTACCCAGCTTAATAGTGATGGGATGTGGATTTGAAGCAAAAAAGACTGAAAATATAAGTCATTTTCTTTATCACATTATATTCCTTATGTCTCACACAAGTTAACTTTAAATTCCTAGCTGTATTATTAACAAAATATACAAAGTATTCATAGTTAAATGGTGATTATTGATACACAATATTCAAAAACTATACTATTAATTGATATGACTATATGAGTGTCATCTCCTAAGATGGGAACCTATAAGTATTCATTGCTACTGTCAGCTTCATTTCTGTATTCATTATTAGAAAATGTTTTGTTGTTTTTTCACACAATACTACTGGCTGCTATAAAGACAGAATGGATGTCATGCTACTAGAATCTCAGCAAATTCAATATGGCTGCTCACTGGAGTGAACCAGTCCAGAAGAGAGAAGCATGTCTTTGCAGGTACACACATAAATTTAAGTCAAATTATGTCAAAATCCGGTGCACCATGCAAGCATATATTTTTCTTCATTTGTTCTTTCTAAAAATCCACTCAAACTCTGTTGTGTCAGGGGACAGGATAACTCTAATTCTTGGTGGCTTAAGTCTTGTTGGAAAGAAACTTCCTCATAGTTATGAATGCTGCAGGTCTCACAAAATGTTGATGTCAAGTCTTCCATGCTTTTTTATTGGACTGCAGATAGTGGGCTTCTCTCTAGGTCTTCTTCCCTCTGTTTCTCATATTAATGTCTTCTCAGGATACCAGTGAAAATGATTAATGTCAGAGACACTCTATTTAGGAAATATCCACTGTGAAGGAATTGGTCCAAATCCTTTAATGTTTATCAGAAGACATTTTCTCCCATAGGTCTTGATTGTGACAATGTCTTTTTAAAAGTTTTGTCAACTATACTGTGGGTGAATGGGAATGACCATGTCTCTGGTCTGCATTTTGTGCAGTATCTTAATAGGCAATCATAATGACAAAAAAGTTTTGTAGAAAATAATTGATTGAAGCTCATAACGAGTTTATTCCCACCTAGAAAGATGATTGAGTCTCCCAGGTAAAGAGTAGCTCTGTAGAGTAGCTCTCTAGAGGCAGGAAAATGTATTTTTCTTGTATCCCGAGAAGTGCAACTAAAGGACAGTGAAATTAGGTCTAGAGAATTCCTCCCATTTAAAGCCAGTATCACTTAACACAGCTTTTCATGCATTATGATTTAGGGAATTAGTTATGTAGTAATAAGTAATGAAATTAATTTTAGAGTTAATCTTTGATGTGATCATAACCTCAAGATTAAAAAAGGAACCAATCTGATGTATGAATTGAAAAGACCGATATTATCCTCATGATTTTTAATTCAAAATTCATTCCCATCATATCCAACTCAGAGTACTCTATAAAGAAGTAATGAATCAGGGTGGGATGAGTAATGAAGTCGATCTCTCCCTTTGATGTCCTGATTTCCAGTGGAACTCATTGCTTATAATGATTGTGAGTACAAGGAAATAATTCCCCAGAGTAAAAGTTATCTTTAAAAGCAAAAGAACCAGATATACAATCACTAGGATAATTAAATTATAAGTCACTTACAGAGTCAGAACATGTTTCTTATAGAACTAATATATATGTGTTCCTCCTAAGGTATATAATCATGAAAAATATTATGTTTTTATGAGACTAACGTCTGATTGTAGTCTCATCCTGGAAGAATCTACATGGACAAGTGGAAATGACAGTTGGCCTCATGGAATGGTGTACTTAGTTCTGTTGCATCTGCTCCAGTGTGTTTCTGACAAAACTTCTGCATGTTAGTTTCCATAGCCTTTGCCTATTAAACAAGCCACTTCATTTCCTTTGGCATTTCATTAAACCTTTCATGTATGCATACTGTTTTACCTCTGCCAAATTCTGATTTATTATAAGAAATCCAAGAATGGGCAACTTCTCTTTTTACATGAAACCTTCAGTTGTAGCTCAGAGAATTCTGTCTCCACAGAATCTGGAGCACAGGAGTTTGACGTTATCTGTCAATAGCTGTGGATTATCCCAGTGGCCTCAGTCTTTAGTGTATAGATGACTATATTCTTGAGTATACATGTATGTGTGCTCAAATCTGATTCCCAACTTCCTCTTGTGAGGATATCAACAGTATTGGATTAAATCCAATCTGCTAACAACTTTAAGTTATCTCTATGTATACTTGTGATGTCCTTATATTCTAGGACCTACACGCTAGGTTGAAGGAAGACTGAAAGTTAAGGCTGAAGAACGTAAATTATTGGGAAAGAAATTTAAACTCATAACCCTTTGCTTCCTGTGTCTATACTCATGTTCTTTACTCATCCCCTAAGACCTCACATCTAACTCATTTCTTCTTCAACCCCAAGTCCCATCTCACCAATTCTTTGATAATTAAGTAAAAGTGACACATCAGGTTTGATTCATTCTGGCAAAGTTGCTCCTCAACTTTACATCTTTAAAACCATACCTGAAGTCTGCTCCCAGCATAGAGAAGTGGCACAGACATAGAGAAGATGGATATTTCCATCCCAGGAGAGACAATTCACAACAAACTGAGTAGCTCTGAACCGGAGGCAATCCAAAATTTGGTTGGCGTGTACCATCAGGTTGCAACAGAGAAGAATAATTTGCTTAGCCTTTATGTGGGTCTACTCTCAGACTGCTAAGGTTCAGAAATCTTGACATGTTCAACATCTTTTCCAGTTATCAACAGAAGTGTTTCCTTTGGCTATCATCCCAGATACATCTTTGGTTCCATGCACTGAATGTTTTCTTTAGAGTTGAGGTCTAAGATACAGGGTGTCTTATACAGCCTCATTGCAACATGTCAACATTTTTGATTTCTATTGAGGGTATTGGATTGATCATATGCAATCCCAAGATGATTTCCCAGAACAAATCAATGTTTTCAGAGCTACTGAAACATTGGAATCATCATCATGGAATGACTCTTCTGTAAGGTCTGTGAGAAAATATAATGTGATAAGCAATGACTTCTGTAACATTGCCAACACTTTCTAAGAGGCTCATTGGAAGGACAAGCGTTACACATGTTCTGACATATTTTAAAGCTCTAAAATTTCTTCACCTTTTCTCAAAAGAACCAAACCATTAGTAATCATATCTTCTGGGATGAGACTAAAATTGGACATGTTGTTTTCTTTCATGGCTTCGAAGGAGCTGTGCTTGACAACCATATCCATCTCATCGGGCTCTAATTTCTTTCCTAGAAAGTCACAGATCTTCATTATGGTGCTCTTTGTGTCCTAAAAGAAGATGAGACAAAAATAAGAGTGATAAACTGGAAGCTTTCAGAGAACACATGCAGAGATGGGAACTGTGGATGGTGGATGAAAAAAGGGACATGAAGAAAGAAATTGCAACAAGAAATGAGAAAATACTGAAGAGGATTTAGAAAGAAACAGGCCATGTAGAGATGTTAGGAGTCCCACACAGCCTTTGAATATTGAGTGGGCTTTCAATGTGGCTGATCTGTCATCCGAAAAGATAGAGGCTGGGATTTATTTTAGAGAGGAGAAGATATTAGAGACAGGGTCTCATATAACCGATGCTGTTCTCAAACTTATTTCATAGTGGATGAAGTCATTGAACATTTGATTCTCCTGCCTCCATCTCTGTAGTGCTGTGTTCAAAAGTGTGTGCCAACCCTCCTACTAAAGGCACTGCAATGCTTTTTCCTGAAAGAGGGTCTCACAATGGAGCCCTGACTTGTAGGATGGAAGTTGCTCTGGAGACAAGACTGACCTCAAGCTCAAAGAGGTCAGAGATCCACTTACCTGGCTTTAACTTCTAATTTTTGCCATTAAAGGTGTGCATACCACATACCCAACCTTCCATAAGATGTTTAAAGAGTCTTATAGAATTAATTCTAGACAGTGATAAATGGGAATGAAAGCAATGTGCATAAATAATTTGAGAACAGTTAATGTTTACACCATGTAATATTGTTTCCTGTGGGTAACTGAGAATAATATGGTTTTAAAACACTTTCATAAGAATGATCTCAGTAATTATTACTTGGGGTAGTTCTGGGAGATTTTATTTTGTTTTGATTTATGTAACTAAGATGGGCATTACAATCTCAGGCTTCCTGCTTCAGATGCCTGTATTCTGGAGTTATAACTGTGGACTGCCACAACTGGCTTAATCCAATAAGATAGTCATAAGAAGGCAGAATTTTGGAACACTGAAGACTTTTATTTGAATTCTTGCCCTTGTCCTGAGCCTTAAAGAAATTATTGGCTCAATAGTTTTATTACATATTTCCCTACAAGTTGAGTTAATATTTCATGGGAAGGTAAACAACCATGGCAATAAGTGAAAAGAATGTGTTGAATGGATGGACAGGAGACTTCTGAGAAACTGCACTACCATACAACAGAGAGAGCTGTGTAAGGAAGCTTCCTGGGGAATATTGAATTTTATAATGAGAAAGTAAAATATTTTACAAAAGACAAAATAGTCTTTGGTGTTGCTACTTTCATGGTGACTTTCTGTTCCTGGATGATAAGGTTAAGAGATCAAATTTTTTGAATGATCCAATTTTCTCGTTTTTGATGCTCCTTAATATTTTTTTATTAAAAATTAATTTTTTGTTACTCCTACCTATGGTGTTATATTGTGTACTCTAACAAAGCTTACTTGAAGATCAGAGGACAGAGCCAGCCACTAGATTAGACATAGAGGTCAAACAGTGGTGGCACACAACTTTAATACTAGCAGAGATCTGTCTATATCTCCATGAGTTCAAGGCCACCCTGAACTACATGAGATTGACTCAGTCTAGGAGAGAAACAGAGTCAGGCATTGGTGGCACACACCTTTAATCCTAGCACTTGAAATTTCATGCCTTTGCTTGGGAAGCACACACACATTTAATCCCAGCAAGTAATATGTCAGGACAAAGAAAGGTATATGGGCTTGAGGAGACAGGAACTAAAGTCTTTTGGCTGAGGAAAGCTTTTCAGGCTGAGGAGTCCTAGCTGTATGAGGTGGTTTGTTCCTTTGTCTCTCTGATCTTTCAGTATTTACCAGAATTTCTGGCTCCAGGTTTTTTATTAAAGACTTTTGAGAATTTGAGTAGCATCTGGTATCCAACTTTCGGGGCATGAATTCATGAAAAAGCCTCTGGCCTGTGGCCTTGCAGTTCCCTGCTCAGGCCTCAGCTGCACATAGCCAGAGCCTCCACCCTATGTGGGCTGGACTCCCTAATCAGCTGGCTAAGGTTTGTTGCAGCCTCTGCAGCAAACTCCACAGGTTTGGGGGCTCCAAAAACGCAGGAGCTAGCCACTTTGGAAAACTTCCCCCATGAAAACAGTTGGATCTTTTGTCCTTTTCTTGCTGGGTGGGTTATAGCTTTCTCTTGGCCCCCTCACCAGGGGCCACATTGTCATCTGAATGTCATTGTCAGCAGATTTGGTGAGTCAATTGGGATTTTTAAGGACGAATTACTTAATTGAAGTTTTTCTCACATGAGAAAATTGGAAGTATTTTTACAATGGAGAGATTTTGGTCTCTGTATGATAATACAACTGATAGTCTGAAAATGGACCAATTAAATGAAAGGATAATTAATGCTGATGGGATTTACATAACGTCAATTATAAATATTATTTTTGATCATTTCTCTTTTATCATTAATAAAGTTGGTTAATATGAGTGTCAAGATACAAGTTTTATAAAAACTTATTAAAACAGATCACAGAAATATTCATACCCAGACAGAAGAATTTAATGTAGAACCAAACTTAACATTGCATTATAAGGTTAGAGAGAAACAGCCTAGGACTTTCATATAGCCAATCTTATTCTATGTAATAACCTTACAGGAACTACCCAGTGATAGATATCCTCAAGGCTGTGTAAGAGCTGACTTGACTCCTCTGCATATGTTAGGTTTGAGGAAATTCTTAGGAGCAACAGTCTCTTAGGCATCAACTCATCTTTCATGAAGCAGATGTTAAACTTGTGATCAACTTGTAATAAAATTATCCCCCAAGACTGGAGAGATTTGGTACAGCAGTTTAGAGGCTGGACTCCAATTATAACAGAGGGTGTGGTGGAAAGATGAGACTAAGACAATTAAACATTGAAGTAGTTCTAGAGGTATGGAAATTTCCCAAGATCAACTTCTTGGAGAAGGAGATAATGCTGACATACAAAGACAAACTTTTTATGATGACCACACCCTGGCTTTATGCTGAATGGCAGTCTTGAATACTTGGGACAGAATGGAAGAAGTAGGAAAGAAAATTGAGTCATTTACTAAGGTTATACAGGGCCCAAAAGAAACCTTCACTGATTTTTTAAAAAGACTGATTTCAGCAGTAAAAAGAATGATACCAAATTCAGAAGCTAGAGAGATAATAATTGAATCTCTGGCTTTTGAAAATGCCAATGCACAATACAAAATGGCAATTAAGCTGTTAAAGACAAGATTAGCACCATTGGAGGAATGGATCTGACATACAATATATATTAAATCTCATGACCATGATGATGCTTAGTAGGAGAGGTGATTTTCAGAGGTTTGAAGAAAAATAGTAATGTTAAATGTTTTAATTGTGGTAAACAAGGTCGCCTAAAATGAGACTGTAAACAGATCAGTCCTAGAAATAATGTTTTTTCAAGGAATAACCCCAACAGAACACCCCTCCCTTCTGGATTATGCAGATGGTGTGGCAAAGGCAGACATTGAACTAATGAATGTAGATCAACAAGGGACAGGCAAGGTAATCCCTTGCCTTTGCCATTATGGAACTTCCTGAGAGGTCTCTTGCAGGCCCCCATGTCAAATTCCATTGAATCCTTTCCTGTAATCCTGTAGTAAATTCCTTTCTAGAACAATTAAAGAACCTAATGCTTATTGTAAAAATCCACACTGCTTGGAGTGATAAAATAGCCATAGAAAAGACGGGGGGGGGGGGGGGGTGGTGCACGCCTTTAATCCCAGCACTTGGGAAGCTGAGCCAGGTGGATCTCTGTGAGTTCAAGGCCAGCCTGGGCTACCAAGTGAGTTCTAGGAAAGGTGCAAAGCTACACAGAGAAACCCTGTCTCGAAAAACAAAACAAACAAACAAAAAAAAAACAGAAAAGAAAATAAAAATTACAGCTTTAGAAAACAAAACAAAAAATTAAGGAGAAACCATAAATCAAATTTGATAAACATTTGAAAATGGAAACTCCCCAAAGTTAGGATTAGGGCAGGGTTTTGTTTTTGTCTTTCAGAAGAATGAAGGCTAAGGAATCTGAAGAACACTGAACAAATGAGACATCTGAAGAAAAAGGATAAATCATCCAAAAAAAAATTCTCAAGTAAAAGAGTAAATTGGCTTATTGGTATAATACATATCTAATAGGATAAAGTTCCGTTAGTCTTCCTAAATGTTTGCTGCTGCTGTTCTCTACAGATACATAGCACTAGTGGTCTTCATGTTGTCACAGTTCAATTAAAAATCAAAGCTGGTTTTGGAATTGGTATGTGCTTCTCTTCTTCTCTAAAGTCAAGCATGTTTGTTAAACGAAAATGTAAAATCTCTCTGTCATGTCAGAAGAGCCACCTGATATGGGACAGAAGAAAAACCAAAATTAAGGGACTATTGTATTGCTATTAATCTCATGATCCTTTGGTTTTGTTTTGACTCTTTAAAACTTTTCTTAAAATATGAATTTTATATTAAAATTTATAAGATTAGTATATATATATATACATATATATTAAATTTTTGTCAGTGATATTAATGGTCATATAAGTTAATAACTAATTCTATAAAAATGGCTTCATCTAGCTTCCTGTATATGATTTTGTGTTTCACTCTCTATCAGTTTCCTGCAGTGGACCATGGCCATGCCCAACAGCAACTTTGAAGTCTCCAAAAACATGATAGGGCCCCACAATAATGTATCTATCAGGACATGGTAATTCCACCAAGCTGACAAACACTACCCAAAGATTGGCTTTGGACTGAAAACTGCCGCAGACAATATAGAGATGGCTAATTAAGATGATGCAGCCTCACAGACTACTCCAATCAGGATTTGACAATAATCTCAAATCTTCTTTATGTTCCCATAAGACTACCAGTGCTCTCAATCAGTAGGAAGAAGCCTAGAAAACAATGGCACTTTCCAAAAATATGGATTATGGATGTTTTTCTGTTTAGGGGTTGGTTAAAAATTGTGGTTGGTTATAGTCAATCTCTTTCTAAAAGAAGTAAATTGGATATGATATAGAAACATATTATATAGAAATGATAAGATATTGAATCTAGCAAGACAATTAGGGTGTTTGGCCATCCTATCACCAGAGTAGGTCAGTTTGGGCTGTCTCTCGACCATTGCCAGTAGTCTATTGTGGAGGTATCTTTGTGGATTTCTGTGGGCCTCTCTAGCATTTTCTTCTTCCTGTTCTCATGTGGTCTTCATTTATCATGGTCTCTTATTCTTTGTTCTCCCTCTCTGTTCTTGATCTAGCTGGGATCTCCCTCTCCCCTAATTGTTGTGCTAGAAACCCCATCCAATTACTGAGGGAACCGGATGCAGAGATCCACCGCCAGGCCCCAGGTGTAGCTCCAGGAGTCCAATTGGTGAGAAAGAGGAGGGTTTGTATGAGTGAGAACTGTTGAGACCAAGGTTGGATAATGCACAGGGACAAATAGCCAAATGAATGGAAACACATGAACTATGAACCAATAGCTGAGGAGCCCCCAACTGGATCAGGCCCTCTGGATAAGTGAGACAGTTGATTAGCTTGAACTGTTTAGGAGGCATCCAGGCAGTGGGACCAGGTCCTGTGCTCATTGCATGAGTTGGCTGTTTGAAACCTGGGGCTTATACAGGGACACTTGGTTCAGCCTGGGAGGAGGGGACTGGACCTGCCTGGACTGAATCTACCAAGTTTAACTCAATCCTCAGGGGAGTCTTTGCCCTGGAGGAGATGTGAATGGGCAGAGGGCTGGGAGGAAGCGGGGGTTAGTGGGGAGAACAAGGGAATCCATGACTGATATGTAAAATTAAATTAAATTACAAAATTAAAAATAAGATATTGAATCTACTCTAAAAATTTTAAAAATGATAAGATAAAAGTATAGATTATTGAATTTACTCTGAAAAAGATAAAAAGAAGATATAGATTAGAGGTAGTTTACTGAATCCTCTCTAAAAAAGAGAGATATAGAAATAATAGGATAAATTGGTAGATAACTGAATCTACTTTTAAAAAGCAACTACTAGTTTTAAATATATTACATTGGATTTGATTTTTGTATATTGTATACAAATTTTGTATATTAATACAAATTTGAGATTAATTTTGTTGGAACATACTGTACATACAATTGTAACAAAAAGTTAGTCACTGGGCAAGAAAGTGCCCTTGCTTCAACTGCTGACATTATAATGTCCAAATGAAGAAGCAGGGTACAAAACAAAGTACAGTTGAACCTTGCCAGGACAAGGTAGGAAGGCCCTTTTGAAAATCCTGAGTTACAGATGAGTCTCTCAAATATGCTAGGCCTGTAAGCTGAAGATGGATGCCCCAATGTGGTGGAGAAACCTTGGGTGACTGTCCAGGCAATCGGCTGTTTCTATCATTTCTCACATTTTTTAGTTGTTGCATGCTTGTACTTCCTGCTAACTTTAGGTAATATTATTTCCTTCTTGGTTCTCTGAGGGAGTTTAAGATTAGATAGTTATAGTTATAGTTATAGTTATAGTTTTTTTGTTAACTAATCCAGAAAAGAAACTCACTAAAGAGTTGTAAAGTATGTAAGTTTGAAAGACATCAAAAGATAGTATCTGCTTGGTAATACAAGTTAGGATAGGATGTGGCTTAGGTACAACATTTTGGACACAACAAAATAGGACAAATAATGAATATTTTCTCTGAATCTGTCAAATGTTAATGGACTGGACATTGTTAATGTAATTCTTGACTATATATATTGTATATACTTATTGTACATATTGTATTTACTTTTTCTTATATGAGTTTAATCATCTTCTATAATTTTAGACAAAAGTGGGAAATGTGATAGAATGTGCACCCTAATTAAACTCACCTGAGGATCAGAGGACAGAGCCAGCCTCTAGATCAGACATAGAGGCCAGGAAGTGGTAGCATAAACCTTTAATACTAGCACTTTGGAGGCAGAGATCTGTTAGCATCTCTGTGAGTTCAAGAGCACCCTGGACTACATGACATTGACTCAGTGTAGGGGAAAAAAGAGCCAGACACTGGTGGCACACACCTTTAATCCCAGCACCTAAGATCTCATGCCTTTGCTTGAGAAGCACACATTTCTTTAATCCCAAAAAGTAATATGGCACATGAAGAAAGTTATATAAGGCACACGGAGACAGGAACTAAAGGCTCTTTTTGGCTGAGGCTTTTTGGGTGAGGACTCAGAGGATTCCAGGATTGGCTGAGGTGTTTGCTAGGTGAGATTGGCTGTGGCTTACTCTGCTTCTCTGATATCAGTTTTTACCCCAATATCTGGCTCAGAGTTTACTATTAATAAGACTGTTTAAGATTCCAACAATACCTGGCAGGGAAGAAGGTAGGCTGACTTCAGATTTTTACCTTTCCCTGTGCTCCTTCAGATCCAATTGCCCTGTGGCATCCCCAGTTATGCCACAGATAATCTACGGCATCTCTCATCATCTAGGTTTTTTAACCTCACTCCTTGCAAATCCACAGACCACTGTGGCCAGGGAAGAGGTAAGCTAACTACAGCTCTTCACCCTCCTCATTCCTTTGAGTCCAATCTCCCTGTGTTGCCCCCAGCTCTGCAGCAAAACACCTGCCTTAGCCACCCAAATTTCTAATGGGTCTCCCAGATCCCTCCTAACATCCATACCACAATGAGTTGATTTGTCCCACACCTGAACTCCTTTAAGCATTCCCTAGGAACCAACAGACCAAGCTGAACAGGGAAGCAGTTAGGCTAAATGTAAATCTTCACCTCTCCATTTGTTCCTCCAAGGCCAGTCTCCTAGTCTCATTTCAAACTCTGTGTAGAACACCTGCTGCAGTCCCCTCCCCTATATGCCCCTGTCTCATGTGGATAACACAGATTTTAACAAGCAAAATTCCTTCTCCCTTCTCATTTCTTTGTCCTAGCAACTCTTGAAATCCAGAAGACACTACCTAAGAACCAACTTGCCTCTCTAACCAGGAGAGCAAGTAGGTTAGCTGCAGATCTTTGTCTCTCCTTCCATTCTTCCAAGTCCAATCTTCAGTCTCATTCAGACAAACCTTCTCCTGTGATGAACTGCACACAGTTGTCCCATTTCCAGGTGACTAAGCAGCTCCTGTGGAATACTCTGTACTCTTCTCTTCTGTGGATCTGCTTATACTCCTCTCCTAGATGATCTCCATTCCTAAATGTCAGCTTTCTATATCTGGAAACATATTACCTGAAACCCCTAGTGGACACACTTATCAGGATCCCAGAAGAATTTCTTACTAGATAACACACAGCCACCACACTCTCCTAAGTACCAGACAGAGCAACAGAAAAGAAGGAAAAAAGAATCAACCCAGCAAAGACAAGACCAGATATCAGCATGTGGAATTACAATTTTCCCAATCCCAGATGCATAGATGCCAGCCTAAAAGCACAGTCAATAGCATGCAGGACAGTATGTCTTCACTAGAGCCTAGCACCATACTACAATAGGCCCTGAATATTCCAACATAATTGCAGAAGAAAAGGGCCCTAAAATAGCCTGTGTGGAGATGATAGAGGTCCTTAAAGAAAAAAAGGGAATAAATCTCATGAAGAAATCTGTGAAAACACAAGCAGTGGAAGGAAATGAATATCATTCAAGACCTGAAAGTAGAAATCATGAAATCCCAAATTGAAAGAAATACAAAAGAAAAACGTAGGAACTCAGACAGGAACCTCAGACGTGAAATTCATGAATAGAATACAAGGAAAGGATGAAAGAATCTCATGCATTGAAGACAACATAAAAGAATTGTATAAATTTGTCAGAGAAAATGTTAAATCTAAAAAAATCCTGTCACAAAACATTCAGGATATCTGGGACACTATGGAAATAATAAGATCAATAATAAGAATAGTGGAAGATGAAGAAAAGCCAGGTCAAAGGCACAGAAAATACCTTCAACACAATCATAGAAGAAAATTTCCCTAACCTAAAGAAAGACATGCTGTAGCTAGAGTTTTTCTGCCTGGCCCACAGTCAGGACAAATCTCTCTCTCCTGCCAGTCCCACAGCCGCTCAGACCCAACCAAGTAAAGACAGAGACTTATATTGGTTACAAACTGTATAGCCGTGGCAGGCTTCTTGCTAAGTGTTCTTCCAGCATAAATTAATCCATTTCTATAAATGTATACCTTGCCACATGGATCGTGGCTTACCGGCATCTCGACATGCTGTTTGTCATGGCTGCGGCTGGCAGTGTCTCTTACTCAGCCTTCCACTTCCCAGCTTTATTCTCCTTCTTGTCCCACCTATACTTCCTTCTGCCTGACTACTGGCCAATCAGTGTTTTATTTACCAACCAATCAGAGCAACACATTTGCCATACAGACCATCCCACAGCAAGATGCCTATCAAAGTAAAAGTTGCATACAGAATATCAAATAGACTAAATCAGGAAAGAATGTCCCCTCAGCATGTAATAATTATACAATTAAAAATTAAGCTAAAAAATCTAAACTTAATAGGCAAATAATGGATGACTAGGTAAGTACTAGAATGTTAGGACCTAGTGTGGATGGGGAAAGAAGAGAGACTTGAGGAGGGAATATGGGGAGACACAGCTAAATTAATGGACATTAGATGGAACTGATATATATATATATATATATATATATATATATATATATATATATATATATATATACATACATACATATGAAGACCATCTAAATAGTATAACCTAATAATGAGGTGGACGGTGTCCCAAATGGACATCTCTTGACACCAAAAAAAAACAAGGCCTTTTACATCAGCATAAGAAATGCTACCATGAGCCCCCAGACTAGAGCAGCATGCATAGTGCCACACCACTCTGCACTAATCCTCTTCTTATAAGTTATGGCTTCCACTTTGGTGATTTTTGTCGACTTTGAAAATATGAAGTCTCTGCTTGTGCCTTCTCTTGTGCTGTTTTCCTTCTAGCAGTTTATCTTGTCCAAATATGGGGTGATAATATTGTTTTATCATATTGCATTTTATTTTGTTATATTTTTTAAAAATGAATGAATGAATGAATGAATGAATGAAAGAATGAATGAATGAATGAAAACAGTCCATTAAGCTAAAGGTTAACAGTTCAACTTTCATTTTTATCTGCTGGGAAAGGGAAAATCAGTTTTCTTCAATGCAGTGACACTGGATATATCAACCACTCTAATTCAGTCTCCTTGTTCAGGAGGAGCTGAACAATGTATAATAGACTCCACTGTATTTTTCATTTTGGTGTGGGGGGGACTTTTATTTGGTTACAGTTCAGTGTTTTATTTTTTTTCTTTTTGTGTATTGTTTTATTTTGTCTTTTATCATGGATAATTTTGTTTGATTTGGATTTGGTTTGGTTTTTTTCGAAAGTATTTAAGGCTGGGTTCATAAGGAGGAGTAGAAAATTTGAAAGAAATTGTGAGAGGGAAGGATATGATCTAATATATTTAAATTGAAAAATTATTTTAAACGTTAAACAATTTAATAAGTGAAATAAAAATGAAAACAAATAGTTACAACTCTCAGTAACCTTCATCAACACAGACTCTACTTCTAAAAGGTAAACAGTGGTTGTAACACTGCTTCTTTTCCTCCTTAACTAATATTTTGGACTGTTTTAAGGATGGGCAAATGTTTTCTCTGACAGACTGCATGCTCAGTACAATTTTTCTTGTTCAGTATAAAGTACAAATGATATCTTTATCTGTAATATGTAAATTATGGTTATCTTTCACTTATAATTTCCAAACTACTTAAACTTTTGAGTTGATGATCATAAGAGAACATTTTTATGCTTATATGCTTGGTGTCATTAGTATGTGTCTATCATTAGAGGGAGTATTCTTTTTTTTTAATTTTAATTTATTTTGCAATACAATTCAGTTCTACATATCAGCCACGGATTCCCTTGTTCTCCCCCCTCCCATTCCCCTCACCTTCCCCCCAACACCCCCCCCCTTTCCCATCTCCTCCAGGGCAAAGCCTTCTCCACAGCCACAGACTGAGGTCAACCTGGTAGACTCAGTCCAGGTAGGTCTAGTCCCCTCCTCCCAGGCCGAGCCAAACAATCCTGCATAGGTCCCAGGTTTCAAACAGCCAACTCATGTAATGAGCACAAGATCTGGTCCCACTGCCTGGATGCCTCCCAAACAGATAGAGGGAGTATTCTTTAATTAAATGAAAATAAAATACATAAATGAACTTAACACTATTTTTCTTAATGGTCTTTTGAAACATTGTCTCTTGTAGCCAAGGTTGATGTCAAACAGACCATACACACAACCATGATCTAGAACCTTTGAAACTGTCTTCACCTAGGTTTAGACACATGTGACACCCTGCCAAAATATTTTTTTGATTTTTAAAATAAGAGATATTCGAGACACATGTACAATACTTAAACATATTTATATCACTCTGTGGGAGCATTTGAATGAAATGGAACCTGCAATGACCTGACTAATGGTATGGACTATCAGTCTATTTAGACATATGTCATTACTTAATGTTGAAACATTTTAGACATTCTCTACTAAGAGTTTTGAGATCTCTAGTGTGTTGTAGCCTTCCATACAGAACTCTCTGTACTGCAGAGCACAGGACACGGTCCTCCCTGACTGGCTGCATCTTGTACATGCCTGGTCAGATGTGAGTATCACTAAGTGCTGTTTATGTGATTTCAGTTCTTGTGCTCTCCCAGGATTCAAAGATGGATTTCCTGCCTTTGTTCCTCTGCTTGCAGTGCAGTGGTCATTGGCATACATTTGAGAACAACAGTGGAATGAAATTGCTTTACCCAGTCGCCACTGACAATTGAGTGGGCTATTAGGTGTATTAAATATGTTGCATAGACAGAATTAAAAAATACCTATAGCACAAGTGTAAACTACCCCACCCTTCCCGAGGGTGGATAAGGTAAAGATGGGGGTGATGGATAAGGAGGCTGGAGAGAAAATTCCAGGTGCAGGTCAACTAAAGACATAGGGCATAATTTCACTTTCATTGGCTTTCCATGAGCCTAAACCTGACATGGGGATCTTGAGAAATAAGGGGTGCTGCCAGGGTGAGTTCATGAGAGGCTTTGTGATTGCTGTAGGAATGATGATTACCTTTTTCATATCTTCGTAACTCAGTAGCAGGAAGTTGTCTCTTTCTCTCATGGATAGCCAGGCACAGATGTGCTCAAACCATGATCCGTATGGCACTGTGTGACAGGAAGAGGAAAGCATTGACTATAAAGAAGGAAAGTGAGGTATGTCTGATATTCTTCACTTTTCGGCAAATGGCAGACTGTTTTACTAAGAAAAATCAAACCAGTATTTACACTATTCAATGTGACATTTGACACATACACACAGATAGTGAGCTAAGTAAATCATTTTCATTCATAAACCTATCCCCTCACAGCTTTACCCCTGATGCCACACGGAGACATCCTCCTGGTGGGCTGCAATGATGGAGGCATGTTTTAGGGAAAAGCAATCATACATATACAGTAAGCAAGAGAGGTGTTAGATTAGCTAGGCTTGGACTTTTTATTATCATGAAGTCTAAAGAACTTCTTAACCCTTTCTGATGGAGGTCCCCTCACCCTGTCATCCACCCCTAAGCTTCCATCACTTCTCAATAGTGACTCCTCAACACCCAAGTTTCCAAATCCCAGACAACTAGAGACCTTCCAGGCATAGCCCAGAAACTTTACCTCAATGCCTCTTTTACATTTCTGCGTCTACTCTGATGTTGTCTCAACAGTCACAGTGTCTTCACTGTTCTTTGTCTAAGGCTTTCTGTACATGTCTCAGCCTCCATTGCACACTTGGATTGTTCAACATTATCTGAAGAACTTACTGAATAAAGTCTGGAGAAAAGTAAAGATTTACACCATGGTCAGAGCAGAAGGATGCATGAATTCAAGGAATATAAGATTTGATTGAAAGCAGGAGGCAAATGATCTACAGAGTAATAGTAGAGAGAAAGGGAATTGCACAACACATGACAGAATTTTTATTGAAAGTTGGAGTTAATGATCTATAGAGAGGTAATAGAGAGAAAGTGAATTGCACAATACATAACAGATTTAAGACACTTAATGTGATTAAAAACTGGGCTCAGGTCATGGCTCTGTAGAAAGCATTTACCTTGCATGTATGAGACCTGAGTTTGAATCCTCAGGTAGGACTCAAAGATGGTGATCCAATCTCTTTTTGTTACCCTAGTGCTCCTTCTATGACATGGGAGGTGGAGACAGGAGAATGCTCCGAAACTTGGGACCAGCTATCTGACACAAACAGTGATGGACAAGAAGAAAGAGACTCTGTCTCAAACCAGGTAGAAATTAAGGCTCAACCCCTGATGTTGTTGTTTGTTTTCCACCCTCAAGCTCTGGCAGAAGAAAAACCACATTCACATGTTTGTATCCACACCATCATAAACACACATACCTATGAACGTCAAAAGAAAAGCTAAAAGCCAAGCTAAATGTGGTCGCATACATCTGCAATACTAAAACTCAGGAGGTAGAGACAAGAGAATACCAGAGGTTCAATGTCATTTTCCAGTACACAGATAATTTATAGTCAAGCTGGCATAAAACAGATCCTGTCTGAAAACAAAGAAAAAACCAAAACTGTGTTAGTGCAAGCACCAAAAATAAACCAATGAGATAAATATGGCTGATAATTAACAGAACAGTGGTTCTGACTTGGAAGTAATATTAAAGATATGTGTTTATTTGGAGGCTGAGTTTGCAGAGGGTGTGTCAAGAAGGCTGCCTCAGTCTTGGCATGTAGTCAAGGATGGTCTGGAACTATTGATCCACTTGAATCCATCCCATGAACATTGTGATTGCAGGTTTGCACCATACTAATCAGCCTAGATATTAATTATTGTGTTACATTTTAATTGATGTGTATCAAGTGATGAGGCCTATTGGCTGTATCCAACAACAAACAACTACAAGATCTAAGTTTTAACAGGGAGAAATGTTCAGTCAGCAGACAAGTAAGTACCTGCCTCCTGGTGAAGTATGCTATGAAGACAAAGATTCAGTGACAGAGATGGGAAAAATAGTATTTTGTACCATGTTGGGAAGATTGATTCCCATCAATACAAAAACCTGTTGAGTGAAATCCAATAATGATACAAATCAAGGTTTTATGACATCATTAATAATCACATCAATGAACAGAGTGAGGGGAATAAGTCATCTGGTAGAGAAAGAGGTTGGGAAGAGGAGAGAAAATGGGAAAGTGAGAGATAGAAATATTTTGAAAGAGAGAGAGAATGTTATACATGGTCAAACAGGTAATATGCAAGGCCCCAGAAAATTGTAGTTAATGAAATCATTTTTAAAATATTTGTTTTTTATTTTTCTCTATGTTTGTGCATTTTCATAGGAGTGTGAGTCTATGTGTGTGTGTGCCCACTGAGATTTGGAGAGTGTCTGTTCCCCTGAAGCTGGAGTCATGGAAATTTTTGAGCCACTTAATGTGAGTGCTGGGAAACAAATGCCACTTCTCTAAAAAATCTTCAAGTACTTTTTACCACTGAGGTATCTATTCATCCCCTAATGACATATTTTTGAAGAGTCAGTTATAAAAACAACTTTATTGCACAAGAAAATGTAGAAATTAGCACAAATAATCTATAAAACAAATAAATTTAAATGAAGTAAATAGAGATATAAATGGGAATGGTAGCATTATTAGATAAAAATGCATAAAAAAGGTGCTTATCGTATAAACCTGAAGACCAAGATGTCTCTGTAATTCACATGTTTCAGAAGTAGACAATTTACTCCACAACATTGTTCTCAAGTTCTCACAAATGTGCTTTGAGATGTGTGCACCCACACAGATATTTTGCAGACACCCATATCAGATCATAATATATAAGATATTTTTAAAGGAAAAAAGTACATTGTGAAGGCAAGGTGGAGAATGTGTTGGTATTGTGTTCCCCAAAATATTGTGTACCCTAATAAACTTATCAGGGGTCAGAGAACAGAAAAGCCACTAGATACTTAGGATAGGCAGTGGTAGCACATGCCTTCAATCCTAGCATTCCAGAGGCAGAGATCCATCTGTTCAAGGATACAGCCAAGCATGGTGACTAACACCTTTAATCCCAGAAAGTGAGCCTTTAATCCCAGGGAGTGACGGCAGAAAGAGAAAGATATATAAAGTGTGAAGACCAGAAACTAAAAGCATTTGGCTGGTTAAGCATTTGGCTGGTTAAGGTTCCAGGCTTTTGAGCAGCACAGTTCAGCTGAGAGCCATTTGGAAATGAGGACACTGAGGCTTCCAGTCTGAGGAAACAAGACCAGCTGAGGATCCGGCGAGGTGAGGTAGCTGTGTCTTGTTCTGGTTCTCTGATCTTCCAGTTCACCCCAATACCTGGCTCAGGTTTGATTTTATTAATAAGACCTTTTAAGATTCATGCTACATGGAGGACTTGGGACAATCCAATAAGAACAAAGATTATATAATAAGAAGATGGAAGTGGAATATCTGTCACCAAGATATCTGTCACCCTATGCAAAGATGAAATCTAAGTTTCATATGTATAGAAATCATTTTTATGATCATTTCCTGTAGTTAGGAAAAGAGATGCTGTGCTTAGTAGCTTTTAGTGTTTATTTAACACAACCTATAACCACCTTGGAAGAGATTTTCAATGAGAAATCATTTAGATTACATTGGCTCTAAGCATATCTTTGAAAGGGTGTCCTGATAGTTCATTGATAATGTAGAACATTGTGGGCAGCATCATTCCCTACTCTTGGGAGTTCAAAAAGTATAAGGGAAGTGAAAGCTAGTTGCAGGCAAGAAAGCAAGAGTAAATATGTTGTCTGATTTTGACTGTGAATACAGTGTTTTAACTTCCTACCAAAACATCTTATCAATAATAAACTGCAACCTGGAGTTGTAAGCAAAACAAAACCTCTTCTAAGTTTTTTTTGGGAGAACAGACACAAATTCAGATACAGGCAGAATTTAGAACCACATATAGACAAGACCTCTCAAAATGTTATATTTAAACAAAGAAAATACATTGAAATTGGAAAGATAAAAACATGAAGTCAAATGTAAAGGAAGGTCTGCCAGAATAACAGATATTTAGCTGAGATTTTGAAAAGCAGAAGAAACTGGAAAGCTGTATTTCAAGTTCTAAAAGACAATGAATGACAAATCAGACTACTGTACCCATCAAAGCTACTTGTTATAACTGAAGGAGATATAAAACTTTATATGCTAAAAATGTGCAAGATGAATTTATGACCTCCAACACAGTTCTACAAAATATATTTAAAGGAGTCTTTTAGAGTTCAGAGAAAAATGGGTGTACCCTTAAGACTGCAACAAGCAAAAGGCCACTTGACCAGTCAACTTGACACAACCTAGAATTATCTGAGAAAGCCTCAGTTAAGATATAATCCCCATCAGATTGGCATGTTACCAGGTGTTTGAGATGTCTTCATTGATGATTAATGTGTTCTGGCCCACAGCAAAGGTAGCTGGGCATGAGTTGTATGAGAAAGCTAACTGAGCATGAAACACTGATGAAGTTAACAAACAGATTAGTAAAATGGTTTCTGCTTCAGTTCCTTTTAGAGACACTGCCCTGGCTTCTACCATAGATAGATTGCGACCTGAAAGTAAAAGCCAGATAAATACTTTCTTCCCCTACATTGATTCTAGCAATAAAGTTTTGTCACAGAAAATGTAAAGCAAACTAGAACGACAGGTAAACAAGTAATAAAATGAAAACAGCTTGAGCATGTTGGCAAAATCATCAAAATTACAATAATCAATAGGCACATTTCAGTAGTATCTTAATATTAATGGTGTCAATTCCTTAATCAAAAGACACAGGTTAAGAGATTAGAATTAAAAAGTAGGAAGTACTTTTGTGTTGTACTCCATCATAAAAGAGAGATGTAATCATAGAAAAAAGATGTGCTAGGCCAATGGAGCTTGAAAACAAGCAAACGTTGCTTGTGCAATCTGACAAAATAGACTTGAAATCAAATCTAATGAGAAATGATATCACTTCCTACTGATTATAGGAACAGTTCATGGAGAGAACTGTACAATTCCACACACAGGTGCACCTAGTTCTACACAGAAAATACTACTAGATGTAAAGCCATAGGCTTTCACCAAGTGTCATAGTAGTTTCATTCTCAATGATTAACCCTTCATCCCAGTAGAAAGTAGACAGAATTAAATTAAATCAAAGGTAAATGGGCCTTAAAAGACCACTATAGAATATTCTAACCAAACATTGTAGAATATAAATTATTCTCAGTAGCCCCTGAAACTATCATTAAAATAGATCATATATTATGACACAAAGAATGTCTGAGCAAATATGGGGAAATGGAGGTATTTCCTTATATTCTACCCAACAACAATAAAATGAACACAAATAAATAAGAGAAACTCTAGAAGATAAATAAACCCATGGACATCAAACAACTCACAACACAATTATGAATGATTTCTTGAAGAAATCAAGAGTAAAAAGACTCCTACAATAAAATGAAAATTAAAACCAACATCCTAAATATTTGAGGTGCAATGTAAACAGTCCTAAAAGAGATGTTCAAAGGTCAATACACCTACATTAAGAAATCAAAGAGATGTTTAATAATTAAGTTAATGATTTATATTAGGGTTCTGGAAAAAGAACAAGTTACACACCAAAATCAGGAGCTGGAAAGAAAGCACTGACATTAATGAAATTAGTGAAATGAAAACAACTCAACAAGAAAACAAACCACAGAGTCAATGAATTAGATTTGGTCCCTCCACAATATAAACAATATTGACAAACTTTAGATAAACTAACCAAAAGGAAGAATGAATGCCATAGCTAATACAGTAAGACATGAAAATGGAGTCATTATGACAAGTTCCAGTGAAATTCAGAAAATTATTAGTGTTTACCTTAAGAACATTCCACTAAACTGGAAAATCTAAATCATATAAATTAATTTCTACATAGATTAAAAATTACCCAAATTTAACTAAAATGACATTTTAAACAATATATCAAGTATAGGTGGGGATAAGGCTGAGCACTTAAAAACATTCACTGTTCTTGTAGAGAACCAGGATTCAATGTCTAGTACCTACATGACAACTCACAATGCCTTCTTTTAGCCTCTTTGGGCACCAGACACATGTGCAACAAACACACATACATGCAAGAAAAACATTTCTACACAAAATAAATTGAACCTTAAAAATAGGACTGGCCCTGCCCCTTGCCTGTCACCTCTGGGGTGGAGGACACCATAGCAAAGCCCAGCACTGAATAATTCAGCTACCACCAAGGCTCAGATCTAGGGCTTTGAGTTGGTTCACCCCAACATTAACTCTATCTATGACCTGGTGGAGAAGGTGAAAAGGGCCGGTCCTGCAGAGCCCTAGGCACAGGAGATCCATGACTCTGAGCAATATTAGGATATCCAGGAGGTGTCTGGGTGAGGGTCCAGTATTGATTGTGTAACAGAAGCCAGAGACCATGAACCAGACCAACAGCTCATTACAATGAACATTTGCAAGTAAAACTGTTTGGGAAAAGAGTATACTGCATGACACACCCCAGCGCCCTAGGCCATTATGATGAACAAATAAGTAATGGTGAGGTGGGAAAAATGGAGTAGCAAAATGGCACAAGTACGTTGGAACTGGAGACACAACATGTTTGACTAGTATGAGAGAAGAATCCCTCTATTGATAGAGGAACATATCTTGCCCAGAGGGGTCCAAAAGATGGTTTGATTTTTGGTTTATTTGTTTTTCCTTTCCTTTTTAACACACACACACACACACACACACACACACACACACACACACACACACATATATATATATATATATATATATATATAAAACATTCCAGCCATAGTTTCCCCTCTCTCTTCTCCTCCCAGGACCTTCCCCTAACCTCCCTCAAACTATTCCTTCTCCATTTCTGTTTAGGAAAAGGCAGGTCTCTAATGAGTATCAATAAATCATGTCCTTTGAAGTTGCTGTAAGACTAAGCAATTCCCCATGTATTAAAGCTGGACAAGTTGACCCAGTATGAGGGTTAGAGTGCCAAAAGCCAGTAAAAAGAGTTGGAGTCAGTCCCTTTTCCCACTGTTTGGTGTCCTACGAAAGCACCAAGCTACAAAGCTCTAACACATAAACAGAGGGCCTAGGTCAGTCCCATGTAGGCAACCTGGTTTGTTAGCAGTTCAGACTCTATGAGCCCTGTAAGTCCAGGTTGATTCTGTGAGTTTTATTGTGGTGTCCTTGACCCCTGTGGCTCCTACAATCCCCATCTTCTGCAGGATTCTCTGAACTCCACTTGTGGAGTCCGATTCTGTTTCCATCAGTTGCTGGATGACTCTCATGACAACTGGGTTAGGCACCAATCTGGTCACAGGAGATGGCCAGTTCAGACAACATATCTGCTATTTCTAGGAGTCTAAGGAATCTTCCTGATAGGTTCTTTGGGGATTCCCTTGTGCCAAGTTTTTACCTAACCCTGACATGCCCCGCCTCTTCCAGTAGTCTCTTTCAGTACTTTCCCCGTCTATCCTGCATCAAACTGATGATTCCTGTTCCTAACCCCACCTGCCCTCAGATCATGCACAAATTCTCTTCTATTTCCCCTCTACATGGATATCTTAGTGTAGCCCCCATGAATTCTCCTTGTTAACCAGTCTCTCAGGGTCTGTAGATCACAGTATTGCAGCTATGACTCACTTATGGGTGAGTACATTCCATGTTTGTCTTTCTCTGTCTGGCTTACCTCACTCAGGATGATTTTTTTCTGGTTCCATCTATTTACTTCCAAATTTCCTGGTGTCCTTGCTTTTAACAGCTGAGTAATACTCTGTTGTGTAAATTTGCCACATTTTCTTTTATCATTCCTTGGTTGAGAGATATCTAGGTTTCCATGTTCTGTCTATTACAAATAAAGTGGCTATGAACATAGTTGAGCAAAGGTCCTTGTTGTGTTTTTGAGCATCCTTTGCATATATGTCCAGGAGTTACGGTATAGTTGCGTCTTTGGGTAGGTTGATTGCTAGTTTTCTGAGAAACCGCCACACTGACTTTCAAAGAGGTTGTACAAGTTTGCACTCCTATAAGCAACGGAAGAGTGTTCCTCTTACTCTACCTCTTCTCCAGTATGAGCTGTTATTTGGGCTTTTGTTCTTAGCCATTCTGACAGGTTTATATAGAATTGTAGAGTCATTTTAAATTGCATTCCCTGTTGGCTAAGGATGGTGAATATTTGTTTATATGTTTCTTGGCCATTTTATTTTCCTTTGTTGAGAATTCACTATTTAAATCTGTACACCATTTTTAAATTGGATTATTTAGCCTGTGGGTGTCTAGGTTTTTTAGTTCTTTTATGTATTTTGAATATTAACCCTATATCAGATGCAGAATGGTGGATTTTTTTTCAAACTGTGGGCTGCAATTTTGTACCTATTGATAGTGTCCTTTGCTTTATAAAAGATTTTCAGTTTCACGAGGTCTCATTTATTAATTGTTGATCTTAGTGAATGCGCTATTGGTGTTCTTTTTAGGAAGTTGTCTCCTGTGCCTTTCAAACTATTCCCCATTTTTCTTCTATCAGATTCTGTGTATCTGGATTTACTTTGAGATCTTTCATCTACTTGGACTTGAGTTCTGTGCAAAGTGATAACTATGGATTGGTTTGCCTTCTTCTAAATCATGACACCCAGTTAGATCACCACTATTTGTTGAGGATGCTTTCTTTTTTCCATTGCATAATTTTTGATTCTCTGTTGAAGATCATATGTCTGTAGTTTTGTGGATTTATGTCTTGGTCTTTGGTTCAATTACACTGAACCCCTTTTCTGTTTTTACGCCAATACCATACAGTTTCTACTACCACTAATCTATAGTAGAGCTTGAAATCAGACATGGTGATACCTGTGGATGTTCTGTTATTGTACAGGATTGTTTTAACTATCCTGTCTCTTATGTTTTCTCATATGAAATTGAGCATTGTTCTTCAAGTTATGTGTGTTGGAACTTAGATTGGAATAATGTTAAATCTGTAGCTTGCTTTTGGTAAGATGACCATTTTTACTACATTTATCTTACATATCCATGAGCATGGGAGATCTTTCCCACTTCTGATCTCTTACTCAGTAAAGAACAATACTCATACTTTCTTTCTTGTAAAAAATTATTTTCATTTTTTGGGGAGGATAGAGGGGTGGAGAGCAGGTATGGAAGACCTGAAAATGAGTGGGATTGGGGTGCATGATGATAAATTCTCAAAGAAAAATAAAAATCATGTTATACAGATACTGAGGCCTGTAACAAGTAATGAGTTTGCAGAAGTACTTAAAACAATGTCTAAATTTAAAAAAAATCATGTTCAGATGAATTTTCTCAGACCTTCAGACAACTTGACAAAAGCTTGTTGCTCTGTTCCGTAAAAGAAAGAACATCACCAAAGTGCTTTTATAAAGTATCCATCTCGGTATGAAAAACAGATAAATGGTCAACAAAAAAGAAAAGTAAAGACCAAGATACATGATGAACATACATAAATAAACTGTCAACAAGATACTCTCTAACCAAAATCAGGAATATATCCAAGAGTAGTTAAATTGCTCAACAGGAAAAGTTATTTACTATCAAACCTGATGACCTAAATCTACGTGATGAAAAGAAAGAACACATTCTTGTAAGTTGTTCTTGGCCTTGACCTGCACACTTGCTTTCCCATGTACCCACACATCATATTTATGTACACACACACACACACACACACACACACACACACACACACACAGATGCAAGTTCATTCACCCTAATTCCAAATGTGTCAAGAATCTTAACAGAAGACCCCAAACTCTGAAACTGGCAGAAGAAAAATTAGGAAGTCCACTTTGAAATGGAATCACACCTATAGACTTTCTAAATAATACTCAGAAAATACAGCAAATAAGCAAGCTGGACTTTGGGAACTTAAGAGACTTCTATCAACGACCGGAAATCTTTAACCACGTGAAGATGCAGCTTAGAAAACCAAAGACAATCTTTGCCAGCCACATGCTCCCAGACAAAGTATAACTAGTATCTATGAAGAAAAAAAACAAACAAACAAAAACAAAAACTAACCCTCAACACTATGAAAAAATTGTTTGGAACAAACTTGGGCCATGCTGGGTGGTGGTGACACACACCTTTAATCCCAGCACTCAGGAGGCAGAGCCAGGTGGATCTCTATGAGTTTGAGGCCAGCCTGGTCTACAGAGCAAGATCCATGTCAGGCACCAAAAATACACAAAGAAACCCTGTCTCGAATCACACACACAAAGAAAACAAACAAAACCTGGGCCATGGAACTCAAGAGGGTTACCAAAAAAGAAAAAAATATGTCTTACGTGAATTTTTAAGTTATTCAATGTCATTAATTGTCTGAGAAGTACAAATAATATTAGAGAAACCCCATCTCTTAAAAAATTTAAAAAAATGAAGAAAAGTAAAGACAGAGATCAAATGACAACAAATATTTGAAGTGTAGGGCAAAGAGAAGAGAATCCAAATATAAAGGGATGAGAAAGGGTAGATGTAGATAATAGATAAGAGTATTGAAAGAGAATATCAGGCTACTGTGTTCTAGTTATAACTATGTCATGGATTTTTGGTTTTGGTGTTGGAAAAATGAGTGCAATATAAGTGATATTGAAAGTGTAACACTTATTGTGAAGCTTCACAGTTTCTCTTTTGAGTACCAATTCTAACTGTATATAAATTCATTAAGTTGTACAGACTTAGAGTCTCATTAATTTGGGTATATCTTCTTGTTTATTTACAAGTTTCTTTATAATAAAGGTTAGTTTTTTAATTTTAAGAAAGAAAATTTGGGGGAAAGAGAAACACTGTTGAGAGAAGAAAATGACACAACAATTATTAAAATCATTGTGGCATTTACTCAAAGCTGAAAAGAGAACATTCCTATGACCCAGCTGTTTGATTGTTAGGTATAGACTCAAACTTTTTAGGGATAATCACCTATATACATAGGTATGTACAACTATACAGGTGTTTGAACATCTGTGTTCATTGCACTCCACTCACAATAGCTAGGAAACAGGTTCACCCTGCATGCCACGAACTGAAAAGTAGATAATGAAATTATAATGTGTATACACAATTAAATTTCATTCAGTTACAAAGATGAAGTTATGGAATTCTCAGTAAAATAGGTGGAACAGAAAATGTACTTAATGTGGTAACCCCAGCACAGATAGACAAACATTGTGTTCTATCATATGAGGATCCTAGACAAATACTTAGTTTAACTTGAAGTGCATATAAAGGACAGGAAACTAGAAAGGGGCCATTAGAACAGGAACATGAAGAAATAGACCTTAAAGAGAGAACTATTTCAGAAAACCTCTGGTATGAATATGAAGGTAGGGAATATGAGATTGAGTGGGTTAATATGAAGATGGGCTGAGAGGATGAGGGATAAAATTAACCAAACTCATCAGTTTGTAAGCTCATTAAAATATTAAAAAGTTTAAGTCAAGGAACAATACTGCTCCCAGAATTCATAGGCTATTAAATGAAAACTCCATTGCTAGTGTTGGGATAACTCCCTAGGACTTGTTGCCTAGAAAGGGCCTAAGGATTCAAATAAAAGCAATTGTCACTGTTTTCAGTGACCCCTAAAAGCAATTGCCAAGACCTATTTCTGAACACATCCTCATATTCTTGTCACAGTACATAAAGAAAGCAAGGTGGGAATGGGCTGAAATATGCCTTTCTGCTGAATAGCTTTCATAGTACCAGAAAGTGTTGTGCAGTCTAATGGAGACCATCATCAAGAGTCTTACACAGCTCTGGACTTGTGATCTATACTTCAATCAGCCTTACAAGATATGCCCACTAGTGCAATAAGGGAAATTGTGGTATCATGGTAACCAATCTTTTTCTGATTATAAAGAGTTCAAATGTGGTGCATTTGGTCGAATATCCACCTCAGAGAGGGAATAGATCATACTGTTGAAGCTGTCACAGTTGTTCTGCTAAATGGACTCTATGTGCACATCAAATTATCTTCTAAATAGCTATGTTTATCCTTATGTATCTTTATTGTCAGTTTTGAAAAAGAAGATTCTTCTTGTAGTGAGTAGTAGTTTTTTGAAGTCTCAAAAAATGGTCAAAATGGTGAGAATAAATGCCTCTTCAGTACTTACCCCAAATGAGATACTCTAGACTGCCCATGTAACCTTAAGAAACATGGAGGAAGATGGTATGGAAATGATGTAAAAGATTAAATATTGGGTAGAATGATGTAAAATATTGTCTTTTAGACATTACATGGCCATAGCACTCTTTAACTCATAGTAGCTGTGATTACTTCAAAAGACTGGGTCCTCAAATACTCTGTCAAGGAATGAGAAAATGCTCATGAGTAATCACCCCTTTCCTAGGGCTTTCTGAACAGTTAAGTGTAGTTAGGGACAGGGCTAATGAGACCTCCTCCTTCTAGCATCAATAGGCAGTTAGTAGTTGCTGTTGGAGGGAGAGGTATTTTTTTAGTCTAGGACCTGATGATAAGGTACCCATGTTCCTATTGCTTTGGCTGACTTTTAGGAACCTATTCTTCATAGTAGGTTGCCTTGCTGCACTTTAATACAAGGGGAGGAGCATAGCCCTATGTCAATTTGATATGCCCTCAGCGTGGGTTGTCAACAAAGCATGGCACAGGAAATGGAAAGAAAGGAGAGACGGGAACTGCTCAGGTGTATAAAATATGAATTTTATATGAATGAAAAAATAATAAAAAAGAAATCTAAACCTCTCAATGCCCACACTCGTAATTCTTACTGAAAGGTTGTACTTCATAAATCTTCTGAAACAGTGCCATCAAATGGGAAACAAGTGTTCAAATGTCATGGTAGGTAGGGCACCTCTCATTCAACCACCACAAATTGTAAAATAAACCTTAGTACTGGAAAAACTAGATACTCCAAATGTTGCTAAGATGCTGTGTCATGGGGGAAGCTGTGACTACGCCCTGCTATGCAGTGGTGTATGAAAAGAGGAAGACTTCATAATTAGATTCAAAATGGTGATGAAACTTGGAGACACAAATTGGTTGAATGTAGAGGGATAAGATGGAGCCACATGAAGACTAAAGAATATATTAAAGGCTAGGGATGTAAGCAAATTAGATAACATAGATGGTATTATGGGTGTGAGCCCCAGCATTAAAGAAACAGAATATGGTAGTAGTTGCTTGTAGTCCTAGAAATCAAGAGGTGGATGCAGGAGGAACAGAGCATCAACATTGTCCCTGTCTATGTAGAGAGTTCAAGAGCAGCCTGAGCTATATCTCATCTTGTCTTTAAAAATGTCTCTGATCCTCTCCCAAGTCCTATATATAATAGGATACTCACCATTTCCTTTGAGGAACCATTCAAAATAAGTTCTCAGTGACTCTGGATTCTTAACAATGTTTGTCTTATACCAGAAAAAATAACCAGACACAAGAATATCTCTGGGATTTCTGATGATGTAGATCACCTTAAATGGAAAAACATTTACATGAAGGTCAATATAGTCATTCCATACCTTTTAACTTGCACAATTTACATGAAATGTCAATCAAATCTCCATGAAGTTTCTAAAACCATTTATTATTTTTATTTGGACAAAATATTTATGTAAGTGCAAATGTATAGTCAGAATATCCTCTTGTATGTTTTTATTTCATTTACAAACATGTAACAGCAAATTGACTCAGGTTAATAATACTGTAAAAAACAAAATGACAACAATAACAAAAATCTAAGACTGATTCTATAGTTGTAAAGACCAATAACTTACAATGTGAAAGACCATCCATCTACTGTGAAGAACATCTTATATACATAGAGTGATGAGTACAGTGCTGAATCTATTTGCAATATGAAAAACTAATTGTTTTCCATAACTGTAACTACCAAATATAACTTTCAAAAGAATCATGGTGCAGAAGTCCATGGTGCAGTGTGTCACTGAACCATGAAAATAAAGAGCTTCAGTCAACTAAGAAACGTGATAGTGGGATACGTAGGCTTCCTCTGGGAAAAGCATAACGATCGGTCATCCAATACCAATCTCAGCCCTGAAAACACACATACAAGTAACAGTGTATAGACTGAGCAGGTTTTATTTAAATTTTGAGAAATATGTAGATACATATAGAGCTGTAACAAAATTAATGAAACAAGAGACCATAAATTTGAAAGAGAGAAAGAAGGAAAGCTTGGAGGGAGGAAGAAGAGGAAATGATGTATGTTTTTATATTATAATCTCAAAAATAAAAGAAATAATTTTAAAATAAATAATTTTAATAAATGAAAATTCACATTTTGTACCAATGATCTTTGAAACATTATACTTGAATTCACCCCTTTAGGCTTCACTTTCTCCAGCCAAGAATTTGCCAAATCCACATAACACACATAATATAAGTGAATGATCACAATTTTTGTTGTGATATTTTCAAGAGATATAATAATTATATATTTGTTTTTGTAGTTTAATCATAAAATACTTTAAAGTTTTGTGGTGCAGAAACTTCCAGAAGACTTTCTTATGTACTAGAAACTATAATAGATCAGAACGTGTATCTCTCTGATCCCTTCTGGAGATCCTCTATCAGTAATGTGGATGAATCCTATGACTACTGATCTCAATGAACAGATAGACACAGCAAGACCCAGTGGCTACAGATGAGCCATAACTGCTGAACAATCTCCATAATTATAGCACTGACACCTGGTCAGGCTGCTTCCCCTATAAGCAGCTGTGTCTTGAGTGATTCACTCCCAGGGCATTAGCTATGTGTAGAATCAAGATTAAGTAATTGACTTTGATGACAGCAAACATTATTATCCACTGTACATTTGAGTTTGAACCATGTTTGACCTGTGTATAATTTCTGAATGCTCTATTTGGTATTTTACTTTCTTTCTTATATTTATTTAACAAGGAGCACTGTGTGGTGGTTGATATCCTGGTACTCTGATGTAGTCTGAGGAGGGGACACAATAGCATCACCTATGTGTGTGAATACATCACCTATGTGTGTGAATACCAGCTTCCCTTCCCCAACTTACACAATCAGAGTGCATTTCACCAATATCTCTAGGGCCTGTCATATTAGAATAAGTTCAACGAGCATTTTGTAAAAACTTTCTCAACCACTGGACACTGACCTTGGCCTTGGAACTGAAGAAAGACTTGGGGAAAAGATGGAAGGGAAGGTGAGAACTGATGAGGCGTGGTCCTTCCTTGTTTATTAATGCTTTATATCCTTCTTCTGACTCTAACCAGGGTGAACGATCCCAGACAGGCACAGATTGGACCCACTTGGGATTCCCCTTGGTCTGAATCAAGCAGACCATCTGAACCAGCCAGTTAGTTCCTGAAGAATAAGGAAAAATGATGGTCACTATTTCAACAGTACTTGCAGAAAAGCCTCAAGTAGAATATACAACCATACAATTTACAGTGCAACTGTTTCCAAGCACACAGACCCGTGGTGTTCACAATTTCTATATGGTGCAAAGTATATTCATCTAGTATATTCCCAATGCTTGACTTGTAAAATCTAAGATGATACTCCATAAACTCTACCTGAACATCACCTGCAGTCCTGTGCCATCATCATTCTACAGTCTGATACTGTGATTTTGACTACCTCAGATATTTCGCAGGGATGCAGTCATGGAATCTGTCCCTGAGCTTGGCTCCTGTCATTTAATACAATGCTGTTGAGATGTATCCATGCTGCAGTGTGTGTATGTGTACTGCTTCTCTTTAATGTGAATAAATCCTCTTGTGTCTATTTAGCATACACAGTTGTATTTGTGTCTACATGCTTGTTGTTCAATGAATATTTCTACGGCATTGTCTCTGGACTATTATGTGAATCTTTTTCTTGCATTCCCCTGCCCTTGACTTTTCCATGTTATTGCACTTTCAATGTCAGCAACGTAACAATTACCCAATGTTCAGTGCTTTTGCCACCCAGCAAACTCCCCTCCCCCAAAACCCATGATGCCTATTTTTGCTGCCATGAGTTTTGGAACTCTTTCCTCTACCTGGACAAGGTCCATGGTAATTCTTCTACCTGACATTGTCCTCTCTCCACTTATTCTTGCATTCATGTCTTTATATCTTGATGTTACTTCTTCTGTTTATTTTCATCATTCTCCCTTTTCTACTCTCTCTTCCACACAGAGACAGAACAATGCCAGAGTCTACTTTAGGATTCACTGACATTGCTCTCATGGCTTGACTGATCTTCTGCCCACACATATCTGGCTAGAGGTCTTTCTCTGAGTGAAAATACACTCACACACAGCTCTCCATGCTAACAAACATTTTATGTATCAGATATAAAGAGCACTCCACTCATTGCCCAAATCAATGAGAATCAAAAACCTAACCTTCATACACTTCAGGATCATTCTCACTCACAGTTCTTACCTGATTTGGGATAAGTCAGTATGACTGTGTCTTCATCTCTGATCACAAACTTATGACAAGCTTCTTGAAGTATTTCTTTTGCAAACCCTACAGCAGGGAAAGGTATTCCTTCAAACCAAAGGTAGTCTGACATGGTGAAAAACTCTTTGTAGTTACTGTTAGATTTCCAGCTTTAGCCACCTGTTCAGCTTGTAGCAAATCTTGGGAGGTAGTATTTATACTGCAGTCAAAAGAAATCATTAACATTCCAGAGTTCATTGTAAAACTAGCTACTGATAAGAAGAAATGCATATTGTAACAACCAGTCAAAGGTTGTTGGATTAAGCAATTGTGAACTCATTCAGAGATCATTCTGTAGTATTTGTAAGCCCGAGTTCATGATCCCAAACCAGAAGCTCAATAACAAGTTCTAGGAGATTGAATTGTAGGTTCATTTAAAATGCTTTCTAATACAGTTCAGATTTCAAAATGGTTTCAAATGTGCAGAAAAGTTAGAGATCATACAAAATGATGCCACATGCAATTGTTTTGTAAAAAGTAGTGGTTGTTTTTGAGAAACTCATAGTTTTAGTTATATATAGTTAGCTGCACTATATGATTCATACCCTCCCTCTCCCACTCCAATACCTACCCATTTCCCATATTTATGATCTCTTCTTTAATTTTCAGTTCATATATAGGAGTACATGTACATATAACCTACTGAGTCGTTTTAGTTCTGTTTGTATGTGAATGAATCCTGAGTTAAGCATTTGTGATTGGGAAACCGATATGGGATTTCTCACCCTGAGGTTCCTGATTTTCCCTCTTTCAGCAGCCATTAGACTGATGTATTCCTCCATCTAGGGGTAAGACCATGTATTAGTTCCTCTGTCCTTATGTGTGTACCAACTGGTGCAATTATGCTGGTGCATTTGGCTAAATATACTATGGAGAGTTCATGGGCATATTTCCCTGTAATGGTCAATGGATATATCCTATCAATAGGGACCCTCAGACTCTGGGGTCCTTCTGGCCACTCTTCTATGTTTTTTGCAAGCCTTAGCTTGAATGGATTCATTTCTGAGATATCATTTGGGGTTAGGCACCTTACAGTCAATTATGCATTTTGACTTGTTGTGGAACTTTGTGATAATATCCATATATTGTAAAAAGATGCTTCCTTGTTGAGGGGTGAGAACTATATTTATCTATGTGTAAAAGCCAGGTATTAAGAAAACAACTGGAAAGGATACTGGATACTGAAACTGACAGCAGCAGGTTCACCTCTTGCTTCTATGCACTTTCCAGGCCCAATTAATTATCTGTGTTTACAGTACAAGATATGGCTTCCCTCATAATGAGTGTGCCTTAAGTCCAATTAGCCCTTGCAACCTCCAAGATAAAAATTACACCATCATGGAATCCTTGCCAGTTAATTTATTTTTTGTTGTTCACTGAAATCACTCCTGGATAAGCTCAGTTTATTGCTCTTCTGCCTTGGCAGGTTTTCACTTTATGAAAGCCACTCCTCAGGGAAGAAGTTCAAGGTCAGTTTCAGTTCAGTTCCTCCAATCTCTGTGTCTGAAGTGTATTGTAACAAAGTTGTATCTTCAAGTTCTGTATAAGCCAGTCAAGGGCCATTATACTTGGTATTGTTTTGGAGGTTGCTTGTAGTACCCTGACCAACAGTATGAGAGGAGGTTTCTCATGCATGGTACTGGGGTTTTTCCATATAGTCCATGGCACTTGGGGGAAGTATTATCATTATAAATTGCATAGCATCTTTAAAATACATGTTAATGCATGCATGATATATATGACTTTAGATAAATATAAGATAATAAGCTTCCCCATGTCTCTCCAAACATTCTTAGTAGAATTTATCTCACCTTCCTCTCTGTCACTCTGGATTTGGCTCTGTGACCACTTATTAGTTAAAGGCCCCCTCCATTTATTATATTTCTCCCTTTGTAGCACCTGAATGCTATTCCAGTATGTAAAGTTACTTCCCAATCAGTCCTGTTTTCCCATCTTAGTTTTGCAGTTTCTCCAGGTTATAAATGTACATCTACAAATTCAAAGACAGAAAGCACAAAGAAGAGGGAACATTTAACATTAGTATTTCTGTGGCTGGGTTACCTCACTCAATATAATACTTTTTAGTTTCACACATTTACCCGAAATTTTCATGAGTTCATTTTTCTCCATAGCTAAGTAGAATTCTATTGTATGTGTGTATGACATTTTCATTAGTCATTCTTTTGTTGAAGGAGATTTAAGTGGTTTGTATTTCTTAGCTATTTTGAATAGAGAAGTAATGAACATGGCTAAGGGGGAATTTGTGGGTTAGGATATCAAGTTCTTTGGTTACATGCCAAGGAGTAGTGCGTCTGCCATGTAAAAAATTTTCCACATTGATTTCCTGAATGGCTCCCCTGATTTCCAGAGTTTGCAATCACTCTAAGAGTGAATGAGGCTTCCCCTTCGCCCACACCTTCACCAGCACGTATTCTTGCCAGCAATTGTTTTTGGTTGTTTTCTTCCTAATAGCCATTCTCACTGAAGTAAAATGAAATCTCAAAGTAGTTTTAATTTTCATTTTCTTCGTTTTAAAGATGTTGACCAATTTAAAAGATATTTCTTAGACATTTTAATTTCTTCTCTTGAGAAGTTTTGGGTCAGAGATATTGCCCATTTTTCAATATAGCCTAGTCTTTAAACACATCACCTCTTTCTCCTGACCCTTTTGTACTTTGCCATGGCCTGCAGACAGTCAGCTGTGTAGCTGGGTAGAGGTATGTGGATTGTAGAGCCAATGAATAAGACAGAAAAGAGTTGAGAGGTCTTCCAATCAATGCCAGAGCCCCAAATTTATTTCACAGCCAGCTTATGTATAGTCTTGAAGGATAGAAGTAGAACAATGCACAGCACAGACATTCAACCACTATCTGCCCTGTCCTTGAGTCAAGAAGCAGGCAGTTTCACTTTCTATCATGGTGTACCTCCAGGTGGTATCAGCAGCCTGCATCTAGCTAGATAGTGGGTTCCCTTCCTTGGGCTTATCAGGACCTTTTCACAGTCGTTCAAGAGAACTCTGTGGACTAATAAGGACTTTCTCACAGCCCTTCAAGGAGACTCTGTGGGCTAATCACGACTTTCTCATAGCCCTGGAGCAAAGAAGCTTGAACTCTATTGACTTAGAATAGACTTCAGAATCAAACTGGGAAACTGAGTCACTTGTAGGCTCCCACAATTCCTCCCTTTTTATTTATTTTAAGACTCCTCTGAGTCTCTCAGATGACTGTGCTTATCTTAGGTGTTTTCTTACCACCCTAGAATCTCACCCATCAAGGAAGCATGAATTCCATCATTCATGTCCTGACTTATATTGAAAGGAGGCAAAGAAAACTTATCCCTCTTTGGCTACCAGCCTCTGGTTCGAGCCTGATGAATGTGGGAATTTTACTCCATGGAGTTCCAAGCACAATCTCTGTATTGTAGATTATGTCTACTAAGACAAATGCTCTAATATACAACACTACTTAAGAGTGAAGTAAATGATGTCCCTGAAGGAATAGCCCTCTTGAATTGTTCTAGAACATCTTCAGCTGTTTTGACTGCATCAAAATCAAATTTAGCCTTTTTCATATCTATAATCTCTTGATGTAATTTAGCCGAATCTAAGGATTCATTAGAATCATACTAAATTCCTTTAAGATGTGTCTTAATGCTTTCCCATCCAAAAGCACTTTCATTATACACAGAATATGTAACACAAATCCAATCCTAAATAGCATGAAATTTCAAATATACTCTAGTTTTGAGACTTTGGAGCTCAACTCCCAGAAATTGTACCACATTCAATTTATGTTCCATTTTCACTATATCTTGTAATGTCATAGAAACATTCATAGACCATTGATTAACAAAGCCTGCTGTCTGAATGGATGGAGACAAAGTCATTGAAACAACAGCAGTAGTAGCAAGCATAGTAATAAGACCTGCAATTCCCTCTATAACTAATCGAGCAACATGCTTCTGTCTGCTTAAAGCTTTCTTGATTTATTCAATCCCTTGTAAGCCTTTATCATCAAATCATGGATCACTCATATATACTGGGAATATTACAAAAGAAGGCTGCTTTAACACTATATTACGTGAGTATGATTATCCATTTTAGAAATACAATTAGTCAAAGTACAATTAAGACATGATACAATAAACATAGAACTATTCATAGAAATATTTTCTTTACCAACTGAAAGAATGTAGGGAATGTTACCACAAGCTAAAACACTTCCTTTCAAAGGACAAACAGGTTTCAAGTAACTGGAATTTCCTACCACTGTTCCCATGGCAGCAGCAAGTTTCCAAACATAAGTTTGTGGAGATCTAGTAGTGGAATACCAAATTCCAGCTGACAGTCCTTGGTCCCAAGTTTCTGCTGCAGAGACAGGATAAGAGTAACTATAATCATAGACCAATCAGGAATATATTGCTGTGTCCCCATGATGCTTAAAGGAACAATGCCAGTACATTGTCTTCATAACACAGTTCAGCAGTTTCTCTTCTTAAACCAGATCATTTTCTTAAGCTTTTACTATTTTGATGATGCAAAGCATGTGATTGCTGAGCAAGCTCAACTGGAGATAAAGTGATCAACTGAGTAAATTTATCAGCTAAAGCAATACCTTCAGCCAATGGACCAGAAAGATTTGAATATGTTCTAATATGTGCCCACAAATATGTCAGTTTTCTTAAATTAATTACATCCTGAATTTGTTGAAATAGCATTCTTATTTGATCATTAATAGTTTTAATACAAGAAACAGTTTCTATAACTTGAAGAGTTCTCTAAATATATTGACTATCTGTACATAAATTAAATGAATTATCTTTCAGAACTTGAAAAACTAACAGCTCAACTCAACAACTTGAGCTGAATTAAGAGTAGTCTAAACTACATATCCTTTATCATAATCACATAAGCTGCTTTCCCATTAGAAGAACCATCAGTAAAAACCAAAGCAGCGTCTTTCACTGGAGTTTCATTACCACTTAGGAAAATAAAAGAATGAATCTGAGCAAACACTAATAATTGATCAGCAGGATAATGATTATCAAATTGACCCAAAAACTTAGCAAAAGCAATTACACAGTAATCATTATTTTGAAATAGTTGATTTGTCATTTAGTAGATGGAACATTTATTACATTTGGTTCCTTTCCAAAATATCTTCTAGAATCAAGCCTTTTCCATTTTCCAGTCGCTCATGCTTCTTGTGGTCATCATATGGCAAAACTCTTAAGATCCATAACCCTAAGCTGTTTCCCATGATCTCTTCATGTCTTTAAGACCATTATTATCTGGGAGACTCTTAAATTACAAAGTTTACCTGCTAGAGCAAGGTACATTCTTGTGTATAAAAGCATTGAGGTACAGCTTTAATAGTTTATTAAATAAACATTGTTTTCTAAACCTTATCTTCTATACTCCTTATTTTTAAGACATGATTTACCATATAGAAATCCATCTCAATCCAAAATATTTGAGGCTTGTTGCCACCTTAGTCTAAAAGGAGATACGATGAATGGAGAGCTCATTAGATCTCAGAGAGGTATTCTTTAATCTTATTTAAAAATTGTTGCCAGCCACGTGGCTGCCCACTTCATGATGAGGTCAGCAGCCAAGATGCAGGAAGACCTTGTGGTTGCTGTTTAAAATTAAACAATGGTTAAATGTACACATACACAGAGTTGGATCCAACTTTCATTCATGCCCAGACAGAGTTATAAAGTTAAATCTAAGTCACATACATGCATATATTTCCATTTTTTAACAAACATTTTGCAATAAAGTATCATCAGCTATTTATAAAATGATGAAAACCAGAATTATTATAATATGGTTAAATCCTCAGCATATCTTACAGTTTCCTTTCAAATTCAGCAAAGTTCACATCCCTTCTGGTCCTCTACTACTTACCATTTACCTTCAGGTCAGGCCCTCCCTGTGTTTGCTCTTCTGGATCAGCCTGACTTAGAAAAATCTTCCTTTCCCCTCTCCTTTCATTACTCCAGTTTTTTTTTTGCCTTCTCTTGCTTTTCAGACAACATGCAAATTTCCATCAAAGTCCCTTTTTTGTGGATTCTACCCAGCAGTTTAGAACATTGCATAGGTATAGCATCTCAAACAGGAATACAGACATATAGATATGTATGCATATAAAATAAGAAAAAAACTTACACTCTTTATTTTTATGACATGAATTACCATATACAAATCCATCTAAATCCGAAATATTTGAGGCTTGTTGCCTTCTTAGTCTAAAAGGACCTGTATCAATGTTAAACATTTGAGATTAGCAGAGGTTTTTCTTATCTTTATCAATAATAATTTATAATCAATTCTCTTAAATGATAAGCATTTGTAATCCCTTGAACTCAGATGACCAAAATCCATGTACCCTTTTTTCCCTGTGGAGGCAAAAGCATATTTTTTCCAAGCATAATATATTTTTTACTTTAATTATATAGTAAAAGCTTTTGAAAGTATGCAGGCTTGTAATTCAACATTTTCCTCAAGCAGTATCAGGACAGAAAAGGCTTAAAGTGGGTTAAAATTGGAAGTTGCTGGCTAGCAGAAGAGACTTGGATGTTATCACAGTGAAGAACTTGGCTTAGGTAGGAAAGCAGGCACAGAGTGCTTTTGGCTGTCCCTGAAAAAAAATTGTTGACTCCTCTGACTAAAATTAACAATTAACCCCAGATTCTCTTTTCAGCATTTGTTCACCTTGCCAATTGTAGACAGTAAACTCTCTGCCACTTCACCTGATAGGAAGAGAGCTATGGAGGGAGGTATCCATTGCCTTGCCCCTCTCTCCTTCTCTTCCAGAAAAATGAGGAAGGATAGTAGACAGAAACAAAAAAACACTTTAACAGACTACAAAACGCCTGTACTTCAGCACTGAGCCAATGGCTTTATTCATGGTTAGTGAGTCCTGCCTAAAGATGGCTTCTCTTGAAATACACAAGCCACACCTGGCAGGAGTTACCTTCTTATCTCTGTTCAGTCAGGGGGACCCAGTCCCCTTAAACACATGGAACCGAACAGTAACATTGTAACAGTCAGAACACAGGCCAAGACAGAGAGGGCTGAGGTTTACCTTTACCAGCTGCAATGAACAGATCTGAAAGTGAGACATTGGGTGAATGGTTTGAGGTCATGAACTGCTTAATCTCTGCAGAGAAATCATTCATAGTCAGGAATGGAGGTGGAGCAAAATCTTGAGGTGTGAGAGAATCTTCATTATAATACTTAGCAGCCTCTTCCTCTATTTCTGCCTCATGG